>NW_016806873.1:84034-129565 GCF_001698545.2 Rhinopithecus bieti | reverse complement strand
GCCGCCGCCGCCGCCGCCATCTTCCCGCGCCCGCCGCCACCGCCCTCCCCGCCGGGCCGTGCCCGCCCCTCTGCGACCGCACCCCGCGCGCCTGCGCCTGCGCCCTGGCGGTGGGACGCTGGGGACCCGCTGCTCACACCTTCTCCTCCCCAGCCCGCATCCCCGAAGATCCATATCCCGTCCCTGCGGGCTCAGGCTCCGCCGCGGCCCCTGCCCCTAGGACAGTGGCCTCGGGCGCGTTGTATCGCGCAGGGTCCAGAAGGGGCCTATGGGGATTCCGCGCCACCTCGGGCCGCCTGCAGATTCCTCAGAAAAGGCACCCTCAAAAACCGAGGACGCTTCTCCCCTTCCCCTTTGTTCCCCACCGCTGAAAGCTGGGCACCATCCGGTGCCAAAGAGAGCTGTGACGCTCTCTTTGCTTCTCGGACCACGGTCTCCTGGGCTAAGGTGGGAGGGGCCGATACCGAGACCACAAGTGGACGCGGACCGGCGTGGTGACTGCGTGGGCAGAAGTGAACAAGTGGTCACTTAGGCAGCTGGAGTCTTGAAGACAGAGTCCTCAAGGAGGAAGTTGAATCACTTAGGGCTGCTTAACTTTGGAGGCCTGTGAAGTCTGATGTTTTTATCCTGCGATACTGGGGATGGATTTTTTCATTTAGTGTTGGAGATAGTGTTACCATGTATATCCTTGGGAACCTAATTGAACGGACATTTACTGAACACTGGGAAGCCACTCAGATGTACGAGTTACTTGGGTAGATATTCCTTGTTCCCTGTTGCAGATATAATCCAATAATTATTTTAGCTGAAAAAAAAATGCAGTGAAGTCAATAGCAACTGTTCCTCATGTAGCTGAATCACTTCTAATAAGCATCTTTGGGCCCTAGTACTGTCTAATTCAGTAGGAGTCAGTACCTAGCTGGTCATCAGTCTCTCTGCATTTCTTTTGTCCCAAATGCTGGAACCACTTGACTCATATTTCTCGACCCACTCCTCTCTGCGTCTGTGGGACAAATCTGCATTTTAGGCAGGAAAACTCTTAAGTTAAAGCCCAATGATGCAGGAGTCAGTAGTAAGGCTCTGTGTTAATATTCTGCCTGTGGTCTCATTGATCAATTTGCACAACTAGGCTCTTAACCGATTCTGAGTTCCTGTCTCCTAGTCCTTAATTCCTACGGTTTGCATTTTTCTCTCTGCTGGGAAAGTTCTTCTTTCCTGGCTCGCACACTCTTATTCATCCTTCAAGAATCTATTAAACATCGTATTTTCTCTAAAGGCTTCAGAGGCTCCCACAGATTTATTCCTTAACTCTGTGCCTAGCCTTTTGTAGCACTTCAGATTGCATTCTATTTTTATCTTGTCTACCTGCTGACTTCATTCAAAAAATGGTGTGTTCTATCTGGAAGGTAGGTGTCTTACTCATCGTTCAATCTCGAATATCTGGCACAGTAATTAAACTTAATAAATATCTTAGAAATCTGCTCAGTATCCCAATTTCTAAGCCCTGACTTGATTTTGCCAACCTCCTTCCCACTTAGGTGGTAAGACACCTGGTAAGACACCTGAAACCAAATGCCCCTTTGGCTATCTGAACATCCCCTTCTCTTGGATTCTTTCCTCAATGCTGATGTCCATCTCTGACAGGACATCCCACTATTCTTAATGCCAATTTCTATTCTCTTTTAAAGAGATCCAATTTACTCACATGACCACATTTTAATGTGGGTTATTTTCAAATGTACTATTGTCAGCTTTTTTTCCCCCTGAAATAATGACATTTAAAGTCAACTATGTGCCTGGCAATGCCTCTTTTACAAATGAAGAAATCAAGGCTTGTAGAGGTTAAATGGCTGACCATATTTTCAACTACTAAAGAGCCAGTATTGAATCTAGGTTCATCTGACTAGTCTTTGCTCTTTCTGCCATACATCACGGCCTGTAATTTTGCGCTTTTTTTTTGCCTTTTGCATGATATTAGCATTTGGAAGCACAAAACAGAGCTCCCCAGGGCTGGAGTATGAGTCAGATTATGAAGACATTTATACCTTTGTTCACTTTTCAGTGGTTTGAATAGTGCCCTGCAAAAAGACATATCCAATTCCTAACCTCCAGTATCTGTGAATGTGGTGTTACTTTGAAACAGAGTCTTTGCAGATTGTTATAGAATGAATGTTTGTGTCTCCCCTGAATATTTCATATGTTGAAATCTTAGCCCCCAATGTGATGATATTAGGAGGTAGGACCTTTAGAAGCTGACTTAGTTCATTTTGTGCTTCTATAACAGACTATCTGAGAATGAGTAATTTATAAAGCACAAAAATTTATTTTCTCACAGTTCTGGAGGCTGAGAAGTACAAGCAGGTTCAGTTGTCTGACAAGGATCTGGTCTCTGTTTCCAGGATGTTACCTTGAACACCTTGTCATCATGAGGGGAGGAATGCCATGTCCTCACATGGGAGAAGGGAGATAATGGGTGAAAAAAGACAAAACTCCATCAAGCCCTTTTGTAATGGCATTAATCTATTCATGAGGGCCAAGCCCCCATGACCTAAACACTTCCCAGAAGGCAACACCTCCCAATGCTGTTGCATTGGAGATTAAACTTCCAAACATGAATTTTTGGGGACACATTCACATTATAGAAGGAAGTGATAGGTGATTAGCTATGTTCTCATGAATGGGATTAGTGCCTTTATCAAATAGATCCAAGAGAATGGGTTTGTTCCTTCCACCATATGAGGACACAGTGACATCTATGAATCAGGAAACAGGCCTTCACCAGACACTAAATCTCTAAGCATATTGATCTTGGATGTCCCAACCTCCAAAACTGTGAGAAATAAATCTCTGTTGTTTATAAGCCACCTAGTCCATATTCTGTTATAGCAGCCCAAATGGACTAAGTCAGATGTTATTAAGGATCTTGAGATCACTGTGAATTTAGGATGAGCCCTTTCTTATAAGAGGACAGGATGGCAACATACACAAAGGTGATATGAACATAGAAGCAAAGATTGGAGTGATCACTGTACTAGGCAAGGAATACCAATAATTGCCAACTGCTACCAGAAGCTAAGAAAGAAGGATGGAGCAGTTATACCCTTAGAGCCTCCAGAAGGCTCTGATTTCTTACTTCTAACCTCCAGAACTGTAAGACAACAAATATCTGTTGTTTAAAGCCACCAAGTTTGTGTGTTACAAATATACACTTCAAGCCCAAGAACTCAAAATCTTTCTTCCCAGTCTGGTCCCCCTATGTTCCCTTAGTGAATGATATCACCATCTAGTCAGACACCTCAAAGTAGTTCTACACTATTTCTAGAATGATCTTTCTAAAATACAAATCTGATCATGTCACTCCTCACCCTCAAGCTTATCATACTCCAAATAAAATTTAAGGCCCTTCACCAAAAGTTTAGAACCTTTTGGTCCTTCTGCCCCTTTTTAGCCTTGTTTCCTGCCCGTGCCACAAATACATCCAACTACAGAGGAGTCAGGGAATCAGAGATAAAGTAATCTATCCCTTTATCCATGTGCAATATTTGCAGCCCCCATCTAGTTGCCTGAGCTCGTCAAGTTCTTAATGGCTCTGTTCCTTTGCTTATGTGGCTCTTTCTCCTTTTAATCTAGCTGTTCTCTACTTGTCCACTAAAACTCAGATCAAGGGGTATCTCTTCTGAAAAGCCTTTCTTAAACCGTCTCCCAATCATACATTTCTGATTTGTGTGCCCCTCTCTGTGATCCCCAAGCATGCTGCTATTGTCACATCACACTATACTGAAATTTATGTATTTGTCCATCTGTTTTACTTATCTGTGAATTCATGCCTCTCCAGATTCTTCCCATTTTTCAGGATGAACCTCAGTCCTATCTCCTCCTGACAATCACAGCCTGTCCTTATTGCTCTTTCCTTTTAACTTTTCACTAATTTGCTGTAACACCCCATTTAATACTTAATGCAGTATCTCATTACTTTACTTTTCATGATATACAGTTTGCTTCTGATTAGACTGAGTTCCTTACAAAGCAGAGGCAATGTGTTATTATTTTCCATGTTGCTCTAAGTCCTGAACACATTAAGAACCAAGTACATAATACATACTTAATAACTCTGATGAATACTAAATTAATTTTTTCTATTGGGTAAAAAATATTACTAGCATCTAAGTATTTCTGACATTGGTAGCTAATACTCACCATACCGTACCCCAGAGAAGGCCACTAGACTAACTCTCATCTCTTTGTCTTCTATGTGCTCTTTCTGGGTCCAGTTCTGCCCCTTCCATACTTAACCTCTGTGACCTCCAATGTGATATAGAAGAGACCCAATCATACAGTTTTTCTGTTTACAGCCCTTTGCTGCCTCCCCACTACCTATGAAATAAAGATCAATTCCTTTAGCCTGATATATAAGACTCATCATAGTTGAAACCAGGACTATCTTTGCAGTCTTGTCTCTGATTCCCTGACTACTCTGTAGTTACATTGGACTACTATTTGTCATTTTCTGCCCCTCCATTCAATTTCATGCCCCTTTGCTATGATTCCTCCTGTTTCAATTTGCTCTTCTCTTCTTGGTGAACGTCTCTCCATCTTTCCAAAACAGAATCTAAACATCACCTTTCTATGACTTTCCCTGATCCTTTTTCAGAAGATGGGAAATGAGGCAAAGGAGGAATCATTGTTTCCGCAGAACGTTTATCTACTCTAACTGATCACATTGAACTATGGTTGCTTTTCTCTCTCTTGAATAGATTATGAGATCCTAGGGAGCAGAGACTGAGCTTAATTCTACCCATGCTTAAGGCAGATGGTTGTGTCACACTAGAAATCCAGTAAATGTTTATTAAAAATGCTGAAAAGGATCTATTTTAACATTACTCATCCTAGGGACTGTCTCATGCTATCCCATATCCCTCTCCCGATGGGCTTAAGGACATCTTGCAAGGTAGACCATACCTACCGTGTCTCTGCAATAGTTTAATGTGTCCTGAGCTCCTCCTCTGGGGATTTTCACAGAACCATGACCTTGCCATTGCATTTAGCTAGCAGAGCTGAAAAGATGGAGGGTGAGGACACCTTCTTTTCTGAAAAACCTGTGATGTAAACTTGGGTTGCGATAGGAAAAGTACTTTGCAGCTCTCTAAAATCACACTACATCTACCTTGGGTTTTTTCTCCGTCTAATCTGTAGTTGTTGCAAATGTTCTACAGTTTATTTAGGTGCTAAGGTGATATACTTGTCATATATTTAAAATTTCCTCTTGTTTTTATAGTTTAATCAATAGTGCACATGAAATAATTGTACAAAAACATTCTGAACTGCTGCTCTGAGTGGGTAGTGCTTGGTATGACACAGGAAACAGCATTCTTGCTTCTGTCAGTGGGGTAACCTGCCTCCTGCTCGGTTCCCAATAAATTCATTTGTTCTCCAAGGGGTGTTTTTTACAAAATATTTTCCTTTTCCTTAATGTGTCAGAGAAAAGGACAAAACAGAACTCCTGAAAGGAGAACACAGAGCACTCAGGTTAGAAAACACTTAGTGGACAAATAAGTGTTTTGCTACCTACAAGAACAAAGTGCCTCTGAGGACGAAGGGCCTAAGCATTACCTTGGATAAACATTGCATTTAAAGGCAACTTTATGCAAGTGGGTCAGCAAAGACTAAAAGATTTTCTTCAAATAGTAATACAGGCCCTGATCCAAAGACACAAGATCCAAACACAGACAGCAGAAGGACAAGAATACCATGGCTCAGCCAGGAAAGGATGAGGAGTGCTTAAAAGAGCATCCAAGCCAAACATAGATTGTTCTTACCAGTCCTTGGCTAAGGGTTAGCAACTGTCCTTAGGAAGACTAGAAATTAAGATGAAAATCCTACTGCATAATATAATCCCCTGTAATTTATTGCATATATTTATGTTTGGTGTAGTGTGAACTAAATATACATAACTCTCACTTCAGCTCAGTTCAGGCAGTGGATTCAGCTCATCTTTTGTTGGCTTCTTAAAATACCCAGTTAAAAATCTTTTGAGCTGACTGATGTAGGTAAAAATCCAGGGTAGACAAAATTAAAATCTATTCCAAGGCTGGGCATGGTGGCTTATGCCTGTAATCCCAGCACTTTGGGAGGCTGAGGTGGGCCGATCACCTGAGGTCATGAGTTTGAGACCAGCCTGACCAACATGGAGAAACCCCATTTCTACTAAAAATGTAGTTAGCCGGGCGTGGTGGTGCATGCCTGTAATCCCAGCTACTCGGGAGGCTGAGGCAGGAGAATCGCATGAACCCAGAAGGTGGAGGTTGAAGTGAGCCAAGATGATGCCATTGCACCCCAGCCTGGACAACAAGAGTGAAACTCTGTCTCAAAAACAAACAAACAAAAAACCCTGTACCATCTAGATACTCAACACGTTACCCTTTCTAGAACAAATCACTCCTGGCTAGATAGTAGAATTATCACATGGTAAGAAACACCAATTGGCTGTTAAAATTGCCTTCTATCTCAGTGGATTATGACATCAGATACAAAGCAGCCAATCGCATCCTTTCCTTTCCATTCCGTTTCCTTTTCCTTCCTCCTTTCCTCCTCCTGGCCCCCAACTTGTTTCTTCTTTCTTATGTGCCAGTTGCTGTGCTGAGGATATAAAGCTAAATAAGCCTCTCTCCTTTTCTTCATGAAGCTCAAAAGCTTAGATAGGAAGCAAATAAATATAATACAGCATGATAATTACAAGAATATTAACATGTCCAAAAGTTAAAGAGACAAAGCATAAAGGAGAAAGTGATGAGCTCTGAGGGTTTGAGGTAATTAGGAAAAGTTTATCAGTTTAAGCTGGGTTTAAATTTATTAAAAATGCAACTATAGAGAAATTCCTTGTTTATTAACTGGAGGTTAGAAATAGTAGTTATTCCAGCAAGCTTGCAGAATAAATTTTACTAAAAAAGGGTGCCTAACTTTTGGTGATTGTCTAATGTGCTCAAAATCAACGCTTGACCTAAAGTGAACTGTCAACCAAAAATTGAAACAAAGAGCAAGATTTGCTCAATCATGAACCTAATCAGTATGGCAAACAGTATTAAAGACTGTTAGAACTGCAGGGCATCTTGCAGCTAATCTAGTCCATATTACTCATTTTATAGATGAAAAAAATGTCTCTGAGTGATTAAAGATTTATATAAAGTCATAAGAATTCACTAATTGGCAGAGTGTGAGATAAAGCAACAGTGTTCATGTTTTGAGTTTGCTGTTCTTTCAACTTCTCCTAAAATTACTTAATTAGTAATGTCCTAAAATATCAAATTGGGACAAAATTTGAGCATCAAAATATACCCCAAAGAGAATCATTACTTATCTGGTATTTTCTGTCATATGTGAAAAAAAGGAGACTTATCAGCATTTATTTATTTATTTATTTATTTATTTATTTATTTATTTATTTGAGACAAAGTCTTGCTCTGTCACCCAGGCCAGAGTGCAATGGTGCCATCTTGGCTTACTACAACCGCTGCCTCCTGGGTTCAAGTGATTCTCATGCCTCAGCCTCCCGAGTAGCTGGGACTACAGATGTGCACCACCTAATTTTTACCTTTTTAGTAGAGACAGGGTTTTGCCACGTTGGCCAGGCTGGTTTCAGACTCCTGGCCTCAAGTAATCTGCCTGCCTTGCCCTCCCAAAGTTACAGGCATGAGCCACCACTCCCGGCCAAGGCTTATCAACTTTTAAAATAGAATCTCAGCCATATTGACTACATGCTTATAATTTAAAACACATGGACTCTTTAATCAGAAATATAAACTATTTGCACTCCAGGCTTTTGCTCTGTCTTAAATTGATTGCTATTTAGCACCCATCAAAACTCTGCAGAGGGGACCATCATTAAGGGCACTTATGAAAACATCCACTTATTCCAACAGGTATGCAAATTCTAAGCTTGCATTAAATAACATCACCTGAGAACTAAAAATGGGGTGTCAATTACTAGGCCTGCTCTTTGATGAGCTGTTCTAGCATTACTCCTTCAGCATTGATCAAAGATGGTTTCACAAAACAATAATATCAAGATTTTTTCTATATTTTTTTAAAAAGGTTTATTAAGATATCTTTCACCTAGGTTGTCCAATACTCTTTGGAAATGAGCAAACACATTTTAGATTGGTACCAAGAAAATGTGTTTTCATTGAAAGAGCTCGTATGTATACTTTAAACATCAATCATTATCATAAAACTCATTTTCCTTTCTGCTTTGCCTTCCACTAAGCCCGGAAAGAAATATGAAATGTGGCTCTTAGTACATGGGCATACATTTTGGGCATATTTGCTTTTTCCTCTAAAAAATATTACTAATCTGACAGTGTTTTCAAGTGTCTTGCTATCAGCCATCTCAGACACTTTTTTGGAAGTACTGGGGTAGGGAGGGTAAATAATGAATAAACATGTGAAACATTTCCTGTATTTTGATCATCAGGAGGAAGACCAATGCTTCTTATCATAAAGACAAGTTCCTGCTATACACAACACATCTCTTGAGTTCTAGTGAAGCCAGGATGTACATGAAATGACTGCAAGCCTTAAAGGTCTTGAATCTAATTGTGAAGCTGGGGCATATGTAGAGATAAATATCAGGGAGCACATGCTAAGGTAATTTCAAAGATCCATTCTATCTTAAGACACTGTAAGTCTAATTATTAAATGAGCAATACAGACATTTAGTCAAAGCATGTTCTGTTTTGAGGGAGCTGCTTAAATATTGATATTTTAGCCGGCAGTTTTCTTTCTGAGGGTGGTAAAATTTTGGGGTAACTGTATTAGTCCATTTTCATGCTGCTGATAAAGATATATCCAAGACTAGGCAATTTTAAAAAGAAAGAGGTTTAATGGACTTATAGTTCCACATGGCTGGGGAGGCCCCGCAATCCTGGCAGAAGGCAAAGAAGAGCAAGTCACATCTTACATGGATGGCAGCAGGCAGAGAGAGCTTGTGCAGGAAAATTCCCCTTTTTTAAAAACCACCAGATCTTAGGAGACTTATTCACTATCATGAGAACAGCATGGGAAAGACCTGCATCCATGGTTCAATTACCTCCCACTGGGTCCGTCCCACAACACATGGAAATTCAAGATGAGATTAGGGCAGGGACACAGCCAAACCATTTCATTCCGCCCTGACCTCTCCTAAATCTCATGTTCTCACATTTCAAAAGCAATCATGCCTTCCCAACAGTCCCCCAAAGTCTTAACTCATTTCAGCATTAACTCAAAAGTCCACAGTCCAAAGAAGGACTAGAGAAGGCAAGTCACTTCCACCTATGAGCCTTTAAAATCAAAAGCAAGTTACACGTTGTGCACATGTACCCTAGAACTTAAAGTATAATAAAAAATAAAATTAAAAAATAAAATCAAAAGCAAGTTATTTACTTCCTAGATACAAAGGGGGTACAGGCATTGGGTAAATACAGGCATTCCAAATGGAAGAAATTGGCCAAAAAAAGGGGGCTACAGGCTCCATGCAAGTCTGAAATCCAGTGGGATAGTCAATTTTTTTTTTATTTTTTAAATTTTAAATTTTTTTTCTTTTTGAGACAGAGTCTTGCTCTGTTGCCCAGGCTGGAATGTGGTGGTGTGATCTCGGCTCACTGCAACCTCCATCTCCCGGGTTCAAGTGATTCTCCTGCCTCAGCCTCCCAAGTAGCTGGGATTACAGGCACCCGCCACCACACTCAGCTAATTTTTGTATTTTTAGTAGAGACGGGGTTTTGCCATGTTGTCCAGGGTGGTTTCAAACTCCTGACCTCAGGTAACCTGCCTGCCTCAGCCTCCCAAAGTGCTGGATTACAGGTGTGAGCCACTGCATCCTGCCAGTCAAATCTTAAAGCTCCAAAATGATCTCCTTTGACCCCATGTCTCACATCCAGGTAATGCTGATGCAAGAGGTGGGTTCCCATGGTCTTGGGCAGCTCTGCCCCTGTGGCTTTGTAGGATACAACCTCCTTCTGGGCTGCCTTTACAGGCCAGTGTTGAGTGTCTGTGGCTTTTTCAGGCACACAGTACAAGCTTTCAGTGGATATACCATTCTAGGGTCTGGAGGACGGAGGCTTCTCACAGCTCCACTAGGCAATGCCCCAGTAGGGACTCTTTGTGGGGGTTCACCCCCACATTAACCTTCTGCACTGCCTTAGCAGAGGTTCTCCATGTGGGCCCCACCCCTGCAGCAAACTTTTGCCTGGGCGTCCAGGTGTTTCCATACATCTTCTGAAATCTAGGCAGAGGTTCCCAAACCTCAACCCTTGACTTCTGTGCACTCACAGACTCAATACCACATGAAAGCTCTGAAGGCTTGAGGCTTATACTCTCTGAAGCCATGGCCAGAGCTCTACATTGGCCCCTTTCAGCCATGGCTGGAGTGGCTGGGATTCAGGGCATCAAGTCCCTAGGCTGCACTGGAGACATACCCTGGAGATATTTTCCCCATTGTCTTGGGGGTTAACATTTGGCTCCTTGTTACTTATGCAAATTTCTGTAGCCCGCTTGAATTTCTCCTGTGAAAATGGGATTTTCTTTTCTATTGCGTTGTCAGGTTGCAAATTTTCTGAACTTTTATGCTCTGCTTCCCTTACAAAACGGAATGCCTTTAACAGCACCCAGGTCACCTCTTGAATGCTTTGCTGACTTAGAAATTTCTTCTGCCAGATACCCTAAATTATCTCCCTCAACTTCAAAGTTCCACAAATCTCTAGATCGGGGCAAAATGCTGCCAGTCTCTTTGCTAAAACATAAAAAGAGTAACCTTTGCTCCAGTTCCCAACAAGTTCCTCATCTCCACCCACCTCAGCCTGGATTTCATTGTCCATATCATTATCAGCATTTTGGTCAAAGCCATTTGACAAGACTCTAGGGAGTTCCAAACTTTCCCACATTTTCCTGTCTTCTTCGGAGTCCTCCAAACTGTTCCAACCTCTGCCTGTTACTCAGTTCCAAAATGTTACTCAGTTCCAAAACTGCTTCCACATTTTTGGGTATGTTTTCAGTGGAGTCCAACTCCCCATAAGAATTTACTGTATTAGTTGGTTTACGTGCTGCTGATAAAGACATGCACGAGACTGGGCAATTTACAAAAGAAAGAGGTTTAAGGGACTTACAGTTCCACCTAGCTAGGGAGGCCTCACAATCACGGTGGGACGCAAAGAGGAGCAAGTCACATCTTATATAGGTGGCAGCTAGCTTGTGCAGGGAACATTCCCTTTTTCGAAACCACCAGATCTTGTGAGACTTACTCACTATCACGAGAACAGTACAGGAAAGACCTGACTCCATGATTCAATAACCTCTCACTGGACCCCTCCTACAACACGTAGGAATCCAAGATGAGATTTTGACAAGGACTCAGCCAAACCATATTAGTAACTGTTTTGTGTAAATTTTTTCTGAATAAGCTATCATAGAAACAATTCATGTTCATGGTAGAAACTTGAAAAAAATCAGAAAAATAAAAGAGCAATAAAAATAACCCACAATTGTACCTTGGGTTCACATTGTGCAGTTTAACACAGTGTATACAATTTAGTGTTCTGCCTTTTTCATTATAGTGAAAATTTCTAGATAGTATATATTCTACAATAACAAGATTTTTATTGTGCAACATTTCATTGAATGATGTGCTCAACCATTGCCCTATTGTTGGAGGTTTAGATTGTTTACAACTAGTTTTCTTTATTAAATATAAACTAATACTAATCTACATTCTTAATAATAGTGAACATAGGTCAGTATTAGTTTATATTTAATAAACAGCAATTACTACAGCAATTGCTACAGCATAGGCCCAGCATTGTACTAAATACTTTACATGAATTATCTTACTAAGTTTCATAATAATCCTATGAAAGAATTATTTTCCTTTTACAGATGATGAAACCAAGGATTACAGGCAAATTAAGGTGCTCACAGCAAAGAAAAGTACTTTACGGCTAATTTATCTGACATAAATGTTCCAATATGATTTTTTTATGAATAAGTAAATGGGACTGTTCAAAGATTCCAAATGCCTATTGAAATATGTAATTATTAGGTCCAAATTGAGAAATTTGAGGCTTTTCTCAATTCATTATATACATATATGTGTATATGTATGTTATATACATATATGAAGTTGTTTAATGAATATTTAGTTGTTTTGTTGAGGGGATATTTTTAACATTAGAAATTATTATTCTACTCCGATCAAATAACATGTTATACCCTTATAGTCCTTATTTTATGGTCTACAGAAAATAGTAGGAACACAGGCTCCAAAACTGAGCCTTTCATTTTCATTAGCAGATAGTAAAGCCACTGTAATCAAGAGAAATACAAAACAAGAGGTGGTGAAAATTCTTGATTTTACAATACTTGAATATATGCAGTGTTCACTGATTTTCAAGTACCTACAGAGATGAAACTAAGTTAAACTAGCTAGCTAACCAGCTGAGGCTCTGCTCCCCACCGCTGTTTTAAAGAATGGATAGGAATGGTTTACAATCAGCAAATTTTTTGATGGTATATAAAAGAGCTTGCTTCGAAAGCGCTTAAAGATGGTCGAAATGGTTTCCTAAGTGGTTGAACCCATTTCTGGAGCAGAATACACACTTTTGAAATAGTGCCAAACTAGGTCAAGAAAGTCCCAATTAGAGAATTCGGCATTAAATGAAGCTTTAGAGTTCTCAATGACTCTTAAAAAAAAATAATAATAATACACTGTAAATAATATACACTGGCAAATCTTATCCAAACCTGAGGGATTAACTTTAATTTGTGAACATCCTGGACCTAAACTCTATTGACTTGGGTACCCACCCAGTGGGTCCAGGAACAAAGCAAAAGCTAGAAGTAGGAAGTACTGAAATTTTAGTTACAAGTTTCATACAGGTAAACCCAAGGCGCTACAAATGAATAATTAAAGGAATGAAAGGAGAAAGAATAAAGGGCCCAAAGAGTTGATCTACTGAGACAGCCTTGCCCCAAATTTCTATGACGACTTAACTGCTGCTTTTCTGGACACGCGTGGGCACCCAGAACCCCCGAATGGGGAGGAATGCTCTAGGCGCCCTGCTGCCCTTCAGCCCGCGCGACGGCGCGTCTCAGTCCACCCCGGGGGCGCGCGGCTGTCACCCAGGGCGGGGCGGCGCGGGCGTTGCCACGACGCAGGCCGCGCGCGTCCCTGGCAGCCAACGCGTCCACGTCAAGGTTTGTTTAATAATCGCCAGGGTATTTATGGCCGGGCTCAGGCGGCTGCTGGGGAGTCAGGAGACCGCGCGGGGCGGCGGATGAGGGGCGGTGGCTGCGGCCCAGGGCACCTCCCCCCCGGCTTCCCGAACCCGGCCCGGTCCGACCCGAGGGGGAGGATGGAAACACCTGCCACGCTCTGAGCCCCCCACAAGAGAACACCCTTCCCGCCATATCACCCCACGGTCCTCCGGAGGCCACTGCCTGGTCCCCCCACGTCTCCATCACGCAGCGTGGGGCCGTGCGGTATAGTGAGCGATGGCGGAAAACCTGAAAAGACTGGTCTCAAACGAAGCTTTACGAACGTTGCAGGAAAAGCTAGACTCCTGGCTGAAGGAGTACAACGTGAGTCTGGGTGAAAAACCTCCGGGGTTCGCCCTCCCGTAGGTTCCAGCACAGCCCTCGTCGGGGATTTCTTAGAGCTGGAGTTGGTGGCCACTTTGCAAAGCCTCCGCGGTTGTGATTCCTAACCAGGACCTCAGCCTTCGACCGGGATCGCTGGGGAAGGAAGGACATGTGTGTACGTGCCCTTGTCTCCCAGCTTCGCGAGGCGGCGCGCGGGTGGCGCGGCCTGCGGAGCGCAGCACTAGGCTGCGGAGAGATTGGAGAGTGCTTCCAATCAGTGGTAACTAAGGACGCCGGCGACCTAGCAACAGGGAAGCCCTGTGGTCTGCGACTGGTCTGGTCATGCTGGCCACTCTTTCCAATCCCCCTCGCCAGCGCAATCCACACCTCCTCCTTCCCCAACCCCGAATTATTTTTTACTACAACCCTCTCCTGCCCAGGGTTTGTATCAGAATGGATTTGTATAAACACACACCCGGGAGTTATTTACCCAGAAATAAGCGAAACGGACACTTGTTAACGTTGCGGGTTTCACTTGCGTGCTGGTGGGCCTGGCAATTGAACTGGAACTGGGCCACAGTTCCAACACCAGGGCGGATTCAGGCCTTTTTCCAGGCATTTGTGAGAAGCCAGTATTCTGTCACCAAACCCATGAGCACTTTTCAAATCTCATTAATCCCTACCCGCACCCTGGCTCCCCATAATTCCCCCCTTCCCCCAAACAGTACTCTTGAGTGTTGAATTTGCTTTACATTCGGTCGGTCCGTCTTAATATAAATAGGGATTTCCCCTCTTACATAGTAAATGGAGCGGTCGGCAAAAAGAACTGTGGACCGGAAATTAGCCCCCTCCCCCCCTTGTTTCTGCATTTGGCTCTGCATAGAACTAGCTGAATGACGGGGTCAAATTATTTTACTTCTCTGGGTCTTAGTACCTCGTCTGTGAAATAGCGGAGATTGGTCTAGATGATATGTACATTTCCTGTTCAGATTTTAATTTTTTGAGCCTAGATTAGCTTGTTTCTGAGACCCTGCCTGTTACGAGGTCCTTAGGCTTCCCCATTCACCCTTTAACCAGTGCTCCTGAAGTGGAGGGGAGTTCAAAGCATAGCTACAGCTTTCTCCTTAGCCTTCCTTTCTAGTGTTTCCTGTTCAATCTCTTTGCTCCCTTTTAAAGAACCAGCACTGACCCTTCCTTCTCCATTAAGAATTCTGGAAAGTTAAAATGGCCTCTTTATCATAAAATACTTGGGTTCCCCCTAACTAATTTTAAAAGTACCTACTACCTAGTCTCAGGAGGTTGAGAATAAGAAATCCTAACATGTGTACAGTATTTACCCCCTTTTTTTTGCCCAGCGGCCTAACTGAACTCTGAATTTTAAAAAACATGTTGTTTGTCACAATGTTTATTACAAATAGCACTAGTATTTGTCTGGAACTAATAAACAATTACTTTAGAAACTCCCTGTAAGTAAGGAGAAGTGCCTTAGTTTATTACATTTTCCTGTCTTGATAACATCCCATTCTCTGCTGTCATTAAAACCATTTCCATCCAGCTGTTCCCTTCATCTCTCTACAGTAGAGACTGTACTCACAAATACCAGTGTTTTTTATACCTTGTGGCCACTCCCCAGGTTCCATCATTTCTCTTGAGTTTGCAGGCATCTTTATCACATTGGAATGTTGACACCTGTAGTCTTCCCCCTCCACTCCTGCTTCATCTCTTACAAGTATACTGATGAATCTGATTTCTATAGGATGTGTTCCCATCTGAGCTCTCACTTCTCCAGCTGCCCATTGGACATCTTTCAATAGTGAATGCTATTGAAATGCTCAAAATGCTCAAAGTCAAATCTGTTCAAAACGGAATTTACCCTTTCCCATGCCCCAACTACAGGCCTCCTTTCTAAGTAGTCTTCATCATTATGTACTCCACTCCCTTTTCACCATCATAGTCTGTTGGTTCTAACTTCAAAGTTCATACAGAATCTAAACACTTTTCAGCAACCCCACTGCTACCATCCTTCTCCATCCTTGATCATCTCTCACCTGGATTATTACAAAAGTAACCCAAAGAGACTCTTCTAAATGTCAAGTCAGATCAAGTTACTCTTTTTGCAAGACACTCCAAATTTCCTATTTCAGTCAGAAGAAGCCAAAGCTCCTACAATGACCTTCAAAGTCCTACACAATTGTGCCCCTTTAAGCTCTTTAACCTTATCTGTTACTTTCTCCCTTGCTCAGCCCACTCCAGCAGTACCAGCCTTCTTGCTCGTCCTAGAGCAGTGCTGTCCAATAGAACTTTCTGTGATGATGGACAGGTTCTATATCTGCATTGTCCAATATGGTAACTATTGGGCACTTGAAATGTGGCAAGTGCACACTGAAGAACATAATTTTTAATTTGACTTAAGTCCAGTTTAAATTCAGATAGCCACATGTAGCTCGTGGCTACTGTCTCAGACAGCACAGTTCTAGGGATGCCAGACATGTTTCTGCTTCAGAGCATTTTGCACTCATTGTTTTCTCTGCCTGGAAAACTTTTCCCCTGTTGATATTTGAGTGAGATAGGAACATCCTCATTTTCTTAGGAGAGCTTTATTTCTTAGAAAGGGTAACAACCTGCAGGCTGGGAAGTAGACAGGAATTAATGCTGAATGAGTTGGCCACCTGTATACATATTCAGCAGGTTATAGGAGGAGCTATGAATATTCATGAAGGGGGAATGCTCACATGCATAGTAAGCAAACATGCATGTTACGTTCATCCTATCATTTTGGGGTAGAGGCTTAACATTTAAATGTATTACAATTAGGCCCTATACATCAAAGGTGGAGGCAGGGACATGAAGGAACTTAGTGTGCAGCCTCTGTGGACCGACCAGAACCAGCCTATTGTCCATGGTCTCTTATCAGCAGAAAGTTACTGAAATCAGTAACTTATCCAGTCGAAGTTGCAGTTATGGACTGTGGAACAGGGGAGGGGATCAGTTAGTCAGAGTCTGGTAGTCAGTGAGTTGCAATTGTTTTAACATTGTTTATCTCAAGGCCAGTGCTTGCTTAGCTGCTAGATAAAAAGAAAAAACCTTTTGACAGTTAGAACATAGTTGATTCTTTATGTGTAGGGGTATGTGACTTAATCCTTGCCTGGCATGGCCTTAGATCTTTATCTTATTGCCGCAAAGAGTCTGTTACATTAGTCTTAAGATCTCTATTTTAACGGTAGCTTCATGCAGTCCAGAAAATGTTGCCTCTAACAGAGCTAGCAGTATTTTTACAGCAATCATGGTAACAAAAGGAGGCTCTTAGCCCATATCTGTGTCACAGGGGTTAGTAGCTTTAAAAGAACATGTCTTTGTGTTAATAATGTTGGTGGTTATATTCCTGAATATTTTATTCTTTTCTGTTAACTCTTGCTTTCCTATCTGCACAAAGCCATTAGAATGTGTTTGAAGTTTACTTATTTCAGTTTTACACTTATAACATGGAAAGTTCTTATTCATTTCACTGCCTTCATTCATGCCCACTTCCAATCCAACTTTGATACAGCTGTTTGAGGCATCATTTTTATGGTTCTCATTGCCAATACTAGTGATTCTCAACACAGGCAAGGCATTGTCCCCAGAACATTGTTTTTAAAACTTACCTACAGGACTCAATGCATTTTACTTCACAATATAGCACACATAAACTCTTGTACATATAAACTCAAGTTCCACTAATAATTCTTACCTTTACTCATTATGGTGTGTTTTCTGTTTTCTTTTAGTATTATTTGCTGTTTGAGACTCACTAAATTGATTTTGTTACCCACTAATGCTGTGGTTATCAGTCTTCATTGCACATAGGAATTATCCAGAAAGCTTTTATATTTCCAAAGACCAGGTCCCACACGAAAGCAATTAAATCCATTTCTACGAGTGGGAGCCCACAAAGCTCCTCAAGCAAAGGCTTTCCTGAAACTTCATGGCCCTTACCAGCTTCTCTTTTGAGTTTTACCTTTGAAATCTGGACCAATTTTCTTATAGTAAGTAGCATGTGTTTTTGCATTTATTTTCATGTTTATCTTAGACTATAAATTCCTCCAGGGCAGGAGACATTGTGTCCCTAGCATCCAGTGCATAGTGGCCTCTCCATAAAATTTCTTGAGAGTATAAATGCATGAATAAACCATGCCCTTCTGCTTCTTGAAACCATCTCCTTCTTCGGCCTCCTTATTCTTCTTTATCTTGCTTCCCGGGTGTCCTCTCATTTCTGACTGCTCTTGTTTTGTTTTTTATCCACTGGCTCTTCTTACTCAGAGCACTTCTGACACAGCAAAATTGCCCTTCGCTCTGCCCTCAGCCCTCTCCTCACTCTTTTCTCTCCCTGGTAATCTCATCTGTGCATGTGGCTTCTGCACCCTTCCACTTGCTGAAGTCTTCCAAAGCCACTCCTCCCAGTCCTGTCTCTCTTCTAAGCTCCAGACTTACTTTCCATCTGCTTTGGGGAAAGCATTGTTGTTGAGAGCTCAGCTGCAGTGCTGGAGGCTGCAGGAATGGGTCTGCACTATTGTCTCTTCAAATTACTTAATTTGTTTTTCCTTAGTGATGAATTTTGGATGATGATGGCATCCCATTTGTAGGATTGTTCTGAGGATTAAATGGAGCCACGTATATAAAGCTCTTAGCACACGGTCTGGCTGGTATAGAGTAGGTAATTAGATCAGTAATTATTAGGTACTACTACTGGACATTCCATCTGAAGGTCCTGCAGGCCCCCTCACTTGTTCAAACCCAAACTTAGGATCATCCCTCTCATACCTCTTACTCATTTCGAAACTCCCTGACCTTCTTAGGTAATGCTGAAATCAGCGGGAACTTTACTGGCACAGGTGTAATTTGGGGCTGGGAAAGACCTTTGGGAGACCCTTGGTATGTCTACAGCCTCCAGCATCTCTCAGCTAGATGGTTATATCCATCTATCTCAGCTAGATGGTTATATCCATCTACCTCCCCACCAGACTCACTCTGTAACCCAAACTCTATCTGGTCTGCTTTTGCCAGAGAGATTTTTGTAACATGCAAAGGAAATATGAGCATGTCATACCCACCTTCCTCTGTTGCATCCTTAAACATTTTGATCATGGAATGAAGCCCAAGACCCTTAATGTGGCCAGTCAAGTCTTTCAAACTTGGTCTCTGGACCCTGTACTCACTTTCCCCTGATATGCCTCGGTACCTTCTGTTTCTCCTCTTCAATTGCCCTTCCCTCTTACCCTTCACCCCTCACCAGAGGTTATTTTGCTATTCCTATAGCTTGTTATACACACAGAGTATTTAACATAAACTCTAAGGTAATTATTTATCCCCTATGTGCCACTTGTTCTCCATCTCACTTCCCTGTCTAATTAGTTCACTGACTGCAGACAACTTTTTTTTTTTTTATATAGCTTTGTTTCCTGAGCTTTGTTTCCAGGGCCTTACATATAATAGGAACTCAATGATTTATGAATGGATAAATCTGGAGAGTCTGTGCTTTGGAGACAGTATAATTAGTCCATATCTTTGCTCTGTTTGTCTTGTGTGAGTATGTGGGTATGTGTTTACTTGAATAATGTGACCCTATTGCAACTTGATTATCTTGTGCAATGCTTTGTGTTTAGAAGTTGCATCATGTTGTAACATGCCTTGGGAAGCGGAACTGTGTGACACAGGATATTCTCTCCTGTTACTTAAGTTGTGTTTAAAAACTCATTTGACCAGCATTCCTCTGGGTATCCAGTGTGTACCAGGCTCTAGGCAAGGCATAGGAACAGATAGTAATGATACCACAATAATACTTCTAATTATTGTGTACCTCTTTTACACTGGACTCTGCTCATGTGATCAACTACCTCCTAAACGGGAGGAAACAGAGCCTCATATTTAAATGTCTTTTCTAAGGGAATGCAGCTGATAAGTTGAGAACCAGATTTGAACAAAGGTCTACCTTATTCCTAAGCCACTGGCTCCTTTCAATACTGCATGCCACCTCATAGGTGCCAATTGATAAACACCTTCTGTGTCTGAGATGCTAGGCATGTATTATTTTGATTTAATTCTAATGCTCCGCAAGGCATTATTATCCCCATTGCATGGGAGAAGAATGGGCTCAGAGAGGTTAAGTAACTTGTGCAGGGTCACAGAACTGTAGCAAGCAGCAGAGCTGAGATACTCAGGTTTGCTTGACTCCCAAGCTCATTCTCCATCCACTTAACACATGGAATGATCTTGCCAGAGGGCAAAAGGCTTGTAAGTAGGTAATTGAAGTTCAGTGTAATAAGTGCAGTTATAAAATGGCCACGGCAAGGAGTGCGGAATTAATGAGGAAGAAATGGAGATAGATGTTCAGGCTATGGGTTTTAAATGCTCTATCATGTCAACATTACGCTGTTAAATCATTCATTCATCAACTGCTGTTTGGACCCTTCAATTTGCTAGGATACTAGTGGCAACAGATACAAACATGAGCAAAGCAAGATCGTTTTTAAAAAGAACTCATGATCTTTTTGGCAGGAGAGATTAGATGGATGAGATGGAGAAAAAATGACTACAGGAGAAATCAATGCTACAACAGAATTAGTTACCAGGTACCATTTACCAAGAATGGAAAGTAAACCAGCTGCCCTCTCAGTTACAAGTCCATCCCATCCAAACTCCATGCCAGGGGTGAAAGGCTCTCCAGGTCAACCTACCCTACCAAATTCTCTGACTTTCTGTGCCTCTGCCACATTGACATATTCAAGGTTGCTGAACTTGTTCCTGCCACAGAACTTTTGTCCTTGCTGTTCCCACTGCCTGGCATGCTCGTTCCCTAGTGCTGTGCTTCCCTGAATCTTATAACCCAGGAATACTCAAGGGTCCCCTCCACAGAAAAGCCTTCCCTGGATGCCCTCCCCATTCACTCTTGGTCGCATCATCCAATCCTCCCTCTACTCCCAGCATGAAGCATGATCTAAAAGTCAGTATAGATAGTTTAGTAGTTAAGAGCATGGGCTCTGGAAGCTGGGCTGCTGGGGTCCAATCTCAGCTCTGATAATTTACTAGCTGGGTAGCCATGAACCAGTTACTTAACCTCTCTGTGCCTCAGCTTTCTCATCTGAAATGGGAATGAAAATAGTTCTTCTAACTCCTAGTGTACTAGTGCAAAAATTAGCTGAGTTTATATAAAGCACTAATAGAGCCTGGCATATAGGAGAGATATGATAAATACAAAGTAAGTGAATCATCTCATTTACATGCATCCATCCAACGCATAATGAGTCTGAATACAGGGGCACTGTAGAATCCAGGGTTGGGAATACAACAACCAACAGGACAGGTCTGTCCTCAAGGAGCTTCCTGCCTGTCTGAACCATTTCCTTGGTTGATGCAGATGTGCATTTGATTTGTAAACTTTTGCCTAGAGATTATCTCAACTTTTACTCCTAGTTTCTATCCTCCTTGTACCCTGCTTTCTGTTCAGGGATTTGTTGTGTCCAGGAGGCACCAAGGACCAATGCTTTATTGCACCCTGAGGTGACACATAAATCGATGCATTTTTACAACCACATGATGTTTGTTGCTTGTAGTTGTATTCCTTCTTCTAGTGCTGGAGTCAGTTAGAGGTTTGGCTTATGTTGAAATGGAAATGGTAGAATCTTTCAAAGAAATGAGGAAAGCAGAATAATAGCTAAAAGGTTCACTTCTTTGCCTCCTCGTGTTCTGTTCTCATTGCTTAGAATGTTCCACAACCACTGGAACCACCTACTTTTCCAAGTCTGGCTAATTTCATCTTGGACTAGGTTTCACTTCCTCTTGGAAGCCTTCCCAGACTCTCCAAGACAATGGACTATTGGGTTGAGCTTGCACTCATCTGTGTAGTTAGACTTATTATTCTGCTGCAAGGTAACTGGCTATTCATCTGTCTGCCCCATGAGTCTGCAAGTGCCAAGTCCCTTATATCCTAAACCCAGCAATACCTTCTTGCTGTTAAGAAGTCATGTTCTCTATGCACATACAGTATATATGAATTGAATTTATGTAGAGGACAGGAACCAATAAAGCAGGTAAATTAGGCAGTGATTTGTATTGTCTGACAACAGGTCCATTTAGCTTTTAAATGTATTTTTGTAGAGTTTTACTGAGTAGGATTATTGCTATAAAAAACAACCTCCAAATCTCAGTGGCTTAACACACACAAACCAACTCTCTCAACTATGTGATAATTCAATGCAAGCATTCTGTCAGCAACCTTGCAAATCTTGTGGCTCTACCATCCCTTATGCCCTCAGCATCCTCTCTTGGCTCTTCTGCATTCAGTTGGCAGAGGGAAAAAGAAAAATAAATCATTCAAGAGGTTCCCTTCTGGTCCAGGCCCCGGACATATATCACTTCCCATCCAGTTAACCGGAATTCAGTTACATGGCCATACGAACTGCTAGGGAAACTGGGAAATGTGGTCTACGGGAGATAAGTTTCGGTGACCACACAGCAGTCCTGCTACCAAAGCGTACCAGAGCCAGGCAGCTCTTGGGTCAAGTGAGACCCTGGTCTGCCTGCAGTGGGTCCTAGAGTGAAGAAATTACCCTGGTTATCTACTATTTTGCCCTTGCAGACAAACACGTGTGATCAAAATCTAAACCACTGCCTTGAACTCATTGAGCAAGTTGCCAAGGTGCAGGGACAACTCTTCGGGATCCTCACAACAGCAGCCCAAGAAGGTGAGAATGGCCTGGTAATTTCCCATCCAGTTCTGCCTGCCTTTCTCTCCTTTCTTGGTGCTTTTTTGTGTTCTTTGACTGTTGATGCAGTTGTGTTTCTCTCCCTGACCTGATGTGTGTATTCTTTTAGGAGGACATAACGATGGTGTGGAAACAATCAAGTCACGCCTTTTGCCTTGGCTGGAGGCTTCCTTTACTGCTGCTTCCATGGGAAAACCTGTTGACAGCAAGGTCCCCTCTCTGCAGGTAGGGATGCTGAAGGATAACCCTTGACTTTCTGAACAGTGAGATAAAACATCAGAAACCTCCAAGAGAAGAAGAGGACTTAATTCTGGTAGACTGACAGAGTGTCACAATTTGTGAGGGTTATTGGTGGTTTTCATGGGGACGGTGTTAGTTTTTGAACAGGTGGAGATCAGACTAGAAAGAGAGCACATGCCTTACTTAAGGCATCCACATCATTACATCTGGGCAACCAAAACATTAGTTACTTTACTTTTAAACATTTATATGGATTTACCTATAACCCTTTCTAAAACAGAAGCATTTAGAAAACATTTAGTCTCTTCTAAGAAAACCAAACATCACATGTTCTCACTCATAAGTGGGAGTTGAACAATGAGAATACATGGACACGGGGAGGGGAACAACACAGCAGGGCCTGTCGGGGAATTGCAGGGGTGAGGGGAGAGAAAGCATTAGGACAAACATCTAATGCATGTGGGGCTTAAAACCTAGGTGACAGGTTGATAGGTGCAGCAAACCACCATGGCACACATATATCTGTGTAAAAATCCTGCGCATTCTGCACGTGTGTCCCAGAACCTAAAGTAAAAAAATAAAAAATAATAATAATAACAAAAAGAAAGCATTTAGTCTGTTCTGAGCAAGAACCTTATAAGACAGTGGCTGAAGGATCCCCGCTTGGAGATCACTGAAAGGAAACCAGTTCCTCTTTTATGGCCCTGGAGTAGGTGTCTAAACATTTATGTCTCAATTTTCTTATTTGCTGAATGGAGACAATGGTTTTGCTGATCTAATAGGGTCATTCGTGAGAATTAAATGTGATAAGCACACTAAACAAGCTGCATAGGGTCTGACACGTGTTAAGTACTTTATAGACTTCAGTTATCATTAAGTAATTTTTTTTCCCTGAGAATGTTTGGATGCTTCTCAGATTTTTATCCTCTGTGTGGGCGTTATTCTAGGTATAAAGATGTAGAATGATGTTTCAAAGTCTTTTTGGAAATTGAGGTATAATTTATATTCAGTGAAATCCATAAATTGCTGTTTTAACAAATACGTATACCTGTGTAAATTCACATCTCTATTGGAATATCAGACATCTCCATCACTTCGGAGCATTTCTTGCACCTTCCCCAGGGCAACCATCTTCTGATTTTTGTCACTCTAGATTAATTTTGCCTGCACTAGAACTTCGTGTGAGCTCTTTTGAGATGGACTTTTTTTTTTTTTTAAATTCATCAATGTCATTTTATGTATTCAGACTGATTTTTGTTTTTTGTTTTTTTGGTGTGCCTTTCCAGAACACGTTTGACAGGGAGAGACGTAAAGATCCCAGTCCTCGGGATCGGGACATGCAACAGTTAGATTCTAATTTGAACTCAACCCGGAGTCAACTCAACCAGGTTCAAGAAGAGTAAGAGGAATGCAAGTTATCTTTTTCCAAAAAGTATTGTTTTCAATTTAATTAAGTTTTAAATTCGAAAGGAGAATAATGGCTCATGTAAAATGTGGGCATTTGTAAATAAGTAATATGATTGTGTGTGTGTCTGTGTGCATGTGTGTATGACAGTGAGAGACAGAGAGAGAGAGAGAGAGAGAGAGAGAGAGAGAGAGAGAGAGAGAGTTTAGAATCAGTGTCTGTGGATTTGGGGACAGGATATATTATGATACCTGGTCCCCTGGTTCCTTCTTTGGAGTTCCTTCTTCATAAACACATCATCAGCCCATATTGACAAACAGGTAAAGATTGTTAGACAAAAATCTACCTTTTGGGAGAAAAATTTTAAAAGAGATGCAAAAGGGAAAGAATAAAATAGAGTGAACAGTCAGGCAAAGAAGAAAATTAAGAGAAAGACAACAAAAGTCAAATGAAGCAGGCTGCATCTATCTGTCCATTATACTCATTTAGGGGTGTATGTGTGCCTCTCTGAATCCGCAAGAGTCAGAGTCTTTTAAGAAAGGAAGAATTCAAGATTTTGCAATAATTATTAGGTATGAGAATGTATTTTTAAAAAGTTAAGCAATTCCAGGCAACAACAGATATCAGATGCATGCTGTGGGCAGAGCCAGGGTAGCAAACTTAGGGAATCACCACAAAAAACATTGTAGACTTTGGGTTTGTACTTGAGGCAGGTAGACAAATACGTATGAAACTGTGTTTGACATACCTAACAAAAATCCATCAATGGGAATTTCTCCTTGCTTCATTGCTGACATCAATGGGACAGAAAGGAAATCTTTTTTTTCTTTAATCAATAACTAGTTAAGGTTTGGGATGGAGTAATGTGTGGTGCTCTGCCTTGTTCTCTGATGACATTTACATTTTCTAAGGAAAATATCTCTATTGATTTAGTTTTGCCTGATTATAAAAATAATACAATTTTCTTTTTCAAAATGCATACAACAAATAAAAGTTGATGAAAATCACCTGTTTTCTTGTCCCCATTAACATTTTGGTATATTTTACTCCAGACATTTTTTCTTTGTGCCTGCACCTCCACACACACCCATTCATATTTCCAACTGGAATCATAATCAATGAGTAGTTATATACCTGAAGCAGTCAACATTTATAATTGTAATATGCAAAAAGCATACAATCTATAATTTATTTCAACTAATATGAGCTCATTTTGAAGGATCCTTCAATAAGCCACTTCAAGATCACACAGTCATTTCTGGTTTATCGTAGTCCATTTTCTATAAACATTCAGCTCATTCCAAGTGCAAACATGCATTAAGAGCTATTTTTACCCTCTCATGGGGTCTCCCTTCCCCTCATCCTTTCTCGGGAAGGGATGCTTGTATACTCTCCTGGTGATGGACAAGAAGAGTTTTTGGTCTTGTACTGCCCTCTGGGTTCTTGCTGGCCTTAATTTCATGTAGGCACTAGTGTCTCGTTCTGATGGGTCCTGAGTTGTGCATGTCTTCTCTGGGAAGGTCTCCTGGGACATTAGCTAGCAATTGCTGCAGATGATCCTACGTTTTCCTCTAGTTGTGAGGCAGGGCATCAAAACTTTACTGGTTCTTGATGGCTGTCAGCACTAGTAGGGGCCAGGGTTTCCCACTTTTCTTTCTTGTTTCAGTGACACTGTTGTTACCTATA
Organism: Rhinopithecus bieti; assembly: GCF_001698545.2. Classification (NCBI taxonomy): domain Eukaryota; kingdom Metazoa; phylum Chordata; class Mammalia; order Primates; family Cercopithecidae; genus Rhinopithecus; species Rhinopithecus bieti. The sequence goes on along the minus strand of NW_016806873.1, from coordinate 103,888 downwards.
AGGGGCGCCATGGATCAAGAAATTTAATGCATGCTTTAAAAAAACTTTTCATTTGAAAATAATTTCAAACATAGCAAATCCACTAGAATAGCACTAAAAATTTCCATATGCCCTTTCATATGCCTTTTGCCCTATTTGCTTTATCACCTGTGTGTTCCTTCTCTCTCTCTATATATATTTTCTCTACTAACCATTAGAAAGTTGCATACATGAAGATGCTTGCTGCTTTTCCCTGGATTTCTTAGTTTTATTTTGTTTTAATTTTTTATTATACTTTTTCAACTTGCAGATTTGTTACATATGTATACATGTACCGTGTTGGTGTGCTGCACCCACTAACTCGTCATTTACTTTAGGTATATCTCCTAATGCTATCCCTCCCCGCTCCCGCTACCCCACGACAGGCCCCGGTGTGTGATGTTCCCCATTCTGTGTCCAAGTGTTCTCGTTGTTCAATTCCCACTGCAGTGTTTGGTTTTCTGTTCTTGCGATAGTTTGCTGAGAATGATGGTTTCCAGCTGCATCCATGTCCCTACAAAGGACGCAAACTCCATCCTTTTTTTATGGCTGCATAGTAATCCTATTGGTGTATATGTGCCACATTTTCTTAATCCAGTCTGTCGTTGATGGACATTTGGGTTGGTTCCAAGTCTTTGCTATTGGTGAATAATGCCACAATAAACATACGTGTGCATGTGTCTTTATAAGCAGCATGATTTATAGTCCTTTTGGATATATACCACAGTAATGGGATGGCGAGTCAAATGGTATTTCTAGTCTAGATCCTTGAGGAATCGCCCACACTACTTTCCACAATGGAAATGAACTAGTTTACAGTCCCACCAACAGTGTAAAAGTGTTCCCATTTTCTCCACAGTCCTCTCCAGCACCTGTTTTTCCTGACTTTTTATTGATTGCATTTTAACTGGTGTGAGATGGAATCTCATTGTGGTTTTGATTTTGCATTTCCTGAGGCTAGTGATGATGAGCATTTTTTCATGTGTCTGTTGGCTGCATAAATTCTTCTTTTGAGAATGTCTGTCATATCTTTGCCCCTTTTTGATGGTTTTTTTTTTTTCCTTTGTAAGCTGATTTCTAGGTGTTTTATCTCTTTGGAAGCATATTGGAATGGCAGTTCATTCCATGATTTGGCTCTCTGTTTGTCTGTTATTGGGTGTATTAAGAATGCTTATGATTTTGACAATTGAATTTGTATCCTGAGACCTTGTTGGAAGGTTGCTTATCAGCTTAAGGAGATTTGGGTCTGAGATGATGGGGTTTTCTAAATATACATCATGTCCATCTGCCAAACAGGGACAATTTGACTTCCTCTTTTCCTAATTGAATACACCCTTTATTTTCTTCTCTTGCCTGATTGTCCTGGCCAGAAGTTCCAAATTATGTAAATAGGAGGGTGAGGAGGGGCATCCCTGTCTTGTGCCAGTTTTCAAGGGCAATGCTTCCAGTTTTGCCCATTCAGTATGAATATTGGCCTGTGGGTTTGTCATAAATACGTTTATTATTTTGAGATACATTCCATCATACCAAATTTATTGAGAGTTTTTAGCATGAAGCGCTGTTGAATTTGTCAAAGGCCTTTCTGCATCTGTTGAGTACATCATGTGGTCTTGGTCTTTGGTTCTGTTTATATGCTGGATTACGTTTATTGGTTTGCATATATTGGGACCCCCAGCATTGCTATCCCGGGATTGAACCACTTGATCATGGTGTGGGATTAAGCTTTTCGAATGTTGCTGCTGGGATTCGGTTTGCCCAGTACTTTATGAAAAATTTTTGCATCGATGTTCATCAGGGATATTGGCTTAAAATCCTCCTTTTTTGTTGGTCCCTCTGGCCAGGCTTTGGGATCAGGATGATTTTGCCTCATAAAATGAGTTGGGAGATTACCTCTTTTCTATTGATTGGAAATGGGTTCCAGAAGGAATGGTACCCCAGCTCCTCCTGTACCCTGGTAGAACGGCGTGAATCCCCGTCTGGTCCTGGACCTTTTTTTGGTTGGTAGGCCTTATTAAATTATTTGCCTCACTTTCAGAGACTTGCCTATTGGTCTATTCAGGGGATTCCAACTACTTCCTGGTTTAGTCTTGGGAGAGTGGTATATGTGTCCAGGGGGAATTTATGCATTTCCTTCAGGTTTTCTAGTTTATTTGCATAGAGTGTTTATAGATTCTCTGAATGGTAGTTGTAACTTCCCTGTGGGGGTCTCCGTTAAGGCCCCTACTCCGGGGGTCAGGGACCCACCTTGAGCAGGCAGTCTGTCTGTTCCAGATCTTCAAACTCAAGTGCTAGGAGAACCATTACTCTCTTCAAACTCAGTTTGGAAATGCAGGAAATCACCCATCACTTCCCTGTGTTGCTCCACGCTGGGAGCTGGAGCTGGAGCTGTTCCTATTTTGGCCATCTGGAACCTTTTATTTATTTTAATGTTATTTCAATTGAATTTTGGAGAACAAGTGGGTATTTTGGCCTACATGTTATATTCTTTGGTGGTAAATTTTCTGAGATTTTGGGTGCCACCTGTCACCTGAGGCCGGTATACAGGTAGAGCCCATGGTTAAGTCTTTATCCCTCACCCTCCTCTTTCTTTTTCCCCTCAAAAGTCCCCCCAAAAGTCCATTATATCATTCCTTATGCCTTTTGGCCATCCCAGAGCTTAACTTCACTTGTAGTGAGAAAAATAAATGAACAGTTTGTGTTTTTCATTCCTGAGTTACTCCACTTTAGAATAATGGCCTCCAGCTCATCCAAGTTGCTGCAAAGGCCATGTATGTCAAATTTCATTGTATGCTGACTATACTCCCACAGTATATATATACCATTTTCTTTATCCCCCCTATGGTTTTTGATGGGCACTTACGTTGGTTCCATTATCTTCTGCAACTGTGAATTGTACTGGCTATAAACATACAGTGCATGTGTTTTTTCATAAGAATGGCTTCTTATTTCCTTTAGGTAGTTATGCATATGGGGGATGGCTTGTATCAAGATTGTAGTTCTACTTTAGAGTTCTTTAAGAAATCTCTGCTATTGAAATCTCTATTGAAATACACTGCTTTCAATAGTGGTTGTACTAGTTTACACTCCCACCAGCAGCATAAAAGTTTTCCCTTTTCTCCACATTTACTCCAACAGCTATTGTGTTTTGATTTTGTAATTACGACAATTCTTGCAGAAGTAAGATGGTATCGCATTATGTTTTTAACTTGCGTTTCCCTGATAATTAGTGATATATATAATTATATCACTATATATAGTGATATATATAATATATATATAAAATTGTATCAAGTCATCCTTTTTTTTTTTTCTGTTTTTGTTTTGAGACAGAGTCTTGCTCTGTCACCCAGGCTGGGGTGCAGTGGTGCGATCTCGGCTCACTGCAAGCTCTGCCTTCCAGTTTCACGCCATTCTCCTGCCTCAGCCTCCTGAATAGCTGGGACTACAGGTGCCTGCCACCATGCCTGGCTAGTTTTTTGTATTTTTAGTAGAGATGGCATTTCACCGTGTTAGCCAGGATGGTCTCGAACTCCTGGCCTCATGATCTGCCCGCTTCGGCCTCCCAAAGTGCTGGGATTACAGGCGTCAGCCACGGCGCCCAGCCATATCAAATCATCCTTCTGATTAAAAGCTGTTAGTCTTCTCCTTTTTTAAATATTATATTTTATTTTAAGTTCCAGGATACACGTGCAGGATGTGCAAGTTTCTTATATAGGTAAACATGTACCATGGTGGTTTGCTGCACAGATTAACTCATCACCTAGGTATTAAGCCTCACATGCATTAGCTACTTATCGTGATGCTCTCCCTTCTCCCAGCCCCCAACAGGCCCCAGTATGTATGGTTCCCCTCCCTGTGTCCTTGTGTTCCCATTGTTCAACTCCCATTTATGAGTGAGAACATGTAGTGTTTGGTTTTCTGTTCCTGCGTTAGTTTACCGAAGATAATGGCTTCTAGTTTCATCCATTTCCATGCAAAGGGCATAATCTTATTCCTTTTTTGGCTGCATAGTATTCCATGGTGCATATGTACCACATTTTCTTTATTCGGTCTATCATTGATGGGCATTTGGGCTGATTCCATGTCTTTGCTATTGTGAACAGTGCTGCAGTAAACATACATGAGCATGTATCTATAATATAATTATTTATATTCCTTTGGGTATATACCCAGTAATGGGATTGCTGGGTCAAATGGTATTTCGGTTGTAGATCCTTGAGGAATCACCACACTGTCTTCCACAATGGTTGAACTAATTTACATTTCCACTAACAGTGTGAAAAATTTCCTATTTCTCTGCAGCCTCGCCAGCATCTGTTGTTTCTTGACTTTTTAATAATTGCCATTCTGACTGGCATGAGATGGTATCTCATTGTGATTTGATTTGCATTTCTCTAATAATCAGTGATGTTGAGCTTGTTTTTATATGTTTGTTGGTCGCATAAATGTCTTCTCTTGAGAAGTGTCTGTTCATGTTCTTTGCCCACTTTTTGATGGGGTTGTTTGTTTTTCTCCTATAAGTTTGTTTAAGTGGTCTCTTCTCTTTATACTTAGAAAAAATTCTAAATTTCTCACCAGGGCTCTCATAGCAGTCCTCCTGATCTGGCTGTGTTTCTGCCCGAGTGTCATCTCCTGTCACTTTCTCCTGACCCAGTCTACTATCTACTTCCTCACCTTGAGGCCTTTACCTGTGCTCTTCCATTGCCTGAAAGAACTTTCCAGTCTTCCACTGGCTCTTTGCATGCCTGGTCTTTATTATCCTACAAGTCTCAGCTTAAATGGGCCTTTCTCAGAGTCCTTCTGTGACCACCATACATTGAAAGGTCTTTCTTCCCTCTAATTCTCTTTCACGGTGATCTGCTTTTCTCATAATAGCACTTATGAGAAAAGTTAGAGAGTGAAGTCACAACTGGGAACTTAAAAAAATAAACTTGCTTGTATATATATGATCTATCTCCCCAACTAGCCTGGAAGATCCAAAGGGTTCCTGTCTTGCATTGCTTTCTTGACACTGTTGTATCTCCAGTACTGAGCATCATGCCTAGCTCACAGTAAGTGCTCAATAATCTGCTCAACAAAACATTTAAATAGAATGTCAGCCTGATTAAAACAATTCTTAGCATATGAATGTACTTTTCTTTCTTCTCTCTGTATGATATCCAAACACATGAAATTAGCATGTATGTTTGCTTGTATGTGCATCCAATTGTGTGTGTTAGGAGAAAATACCCAAGTTTTAATTCCTGCTTGTATTTTCCTCCTTTTCTTGATCCATTTTCTACAGTTTCTTTTCTCTTGATAAAAATGTTCATTTTCACATATTTACTTTTAAAAACTTGTTACCTCTTTATATTGGAATTAAATCATACTAGTTTCCTTTCAATCTCCAATAGCCATATTATGAAGTTAATGCTATTTTTTGCTTTCTTTTCATCTTTAGACATTTCATTCATTCATTCCTTTCTCATTAAAAAAATATACCTTGTGACAGGCACTGTTTAGGTGCTGGGGGTAGAGATGAATAAAATAAAATTATTGCTCTCAAATAGTTTATAGTGTGAATTCAATGAGGTAAATGTGAGTGGAGCGCCGAGAAGGGGAAACAAACCTTGCTTGGGAGAGTTGGGGATAGTATGTGGAAGGCCCTTGCCAAATGTGCATTTATTAGAGAAGGAAGCAGGTAGGGGATGGAATTTTGGATGTCTGGTTAAGATCTGTGGGATTGACAGGGATGCTGTTAGCACATTATTTCTCAGGTTGCTCCACTCTCAAAGTGAAAATCCCAGTGTTTTGCCCTCCACTGTTCTTCTATCTAGAGGAAAGGATAAAGGCTGGTGTGAGTTTGGAAGGCAACTGCACTATCTTAGCCTCAGGACAAGTGCTATGATCTCTCTGGCAGAGTCAGAGAAGTCAAGAAGACTTTGTCAACTCAAGTCTCACTGTTCTGGGATAACTTCATTGAGGACCATTGGTCTTTATTCAACATCATCTATCTCACTTCCATTTTTTTTTGGAGACATGTTCTTACTTTGTCACCCAGGCTAGAGTGCAGTAGCACAATCAAAACTCACTGCAGCTTCAAACTCCTAGTCTGAAGAGATTCTCCCACCTCAGCCTCCTGAGTATCTGGGACTACAGGCACACACCACCACATCTGGCTAATTTTATTTATTTATTTTTTTATGGAGACAGGGTCTCACTGTGTTGCACAGGCTGGTCTTGAACTCCTGAGTTCAACAGATTCTCCTGCCTTGGTTTCCCAAAGTGTTGGAATTACAGACATGAGCTACTGCACCCAGACCCACTTATTTTTAAACTAGATAGACCTAAATAACACAATTTATTATGATTTGTCTACCATGAAGAGGATTTGAAACTGATAATGACAGAGATACAGTGAAAACTCAGAGAATTTGTGTTCAATAAGTAGTAGAAGTCAGAAGCAGGAAGACATGAAGTACCTGATTGTCAAGGGTGATTGTGAGGACTTTATAGGTGGGCACATAATTTTTTTAAATATTGAGGAAGTCTGCAGCTCCACAGTGCAAAGCAATAAAAATTGATGTTGGTATATTGTAGAAAAATGGAGATTTTGTAGAGAAAGCCAACCTAGGGCTTTGATGTAATTAGAGCAGATGAATTAGGGGTGAGAAGGAGAAATTGAACAAGTTTCTTTGTCCTTTATATTCTAATACTAATAGTCTTTTGGGGGTAGTAGCTCTGTAATTTCCCAGTGTTTGACATTGAGCAAAGGATGTTAGCATATTTTAGCATACAAGTCCACCACAATTTTTGCAATATTACCTGATTGAATGCAGATGTCTTTTAACTTGATCTTGTTTATGTTGAACTATGTCATATACCAGAAGTTCCTAAGTGAGCCTCTGCCTTGATTTAGAAAGTCTGCCAATTTTGAAAAATCTATCTTTAGTTACTGATTTCTCTTACAGTCTGGCTGAAACTGAAAAGAATCTTGAAGAAACCAAGAACAGATCGGCCATATCCCTGTTGGCTGCAGAGGAGGAAATAAATCAGCTAAAAAAGCAGTAAGAAAAAAATGACAGGATTATTGCAGCCTAAATCATTGAATTTAGCTTTTTTGGTGCTCCATTACAACATGAAAGAATCTGTTCACCACCAGAGAGAAAATGCAGAAATATTTTTATTAATTATACATATATATTTACTACAAAATATTACTTATCTACTATAGAAAACTTCCAAAGTACAACATAGTATATAGTATAAAGGAATATAGAAACCCTTTCATAACTCCAGAGCCAGTGACTGTTAACATTTTGCATTCCTTCTGATTAATATATTAATAATAGAGTTAAGACTACAGAATAAAGTATATAAGTATACAATTTTCTATCCTAACTTTTCACCTGACATTGTTTTCCTCTGTCACTAAGAAAAAATACTGCAGAAGTTAGTTTTAAATAGGTTCATTATGTTCCATCATTTGGGGATTTCCCTCATATTGAATATTTACTTGTATACTAATTTTCAACATTGGAAATAATATTGGGATACTTTTTGTGGAAAAATCTCAGTTGAGCCGTCTGATTATTCCTTATAGATAAAATTCTAGAAGGAGAAAATAAACATTGATCTTTTAAGGTTATACCTTCCTGGATCTTAATTTTGATCCCCCCCTCCCAAAAGAGTAAGTGGGAGGTGTATTTTACACACACACACACACACCCCTTTTGATTATCTTCACACATGTTCCAATGGTTCTGATTTCTTCAGGAACACCCATAAATCTTAGCTAGGAACACTGTTTTAATTTCTACTTCTGTCTTCCCCTTCCTCATCATTTTAATCTCTAATTTCCTATTTGTTAAACCTTCTCAAATCCATCAATCATATTACTCATCAATTACCTATAGCACCAATTCTGTTCTTTACTCTTTGTATTACAGCTTTTCATTCCATTACATCTTTAGCTTCTTTGCATCCTTCTTAATCCTACTTTCTTATCTTCTCAATCTTACCTTTTCATCATACACCCTTGTCATTTTCATCACAGCATGTTCTCTTCTTCCGGCTTTTGCTCTTGTTTTATGGTGGCCATGCCTCTTTGTAACTTGATGAAGATGCCAATTTTATTTCTAAAGATTTTTTTTGTTTGCTACATTATTTTCACAGGTTCACACTTCTAGCTAGTTTTGTGGATGTTATTCAGTTCCCATTATAGTTTTCTCTCATATTCCAACTGTTCAGAGAATCAAAGATTCTAATTAATATTAAATATTCCAATTAATGTGTTAAAAATATAGTTGAGACTATTCAGAGAATCAAAGAACTAGTGAGGGTAGGAGATTATATTTTAGACCAGCTTCCTGCGTAGCTTTTGGAGGTCAAATGTTTTCAGAGTGCAGTTAAGATCTGTCCCATACTGTCCAACATGGGACAGAATGACTATAAGTCCAGTGTTTTTGCTAGAGGATCTGCATGAGTGTCCTTTCTTTAGGAATTTTTCCCCATGCAAGCTGCAGACATGGAGTGGCATCCTGACCCTGGGAGTTCTGCTCCTTGCTAATTTGTTCATTCACATGTATTTCCACCAGAGTTTCCCAATGCAATAATGGCAGGCTGAGTAGAATAGCCTCTGTTGGTAAGCATGCCAATTGCTGCTTATTACCTTTCCTTGCTTCCTTCACTCTCTCCCCTCTCCTCTCTTCCCTTCCTCTGCCCTCTCTCTTTGCTGTTCAGGCTTAAATCTCTTCAAGCTCAGGAGGATGCCCGCCACAGAAACACAGATCAGAGGAGCTCAGAGAATAGGCGGTCAGAGCCTCGGAGCTCTGAAGAGCAGAAGTGTGAGCAGTGGAGTTCACTCAAGCGGAATGCAGACCAGCGGGACACAGAAGTCACATCCGATTATAAGAAACAGCTCCGAAACCTGAAGGAGGAAATAGCTGTTCTGTCTGATGAGAAAAGGGCACTCCAAGGAAGGTCAGACAAACTCTCAAGTATCTAATTTAGGCTCTTTTTGCTGAGTTAAGGGGTCAGGGAGGGGAAAATAAGTAAAATGATAAAATGATACCCTGAACCAAAACCTCAGCAATCTGGCAAGCTTTTAATTGTAAAGGGATTGTTTTCTTAACTGCCCCCCTTCCAGAGAGAGAAAATACCTCCTGAGTTGCCAGCACTTGGACACTAATTAACTTTGGGCTGAAGAATATGGAGAAGGAAAGTTCTTTTTTTTTTTTTTTTTTTTTTTGAGACAGAGTCCTGCTCTGTCGACCAGGCTGGAGTGCAGCGGCATGATCTCGGCTCACTGCAACCTCTGCCTCCTGGGTTCAAGTGATTCTCCTGCCTCAACCTCCCAAGTAGCTGGGATTACAGGCACACACCACCATGCTCGGTTAATTTTGTTTTTACTTTCAGTAGAGATGGGGGTTCACCATGTTGGCCAGGCTGGTCTTGAACTCTTGGCCTCAGGTGATCTGCCTGCCTCCACCTCCCAAAGTGCTGTGATTACAGGCGTGAGCCACCGTGCCCGGTTGTAAGGAAAGTTCTTTGACTTGAAACCAGAATTGTGCGGGCCTATGGTGCAAGAGGTGGTACCCTCATGGAAAAACTGTTCTGTAATATGAGGATCATTTTCTCTGAGGCCTGGGAGTCCTCTCTCCAGGGATGCTGTCCATTTTACTGCAGGCTATTTCCCTTTTGTATCTGACTTTGATGGGATGTGTAGGTGAAGTGTTCTTGTGAAATTCCTTTCTATTTATGGACAGATGTTAAGACAGGCCATCAAGATAGTGTTAAGTAAGGACAAAGAAGATGTTTCTCTGGAGTCTCTGCATTTTCCTTATTCTTTTTAACAACCCCCCTCAAGCCCCTAATGTGTTCTGCTCCAGGCTGTGAAAGTCCCTATTCCCATTCTCTAAATGTCACCACAGTCTTTAATTTTGAGGAATCATTCTGTAAGTGTTGTGTTTGTGCCAACTTGTATTGACTCCCAAGAACGAATTATGTGCCTGTTTGACATGGTAGTAGTATTTACACCACGGGAACTGGCAAACACCATAAGTGAGTCTAACCCTACCCAACCCAACCTCTCTGGCTGTTGTACTCAGTTTTGCATTACCTTTTGCCAGATAGTTTCTTCTGTAAAACCTCCCTTTTTGGAGACCCATTTACTTCGGGATAGCTAGTCTGATAATTTACTTCATACTTGAGGGCAATATAACTTTTTATTGATACAGTAGTTTATAATATACCCAGTACTTCCACATGTATTTGCTCATCTGACCTTCTAATCCCCACCTCCACCCTAAAATAGGGCAAAAGTTATGTATCTGAAAACTGGGAATTCCAGCTACTTAGGAGGTTGTCATGGGGAAGATTGCTTGAGGCCAGGAGTTCTAGACAAGCCTGGGCAACGTGGCAAGAACTCATCTCTAAAAAGAGTTAAAAAATAAATAAATTAGCTGGGTATGCCTGTGGTCCTAGATCCTCTGGAGGCTGAGGCAGGAGAAACTCTTTAGCCCAGGAGTTTGAAGCTGCAGTGAGCTGTGATTGAGCTAAGGGATTTTTGGAAACCGATCAGTAAAGGTTTTGGCCCAGTTTTGGTTACTTTGGGAGAGTGTGTTTAACCATTTGGCTTGTTCAAAAATTTCTTGGACATGAGCTTCCACTTTTCTAGATACATTAATGTAGATCAACAGGTTTTACTGATGACAGCACCTTGTTCAGCTAGGAGATAATCTAGAGCTCGTCTTTTTCAAAAACCATTCCTGCTAGTGAGCCTAAAGACCTTTCTAGCAGCGATAGACTTGCACCAGTACTTGCTAAGGCCGGTATTTGCCAGTATTTCAAGGGAGGTGGTAAGTTCCCGTGATGTGATTTCATGGTAAGTAAAACTTCCCCAAGGGGCAAGAGTTGTGATAGTTCCCACAACTCTGGCCACAGTAAATCCTAGGGCCCTTTTTCTTCTAGAATGGGATTCTAGATTGGAAGTTATGTTCAAGACAATGATTTGGGTGGGAGCTATTGTACCCAGAGTAGAAACACCATAATGAAAAGAATCATGAAGATGGAATAAAGCCAAAGATTAAAAAGAGTTTAAATAATTTTTGGCAGTGCCGCAAAGCCATAAGAGCCCAGGAGGGGCAGCCAGGTAATATGGTGTGATTGGTTTCATTAAAATGTTGGAAACAAAGGAAAGGGGCCTCTTAACAGTTTTTGAGAGGCCCCACAGGAGAGGAAAAGTCATGTTAATGTCCCAACTGGTTGGGTGGGTGGGGGGCGCAGCGGTGGTGTTCAAAACCAGGGAAGTGTATGTGCAATGGATAGGATATAAGTGACATGATAGTTATTTCCCACGTTGGTTTTATCATTCTAGTAACATACATGAGTGGTATTAGGAGTGCAAGGGATGGTGTATACTGGAGGCCTTACTATATTGGTTTGTTTGAAAGGCTTAAAAATGGGCAGTGATGAGATAGATGCAGAGTTTTGTTGTAAGAGCCTAAGGCCTCAAATGGGTTAATGTTACCCACAGGAGTATCCCAGGATGTACATCCCAAAGTAACATTACAATTAAAGAAGTTCCAATGATATTGTAAGTATGGATGGTGGGGTAAGTAATAAGATTACACAAAGGTGGAGATGTTTCCCATTTTACCAGCATGGAGAGAAATGGTTAGGGTAGGAAGGTGTGATAAAAAGTCTTGCTCAGCCACAATTAGATTTACCCAAAGCTCATCCATAGAAATGGAAAAGACAGGGGCCTGGAAGGACTCAAGGCCCCACCAGTCATCTAGAGGATGACTTTCAGAGGCTTGATTATAATCCAGGAATAGAGTTAGAGGTGCATGTCCTTCCCCTTGTCCTTGTTCTGCAGAATACCTTTGTCAGGTATGTTGGTGAGGTTGTGGCTATTATGGCTTAGGAGAAAGAAGTGCCCCTCTGTCACGAGGAAGGGAGGGACACTCACTTTTCTAATGATGCTCTTGTTTGCAATGAGAATAGGGTCCTCACTGTAACCTGGAGGTGGCTTGTAACCTGGAGGTTTTGGACATTTTCTACTCTAGTGTCCTGGATTTCTTCAGCGATGACAGGCCCCTGTTCTGTTAGTGTTATGGGGATGAGCCTTGGGATTATTGACTAATGAAAAAGAATGTGCCAATGCTGTCACTATGTAATGAGTGTGGTGCTGGCATTTTTCCTCCTCCAATGGAACTGTTTTATTTTAGATATTTCCTCCTGATTATTGAAAAATCTTAAAGGCTACGTATAATAAAGTAAGAAAGGGAGTTTGTGGGCCTTGTTCTAAGTTTTGGAGTTTTTGTCTGGTGTCTGGGGAAGTTTGACTTAAAAAATATATGGCCAGAATGGATAGGCCCTTAGGGATTGGGGGGTCAAAACTTGTGTATTTATGCACGTCCTCCACCAGTGTAGCCTGGAAAAGGATGGGACTCTCAGATGGCTCCTGAGTGACTTCTTGTAATTTAGAAAAATTAACAGGTTTTACTACTGCCTTTTTCATTTCTTCCAACAAAAAAGAGATCATATAATCTCGTCTGCCCCTGCCTCTGTTTGGACCGGCATCAGTGGCCTGGTATTGCCAGTTGGGTTCTGTGTTGGAGACAGCTTCTGCCCCAGCTTTAACACTGTTAGGATTATGAACATGAGCTTCATCTGCCCAAGCTTGAACATATGCGTGACCTTTCTTCATGGGAACAGCAAGTAGTTAATACCACAGATATGTCTTGCTAGGTTCAATCAAAGGCAATAGTCAAAACCCGAAATTCTTGAATGAACTTAGAGGGATCCTGGCTAAATGAATCCAAACTTGGATTAAATTTGTGAAAGATCAGACATTGGAAAAGGGACATGAACTTGGATTGCTCCTAAATCTCCATTAGCCACCTCACAGACAGGCAAACCATTTTGGGATTTTCCGAGGACTCTGTACCAGTGTTATATGTAACTCCTGTGCGAGTATCTGAGAGGGATAAAGTATCTGGACATGGGGGTGATTGATTAGAGGATGGAGCAGATGGGGAGAGTAGAGGTGAAGCATGAGCAGGCTGAGGACAACGTGATAGGCAAAAGGGTCATCTCAGACACCAGAATTGAGGAGGGAGGAAGTTCCTTGGAAGGATATATGAAAATTTTTATGTAGTTTTGAGTTTTTGGATAAAGCCAAAAGACCTGAACATATGGGACCTCTGAATCCCTTTTGAGGTTCTGGTAAAATGAGTCTAGATGTAAAATAATATTGTGATGCAAAGTTCCATTAATAGGCCAATTTGATTTATTAGGGACTACAAAAGAAAATTATATGCTTCTTTTTGAGAGTTTATAGGTCAAAATGGGACTGATTTTTAAGAACGCATGCATTCTGGAGATGTATAGAAAGTCTAGTTACTTATAAATTTTTGGGAAAGAAGTCTGGTACCAGATGCTGGAGTCAGATGATAGGGAAATCTAATCACTTCTGAATTACTCAGATAAGGAGTTTTGCCTCCCGATAGTCGGATTGATTGGCCACCAGGTGATCTTTGCTTTACTCAAGAAGCAAATCGAAGGGTTTCCCTGGCTGATTCTCGCTCACCAACAGGTCCTCCAGGAGCCGGTCTCCCAGCCCTGCCCCTCGCAGCCGTAGCTGCAGCCGCAGCCGATCTGCCAGCCCCTCCACGGCTGTCAAGGTCAGGAGCCCGTCCCCAAACCGCTCCAAGCTGTCCAGTGTGGCGCGCAAGGCTGCTCTCTTGTCCCGCTTCAGCGATTCTTATTCCCAGGCCCGCCTGGACGCGCAGTGCCTGCTGCGGCGCTGCATCGACAAGGCTGAGATCGTTCAGCGGATCATCTACATCGCCACAGTGGTATGTGACCCCTGCGGGACCCCCGGCTCCTTGGGGCAGCGCGGAGACAAGTCTGGTAACGTGAATGGAACAACTTACAAAGACTAGTGGATCCTGAGGTCACAGAAGTGGGGGAGATTCCAGTCTCCCCGTCTGTCTCCTTCCTTCTTTTTCATCCTCCTTCCCTTTCTTCCTCCTTTCCTATTTCCTTCCTTCCTTCCTCCCTTCCTTCCTTCCCTCCCTCCCTCCCTCTTTCCTTCCTTCCTTCTTCCCTCCCTCCCTCCTTTCTTGCTTTCTCTTTCTCTCTTGCCCATCTCTCTCCCTCTCTCCTTCTTCCTCTTCCCTCCCTCCCTCCTTCTTTCCTTCCCTTATCTCTCTTTCCCATCTCTCTCCTCTCTCCTTCCTCCTTCCTTCCCCTCTTTCCCTCCCCTCTCTCCATCTCTTCCTCCTTCTTTCCTTTATTTCTCCCTTCTTCCTCCATTGTTTCCTTCCTCTCTCTCTCTCTCCTTCCTTCCTTCCTTCCTTCCTTCCTTCCTTCCTTCCTTCCTTCCTTCCCTTTCATTACAAATAGTTGGGGGGTGAATCATTTTCACAATCGATAACTATACATATATATATGAATAGTTATATAATACTTATTTAGTTAGTTATATTGACCAGGCATTTGTTTAAGAAGTATCCATAAATACCGGACTATCTCAAATGGGTTTATAAAAAGTTGATTTGCACTGTACCTTTTGTCTAATATGGGCATATTAGACACAGTGAATATATTATTGGTAATGGCTGTCATTTGGTTTCCTTTAGTTCTTAAAAAAAAATAGAAGGTTGTGATTATGTTAACGCTTCTGCTTATTTAATTAAGAGTAGTTATTAAAACTGCTAACATATCAGCTATTTGAGTATGGCAAATTTTAAAAGTGCATATATGTATCCTTAATTTCCAAAACAAATATGTTTGTTCTATGGGTTAATGCCATACAAAGATACTGAGAGTTCATGAGGAGAATTGTTAAATATTAAGAAACAAAACAAAACATTGGTATGAGAGCAGAATTATCAGAAATACTGAACTTTATCCTGTATTTATTCATTTAAATCAGGGGTTAGCAAACCATGATCTATGGACCATATCTGGACCTGGCTCATATTTCTAAGAGAAATGCTACTGTAAGAATGTAAGAATGTTTTTAGATTTTTAAATGGTTGTAAAAAAAAAAAAAAAGACAGAAACTGTGTGTAGTTCAACATGCATACAATATTTGCTATCTGGCTCCTTATAGAAAAATGTTTGCCATCCCCTGGTTTATATAATTAAGAACCACTTACTGAGTTAGTTAAAGCTCTATCAATCTACAGGCCACGTCTTCTTTGCATAACTGAGTTTTCCCAATGCTTACCACACCATAGGCATTTAATAAATATTTGTTGAATTAAAATATGCCAGGAAACATGTCTGAGTCTGGGTATGTGTTTATAACATAAACACTAGACTGATAATTTTCTCTTATTTCTTGACCAGTAATGTGGTATTGCTATGGGCTCATAGCAGGGGATTTATTTCCTTCAATTTCTGCACTGTCCTGTTTCCTGCACTTAGAATTTCTAGAACAATGGTCAACTGTCTTGATGTTAGTGAGCATGGATTATTATATATTTATGTACTTTTCAAAATTAGAGATGTATTTTCTTCCAGATTAAAAATGTTTTTGATCAAATGTGTTTGGTTAGAAGACCAATATGATGTTGAAGCTTGGATTCTTTCTAATTCCTTGCTTTGGATCTCTTCATTTACCTCTTTTCACCAAAAAATTTGCTGCATTTTTATGTGCAGGAGGCATTCCATGTAGCAAAAATGGCATTCAGACATTTCAAGATCCGTGTGAGAAAATCATTGACACCATCTTACGTGGGGTCGAATGACTTTGAGAATGCTGTCTCGGATTATGTCATTTGTCATCTTGATCTATATGATTCTCAAAGCAGTGTCAATGTAAGTGTTGGGTCTCTTATTAGGACTGGTTTACTTCTGCTGCTGCTGTTTATATTGAGTACTAATAACTCAGAAATCCATCCAATATTAGTATTCTATGTAATGAAAAAGAAGAAAGGAACAGCATTCAATTTACTTGGTAGCACCTGCCATTATTGACTGTTTCTTCCTTAAAAATATTATGGGGAAAAATTGTCTGAGTTTCTTTAGATAGGCTGTTATGGTCAGGAGATGGAATATCATAGTACTTAAGAGCAAGGATTTTGGGAAAAGTAAGTATGGATTTGCTTCCTGACTATTGCACTTACTAGCTGTGTGATCTTACACATTTACTTAATCTCTGTGTGCTTTAGTTTTCCAATCTTTCAGTGGGAGTAAAAATGTTCATTACTCCCTAGAGTCACTGAGAGCATTAAATGAAAGAAAGTAGGCAATTTGCTTAGCACAAGACTTGGTACATAGTTAACACTCAGTAAAAGCAAACTATTATAATGATTGTTATGGATTATGAACAGTTCAGAGTTCTGTGTTGGCACATCATACCCTTGCCCAGAATAGAAAAATAAGGCAATGATAAATAAAAGCCACAGAAGGTTTTTTTCCTTGCCTTTTTAGGACTCTCTTGGCTTTTACTGTGTCATTTCTACTCTGTGTCCTCTTTCCTCCTTCCCTGTGAATGGGTGGCAACATCTTTCTCCTTTTAGCACATGTACTGTTTTTCTGCTTTAACTTGTTTTGGCTCACACTCTCTTTTCCCACCTCCCATCAGTCCTAATATTCTTAGGATGTTAGAGTGTTTTTGTCACAGGCTGGTAACAAGGTGATGCCATCTTTTGTTTTTCAGGATGTGATCCGAGCTATGAATGTCAATCCCAAGATTTCATTCCCTCCTGTCATCGACTTTTGCCTTCTCAGTGACTTCATCCAGGAGATATGTTGCATTGCCTTTGCAATGCAGGCCTTAGAACCACCCCTAGATATTGCATATGGGGCAGATGGAGAAGTTTTTAATGATTGCAAGTAAGAGACAGAGGAGCAGAAGTTAAGGAATTCATCATGAGTACATTGTCTTGTCTGTTTCCTGAGAACAATTTAGGGAAAAGAACTCTGGGTGGAGAAATTAACAGACACTACCTGATTTCCAGGCCCTACCATATACTTCTCTGTATTCCAGGGCAGGACCCACTCCTGGATTTATTTTCCATTGAACATAACGTATTAGTCTTTGGGGGAGAACTAATGAGGACTTGGAGCCTATCTAGAACATTTTTTAAAAGATGCTCTATAAATACAAATATGCATTACTTTCTATTGGTTTTTATTGCATTACTCAGGCCAGGATTCTCAAAGTATGATGTGTGGATCACCTGCATCAGAATTACTCAAGGTACTTGTTAAAAATACACATTCCTGGATTACATATCCTGATGTTTTATGCAGTAGGGCTAAGATGGGGCTCAGGAATCTGCAATTTAACAACCACCCAGGTGTTCCTTATGCACACTAATGTTTGAAAATTAATGCTCTTGACTCCATTGTCTAGGACCAATAGATTGCTAACAGCTTTTGCAAGATAAATACTCCCTTATAAATTAAAAGACATTAAACTAATTTAAAACATTGTATTGTGATTTCTTGAGATCACAGGGTATAGCTGGAGATTATCTGGGAAGAAATCAAGCTAGTGGTTAAGAACACAGGCTCTGGCCTCAAGCTGCTTAGGTTCAAATTTCAGCTCCACTACCTATTAGCTGTATAATGTTAGTCATGCCACTTAATTTTTCTATTTCTTACTTTCTTCTCTATCCAACGGGGGAAATAATAATGCCTACTTCCTAGGGTTGTAGAAGGTTAGTTGAGATAATTCAAACAAAGCACTTAGGATGCTGTGTAGCATGAAGTGGGTGCCCAGGAAATATTCGCTCTGGGTTTTTGTTCAGGTTGTAAAGTTATGCCCAGCATTCCTGCAAGCTTGCTGATGAGGGAGGATGGATAGTACCACTCAGAATCATTCACTTTCTTTCACTTATGCAAATCACAACAATAATGAACTTTCCAATTGCCTTATAGCATGTCATATTTTCTTGCCATTGCCCTGCTTCTAGTTTCTCCAACATGGATCAACTCATGGAAGAGCTGATATTAGGACATTACACTGCAGTTGGGTCTTTTTGGTTCCCTTACAGAGCACATTATCTTCATTTGTCTCTTTTTATTCCTTTCTCCTTTAAAGGATTGATAGTTCCACTCAGAACCTTTCACCTTTTTGGTTTAAGGAATCTGCACATGTCAAAGACTTCTGTAGGTTCTCTTGCTGACATGCCTTTAACCAGAGGGAATGTGCAGCTTCTAGGGCATTCTCTGGCCTGTGTGCCTGGACATCTGTGCAGCTGGAATTGAATTTTCTAACAATGATTGGATTTGGTTCTACTTCTAAAACTTCACAGAACAAGGCTAACCCTTTTTCAACCTGGCAGCCTTTTGTGCATTTGAAAGCAATTACTTAAATCCTCCTCCTTCTGGCCTCAGGACTTCAGGTTTTCTTCATATGAAGTAGGTTTAGGACTTCTTGACAAATAGATTCATTGTCTTGGTCTGTGCACCTTTTAAAGAAAGTGAACTGACCAGCCTAGAGGGACTAACACCCTTTCTATTCTTATTCTCCATTAATTTAGCTAACTTGCAGTAGTTTTCTCTTTCTTTCTTTCTTTTTTAGCTTTCTGACAGTCTTTATTCATTTTGAGTACTACTGAAATCTGCTGTATTTTTACTTGTACTGTGACTAAACCATATGTCTCCTCTATTTGTGCAAATACTTTTTAGACTCAATTATAGGACCTCATATGTATTCACATTTTATTTTATCTTATTAAATTCAGCTTATTGTTCCAGCCTGCTGAGCTGTTTTTAATGTCATCTGTTGTGTGTGTGTTTTTTTTAGCTAACCACCTGCATCTTTGAGCATGTTTTCTATATTTCATACAACTCATTATACATGATAACTTATCACAGTATTGAGAGAGAGCCCTCAGCATCTTCCTTCGGGTTTCTGTTAATCCATTAATTACCCCTCTTTGGATATGATCATTGAATTAGTTTCCAATCCACCTACTTAAGTTAATCATCCTCCTATATTTCTTTTATTTTGTCCACAAAGACAGCATGAAAAATTCTATGGGAAGCCTGATGGGACTTCAGATAGCTAGTCTATGTCTTTAGAATTCCCCTGAATTGCAACTCTTGTAATCCTGAGAAGAGAAGGAAAACAATTAGTTTGACATGATTTGGTCTTAGCGCATCCATGCTGGGTCCCAGTTATCATTACTTCTTGTTCTAAGAGGCCACAAACATTCTTTAATAACAGAATTTGTTCTATATTTACTCAGATCTGAGCATAATACAAAATGAAAATTCACACTGATGTTTTCCCCTAGATATGCTCCATAATTGCTTAACTTCTCTTTCTTGTTTTGTGTATTGAAAACAGATACCGCCGCAGCTACGATTCAGATTTCATGGCTCCGTTAGTCCTCTATCACGTGTGGCCTGCTCTCATGGAGAATGACTGTGTCATCATGAAGGGAGAAGCTGTCACCAGGAGAGGGGCTTTTGTACGGTGGCCTTGCATAGTGACAGTTCATCCCAAGTGTTTGATTCACAAGTTCGAGAACATTTATAAACCCAGAGATTCTATAAAAGAAGTTTATAAAAAGTTGATAAGATTTCATACAAAGGAGAGGACGGAGATGATCTCGAAAAGAGCTGATTCTTTTCTTTGATTTTTCCGTAATTCTGCATAATTTCCTGGAGTAATTTCTTTACTTCTTGCTTTATTTGGAAGATGGAATCAGTCATGTTTACCTCCTCCATCTTAGAATTACTATGATATTTTAAAAACAAAGCCCTTTGAAGTTATCTTGTAGGAGGATTTCCATAATCCTAAGCATTTAAAATCAATTAACTTGGCCGGGCACGGTGGCTCAAGCCTGTAATCCCAGCACTTTGGGAGGCCGAGGCGGGCGG
>NW_016806873.1:79783-83668 GCF_001698545.2 Rhinopithecus bieti | reverse complement strand
AAAAAAAAAAAAAAAAAAAAAAAAAAAAAAAAAAAAAATCAATTAACTTTCAGGAAGTGATTTGCCAAATTTTTACTGACAATTCTCTATTTTGAGAAACTGTTAATGTGCCCTGTTTTTCTCTCCTTGGTATGATGTGTATGGAGCAGGGGAATGGAGACAAAGAGGGCAGAGGAGGTGTGAGAGAGGAATGAATCAGTTTGAGAAGGTTGCTTCCTATATCCACTGGCTATAGAACGTTTTGAACCTACAGAATATTAAATACTTGAACAGCCTTTAAAATGAAGTCTTAGGTTCCATATGTGAGCCTGTGGGTGTGTACGTGTTGTAGTGGGGATTGGGTGGTGGAACTGGTGGTGCTTGGATGTTCTGCAAGTTTTACCCCTGCCTTGCCTAGAAAGAGTTAAGTGAAGCCCCTTAGTCCAGAATGATTCACCATCGCACAGCTGGCTAATCTCTGTTCCTGTTCTCCTTGAACTGAAGAATAGGGGAAGTGCTTTATGGCAGCTTTCATACATACAGTGGAGAAGGGGAACATTTTATTTTAAAAGAACTTAAGAAAAGGGTTTTTGTAGCTTAAAAATCCCATTACAGTGAATACTATATTAAAATGTTTTGTTCCATAAATGTTGAGCCCTTAGCTGAGCACAGTGGCCCACACCTGTAATCCTAGCACTTTGGGAAGCTAAGGCAGGAGGATTGTTTGAGGAGTTTGAGACAAGCCTGGGCAACATAGCAAGACCTCATCTCTACAAAAAATAAACAAATTAGCTGGGCATGGTGGTGCATACCTATAGTACCAGCTACTTGGGAGGCTGAGGAGGGAGGATTGCTTGAGCTGGAGAGGTTGAGGCTATGTGAGCCATGATTGTGCCACTGCACTCCAGCTTAGGTGACAGAGTAAGATCCTGCCTTTTTTTTTTTTTTTTTTTTTTTTTTTTTTTTTTCTTTTTTTTGAGATGGAATCTCATTCTGTTGCCCAGGCTGGAGTGCAGTGACATGATCTCAGCCCACTGCAACCTCCGCCTCCTGGGTTCAAGCGATTCTCCTGCCTCAGCCTCCTAAGTAGCTGGGATTACAGGCGCATACCACCACACCGAGCTAATTTTCATACTTTTAGTAGAGACGAGGTTTCACCATGTTGGTCAGGCTGGTCTCAAACTCCTGACCTCGTGATCCACCCACCTCGGCCTCCTGAAGTGCTGCGATCAAAGGCATAAGCCACAACACCCGGCCTGAGATCCCGTCAAAAAAAAAAAAAAAAAAAGGTCGAGCCCATAGAAATAGATATTGGATTTTATTGATCTGACAGCTACACATGTTCTACAATAAAACATACTTCCTGCTCCTACAGCAGTCACTTTCTGTTAAGAAGATTCTATCTGCAGTGCAGTTTGGAAAGGAGGGAGAAGAAATACCCACTATTCTTATGTTTTACATCAAATAGCAATTGCCTTTTAACTTCCTTCTTCTCTCCCATCAAGCTTATCATGAACATTTGTCCAAGCTTAAACCCTAAAACAAAATAATGGGAAGTTCTTCCTAAAACAAAGAATTTGTAAAAGAAAGGGGTTGAATTAAGGGAAATTTTAAGGATTTTACCAGTAAAATCTCATTTTAGTGAATATAGCTTTCTCCTTATTCATTTAGTTAGAAAGCAGATAGGCAGTAGTGGTGTTTCATTCATTCATCCAATGATATTTATTTATTCAATAGTTATTTATGACCCAAACACTGTATTTATGTGCTAGAGATTTAGCAACAAATAAAACAGATACAAATCTCTACCCACATGGAGCTTACATTCTCCAGCACTAACAAACTCCTATGTAATTTCCAATAGCTTACTCACAAAAACATTCTACTGGCATCAAACACCAGAATATCCCAAGGTTCATTGTAATGGGATTCTATTTAAAAAGTACCCTGAAGTTATTGCCACATATTGGGCAGCAATAGGAAGTGAAAGGAGTGTAGCTTGTGCAGATGATCAGTAATGGGCAAGTGTAATCATATCAGTAAGATTCTTATTCTATGGGATATGCATGTTGTTTTAAGCCATGACAGTTTTCACAAACTCCTGACTATGTCTCTCTCTTTCTCTCTCTTTTTTAAGTGGAATTCGGTGCGATCTCTAAGTCGATGTCGAAGCAGGAGTTTAAGTCCCATTTGCCCCCGTAGCCAAATTGGTTTAAGCACGGTACATATCTATCTAATCATTTTTACACAAAATTCGTCTATAGTTGGCATTTTTTTTTTTTTTTTTTTTGCTTCAGCAGTACAAAAGAGATGATTATAAGTCTACAGGTGGAAAGAGAACCTGTTGCAATAATGCTAGCTCCAAACTGATTTTTATATTACTGTAGGCTAAAGAATTTATTATTCTAGAAAGAAGTAGAGGTAGTTTTATCTTTCTTTCTTAGTTCAAGGAATAGTAGATTTTATGTATTTCATAGTTTTATTTTTATCTTTGGATGAAATGGGCTATTAGATATCAGATAGTGGACTAAAGAGAGAATGGGATACCTTGGTCAACTGATCTTGGCACAAGTCCCTGCTTCCTCTAGAAATTTGTGTATGAGTTTGGAGAAATTGCTCAAATGGTCTGGATTTCAATACCTTATAAACGGCATTGCAGGTATTAATGTGTCTTCAACTTCAAATTAGAAAAAATAAGGTTTTTTGTGTGTATTAGTTTTTGGAAAGATTGTTAATACTTCTGTTAAAGAAAAAAAGAACAGCAAAAACATCATGAAAACTATGAAGATAACATCCCTAAAAACATGATTATGGGCTGAGTAGGGTCGCCCATACCTGTAACTCTAGCACTTTCACAGGCTGAGGTGGGAGGATTGCTTGAGCCCAGGAGTTTGAGACCAGCTATGGCAACATGGGGAAACATCGTCCCTACAAAACAAAACAAAAATCCTCCCCCAAATTAGCTGGGCATAACAAAAAACTCCCCCCCCAAATTAGCCAGGTATGGTGGCATGTACCTGTAGTCCCAGCTACCTATGAGGCTGAGCTGGGAGTATCACCTGATCCCAGGGAGGTCGAGGCTGCAGTGAGCCATGATTGTACCACACTGCACTGTAGCCTGGGTGAGAGAGTGAGACCCTGTCTTAAACAAAACAACCCCCCCAAAACAATTTAAAAAACTATGATTCACCACTATTAATTTGTTCAACACATATTTAGTCAGTGCCTTTTGAATACAGGGTTAGAACAAGACATGTGGGCAACAAGAAGGCTAACAATGTGCTATTCCTCCAAATAATAATTATTTAAATATTTGTTCGACCTTGTTTTAGAGAGAGTGGTAGTGAAGGAGAATCACATTCGGCAACCCTACATATTTTTCTGAAACTGCTTCTAGCATGCAGCTGTAGACTCAAAGTTGCAAAACTTCCTCAGCAAAACAAAAACAAAACCAAAAACTCCACAGTTGATGAGACCCAGCTTCCTTACTGATTTTTTTCTTTTTTTTATACTTTTAAGTTCTGGGTTATATGTGAAGAACAAGCAGTTTTGTTACATAGGTATACACATGCCCTGGTGGCTTGCTGTACCCATCAACCCGTCGCCTGCATTAGGTATTTCTCCTAATGTTATCCCTCCCCTAGGCCCCCAATCCCCTACAGGCCCCAGTGTGTGATGTTCCCCCTCCCTGTGTCCATGTGTTCTCATTGTTCAACTCCCATTTATGAGTGAGAACATGCAGTGTTTGATTTTCTGATCTTGTGATAGTTTGCTGAGAATGATGGTTTCCAGCTTCATCCATGTCCCTGCAAAGGACATAAACTCATACTTTTTATGGCTGCATAGTATTCTGTGGTATATATGTACCACATTTTCTTAATCCATTCTATCATTGATGGACATTNT
>NW_016806873.1:51507-77543 GCF_001698545.2 Rhinopithecus bieti | reverse complement strand
TAGTTTGTATTTCTGTGGGATCAGAGATGATATCCCCTTTATCATTTTTTATTGCATCTATTTGATTCTTCTCTCTTTTCTTCTTTATTAGTCTGGCTAGCAGTATATCTATTTTGTTGATTAAAAAAAAAAACAGCTCCTGGATTCATTGATTTTTTGAAGGGTTTTTCATGTCTCTGTGTCCTTCAGTTCTACTCTGATCTTACTTGTTTCATGTCTTCACGAAGTTCTTTTGCTGTGTTCAGCTCCATCAGGTCATTTATGTTCTTTTCTACATTGATTATTCTAGTTAGCAATTCGTCTAACCTTTTTTCAAGATTCTTAGCTTCCTTGCATTGGGTTAGAACATGCTCCTTTAGCTTGGAGTTGTTTGTTATTACCTACATTCTGAAGCCTGCTTCTGTCAGTTCATCAAATTCATTCTCCATCCAGTTTTATTCCCTTGCTGGTGAGGAGTTGTGATCCTTTGGAGAAAGAAAGGCATTCTGGTTTTGGAATTTTCAGCCTTTTGCACTGGTTTTACCCATCTTTGTGGATTTATCTACCTTTGGTCTTTGATATTGGTGACCTTTGGATGGAGTCTTTGAGAGGATGTGCTAATCCTTTCTGTTTGTTTCTTTGCCTTTTAACACTCAGGTCCCTCTGCTGTCAGCCTGCTGGAGTTTGTGGAGGTCCACTCCTGACCCTGTTTGCCTGGGTATCACCAGCAGAGGTTGCAGAGCAGCAAAGATTGCTGCCTGTTCTTTCCTCTAGAAGCTTCGACCTAGAGTGGCATCTGCCAGATGCCAGCCAGAGCTCTCCTGTATGAGGTGTCTGTTGGCCCCAATTGGGAGGTGTCTCCCAGTCAGTATACACAGGAGTCAGGGCTCCACTTGAGAAGGCAGACTGACCCTTAGCAGAGCTCAAATGCTGTGCTGGGAGGTTCCTTGCTCTCTTCAGAGTCATCAGGCAGGGATGTTTAAGTTTGCTATAAGCCCCTGACTAGGGCTGCTGCCTTTTTTACAGAGATGTCCTGTACAAAGAGGAGCAATCTGCCAGTCTGGCCACAGCAGCCTTGCTGAACTGCAGTGTGCTCCACCCAGTTTGAACATCCCAGCAGCTTTGTTTACACTGTGGCCATAAAACCTTCTACTCTAGTCTCAGCAATGGCGGACGCCCCTCCCCCCACCAAGCTTGACCGTCCCAGGTGGATCTCAGATTGCTGCTGTGCTGGCAGCCAGAATTTCAAGCCAGTGGATTTTAGTTTCCTGGGCTCCGTGGGGGTGGGACCCGCTGAGCCAGACCCGTTGGCTCCCTGGCTTCATCGCCCCCTTTTCAGGGGAGTAAATGGTTCTGTCTCCCTGGTGTGCCAGACGCCACTGGGATATGAAAAAAAAAAAAACTTTGGGTCCGAAGGGGCGCCCGTTTGACCTCCGGTAAAAAAGAAAAAAAAAAAAAAAAAAAAAAATAAAAAAAAAAAAAAAACCCTGCAGCTCGTTTGGTATCTGCCCAATTGGCCGCCCAGTTTTGTGCTTGAAACCCAGGGCCCTGGTGAGGTAGTCACTGGAGAAAATCGCCTGGTTTGCGAGTTGCGAAGACCGTGGGACAAGCGCAGTATCTGTGTCCGAGTTCCTCAGGCTCAGACCCTCAGGGCTTCCCTTGGGTAGGGGGAGAATTCCCTGGCCCTTTGCACTTCCCAGGTGAGGCGACGCCCCACCATGCTTCGGCTCGCCCTCCGTGGGCTTCACCCTCTGTCCAACCAGTCCCAAAGAAATGAACTGGGTACCTCAGTTGGAAATGCAGAAATCACTTGCCTTCTGTGTTGATCTCGCTGGGTGCTGCAGACCAGTGCTATTCCTATTCGGCCATCTTGAATTTCCTCCCCCTTAGTGACTTTAATAAGCATCTGTAGTGACTCCCCCAGCTCCTTATCATACATCCTTTCTGGATCTGATGGATGCTAGATTTGGGAGGGACACAAAAATGGCAAAAACGTTATCTTCTCTGAATAGATCTTAATATAGGAAGATCACGAGATCGTGTCTTTTGCAGGAACATGGATGGAGCTGGAGGTCATTATCTTTAGCAAACTAACACAGGAACAGAAAACAAAATACCTTTCTCACTTATAAGTTGGAACTAAATGATGAGAACACATACACAAAGAGGGAACAGCAGACACTGGGGCCCACCAGAGAGTGGATGATGGGAGAAGGGAGAGGATCGGGAAAAATAACTAATCAGTACTAGGCTTAATATCTGGGTGATGAAAATCTTTCCAAAAATCCCCCATGACAAGGTTTTACCAATATAACAAACTTGCAGATGTACCCCTAAACTTGAAAAGAAAAATAAAGTATAGGAAAGAGAAAGATTATTATGATTTAAACAGATTAGCTGAATGTGATACAGTCAACAAATCAATACATCCATACTATGATACAATATGATAGTCAATAAAAGAAGCAGAAAGGGCTAGAGTCATCAGATGAGATAGAGATTCCTCCCAGATTTGGTCATGAGGAAGGCATTCATGGAGGAGGTAGTATTTAATTTGGTGTTTTAGAATGGGTGGATTTCAATGGGCTAGGAAATTGGGAAGGAATATTCAGGTGAAGAAAATGACCTAAAAAATGATAGGCAAATGGAAAAGTCATGCATCTAACACAATCCTTTTGCTCTTGGAGATTTCATATAGCTTCATTATCCTTTTTCATGAATAAGTATTTATGGTAAGTAAAAGCAAAGCAATAGTGCAGTTAGTGGACTGGTAAATAAAAAGGAAACCTTGGGAGCGTGATACTGAGAGAACCACAATTCCCCATTCTAAGGGGAAGTGGCATATCAGAAGAAAATACCATTAGATACTTATTGTGCAACAGCCATGTCAAATTCTAACTCCGGAATCTCATTGAAAGGCTTATTCATAGGCAATGTCCTCTGTGAGAATCCCCTATACCTTCTCTTTCTTATGTTGTGCTCAGAAAGAACACATTAATTTAAACTTTAGATGAGAATAGAATCTAATTTCAAAAGTGTGACTGCAGCCAACTTTCTATCTGTTTCCATCATCCCCTTGCCACAACAAAACTGGGTATACCTGCAAAATAAAATACAAATAGTTTTGGTTAGTCAGGTTTATTTTTGCTTATGTGGGGTCTTGATTCATTCAGAATGGATTCCATCTTTATCAGCATCTATTTATCTAGAGTGTTTGAAAGCTCAGAGGAAGGATGATGCTTGTAGCCAGTTACTCCTGACCGGCTATGTCAGAGACTTGTGGTTCCAGTGCAGTACCTTCTACTTAGTGAAAGTAAAGATGAGATTTGAAAGATGATGATTTTCTGGTTGCCTGGTGACCCTTCTTAATAGAACAGAGTTTATGACTTATAATTTTTATAAAGGATCTTTCAGAGATTATATCATCATTTTAGCTTTAATTTGTGAGATTTGACTTCAGTATGGCTGCTCTTAGGCCAATGAACCCAGCTTTTAACTAATAATATAATTTAAACCAAATTGAGTGTTCACATACTTCAGAAGTCTAAAAAGAATCATAATAGCCAAACTTAGGGTGAAAAATCATAGTGCTAAAGTGCCTCAGAGCAAGCTATTTGGTTGGTTTTAGGGGGAAAAAAATATGCCAAAAGAATTCATCTTTTGAGCTCTATCTACTGTGTAATTCACATTATTCTTTTACATTTTCCAGATGTCTCGAAGTCGGAGTCCTTCTCCAATAAGATGTGGGTTGCCAAGTAAGTGGGATTAGTTCAGATGGATCAAATTTTCTGCTTTTTAATAGTCCTTCTAGTACTTAGCACTGAGCAGCAAAATGAATGTTTTGCTTCCTAGGGAGCATCTTTTTCTTGCTCCTCACACCTTTCATGTCTGGGCCTCTGGCTGATAGTACCTTGGCAGGACCCATGGGTCATGTAGAAGGAGCTTCCAACCAAGAGGCTTCATTGCCGTAAACCTAGATTAACTGCCTCTTTCATTTAGGTGCTTCCAAAAGAAAATTGAAGAACATGACCATAATAATGAACTGTTTATTTTCTCCCTAGGATTTTAAAACCACCAGACCTGCTCCTTTGTCCCAGTGTGTGGAAACAGCCGCCTTCTCTGGTGCCTCCATCTGCCTTCTGTGTCTGCCTCAGACCTCACTTAAGATAATGTCAAAAGACAATTCTGTGTATCGCTCCATGCAGAGAGTTAAATGTTTTGGCTTGACACATGTGTAACTTTAGATATATTGCATTCTATTTTATTTTATAGATACTAAGTCCATTAATTTCATAAAAATGATTGTATAGGCATTTAGGATCATATTCATTCGAAGCAAAGTCCATTACAACGGGTCAGGATTTCCATCTCAAAACACTGGGCTCTTTTATGGGAACTATGTGAACTGAAGTGGAAAGCATTTACCATGTTGAGGCCAAAAGAAAAGATGAATCATTTTAGTTTGTAGATGGATCATTAAGTATAATTGTTGGTATCAGCTTTAGCTCAAAACCAGTATTAGGTGTTTCAGTTTCCTTTTACAGTTTGGAAGAGAGCCCTAATCTCAGGTTGGGGAGCTCATGTTAGTAGCAGTGACTTAAGGCTAAGTGTAGAAGATAATTTAAGATATATTTTCTTTATATATTAGCCCACTAATTATATTTATTAGTTGGCTTGTTTTTCTGTTCTGATTTTGAGAGTGCCCAATTTGGTTTAGTTGAGTAATGAATGTCAAAGCTACTTAGTTGAGAAAATTTCCTCATTCCATAAATGTAGAACAGTGATTTGATTAGAAGCCAGCATTGAGATAAATGTTAATTACCTCAGGCATATCTCCTGGGAATATTTCAAACTGTTTTAATGCGTGTGTTATATATAAAAGTTTCTTGGGACATGCTCTTCATCTGTTCTACCTAGTTATTTGCAAATTCAGACCTGTTGAACTCTATCTGACGAAAACTATTTAAACTCAAGGCCCAAACTAGGGGCAGCATTTACTGATATTAAATTGAGTATATATCTCTTGACTTCTTCACTGTCAAATACTTTTGAAACTTCACGTTCAAAATGAGAATGGAATGTTGCTTTCTTGCAATAAGTAATGTTCTTTCTGCCTTTTTTCACTTTTAAGCCAGTCTTAAACACAAGCCTCACAAACATCTACTTTCTCCATATACCTTTGAGAGAGACATTGAATTAGCCTCAGCTCAGTTTTGCATAAGCTCAGTGCCAGAACCAGTACCTGATGCTTTTCAGGTGAAAACAAAACAGCTTATCTAAAGCACCTTACCCCTGTGCTGGAGGTTTGTGGGGCCTCTTCAGTGCCTGCCCCTTGAGTCTAATGGTCACCACCTCATTCTAAAGTATGAGTTGAATTTTTTGCCCTCTTTGCACATTTACATAGTCATCACTTTGAAGCAATGCAGTGTGTTGGCAGGAGCACTATCTGCCTAGGTAACTATTAGTCATGACTTGGTCATCAGCTTGCTTTGTGGCATTGAGCAAGTTACTTCACTTCTCTGAGTCTTGGTTTTATCATAGGGTGAGGAGGTTGGATACTATTAGTGCCTCTCTTAACCCTACAGACTCAGTGTTCCCTTTTATAACAAGTGTTTTATTCTGAATATGAAATGAAAATCAAAGTTAATATAATCATTTATGTGCACAAATAATTTTAAGCAATGAACATAGTACCCTAACTATAATATAAAGCAGAAAAAAGAAGGCAATTTTTAATAAAATAAAATTTATTTCAATAAAAAAGCTTGGGTATAACCACTCTGGAAGAAAAAATTAAGTCATTAGATGGCTGAACCTGCGTGTAGAGCCACCAGCTACAAATGAAGATCAATGTGTGTATTGGCAACAGAAAATCATGGTGTTGCCATTGGATGTGACTTTCTGAAGTGGTGGGAAACTCTTGCTGACGTTTTAAACAAGAAAAACTTACAGTCTTGTCCTGATTTACACAGCAGTCGCATTCCTGGAAATTTCAAGTGTATATTAAAACCATGAAACAGTTACTGTGTGTTATATATTAAAAGGTCCTCACTAATATCTCACTAAGTAATGAGAATGCCTGCATACCAGATTTTTTTTTCAGGAGCCAAGCACATATACCGACTTGGAAAAAGGCACAGGTAGCTCACTTTATTTGCTTCCTACCCTGCCTGGCCACTTGCTGTTTCTTAAGCTTCTAATTTGAGCTGTAACTACACGAGGGAAGCTAAATAGTCTGGAAAATTTTTGGAAAGAATCCACAGAGCCAAAGGAGACTGACTGACCTATACTCATTTTATCTGGTGATGTACCTTACCCTTAGAGACTTCAAAAAATGAAAAGCTCTTATTTTGTAACCTGGGTAAGTGTTAGTTTCTATTTTTGGCTTAACATCTAATAATAACATTTAAAAAGTGCTTTTGTAACTATTAGTTATTTGCAATAAAATACTTTCCTTCCACAGTCCCAAGTTCAATGATGTCCTTTACCCATCTATAATCTCTGTATTCATCCATTTTCACACTGCTATAAAGAACTACTTAGACTGAGTAATTTATAAAGAAAGAGGTTTTTTAATTGACTCATAATTCCACACAGCTGGGAAGCCTCAGGAAACTTACAGTCATGGCATAAGGTAAAGGAGAAGCAAGTGCCTTCTTCACAAGGTGGCAGGAGAGAGAGTTCAAGGAGGGAACTGCCAAGCACTTTTAAACCATCATATCTTGTGAGAACTCACTATCATGAGAACAGCATGGGGAAACTGCCCCATGATCCAGTCACCTCCCACCAGGTCCCTCCCTTGACACATAGAGATTACAATTTGAGATGAGATTTGGATGGGGACACAGAACCAAACCATATCAATGTCTGTGGCCCAAACCAGGACCATAAATTCATTCAGAAATACTTACTGCACCCTGCTCTGAGGAAGACCATGGGATTGCTGCAATTCCATATTGTAGCCTTAATTGCTAGCTATATTTTATTCACAGCTCATTATCATGTTCAAGACACTTTCTCTGAGTAGTGCTTTACCATTTTTGTGGAGCTTTCACTTACATTATTTCACTTACCACAGCAATCTAGGCGTGTCAACTTTATATGTAAAGAACCTGTTCATCCAATACACTATTCAGTCTTGTTCCAAGACTGACTTTTATTTCAGAATGAGATTCTATCCTGTTCTTTTTGTTTCTTCATGACATACAATATCAGTTTTTCTGTTTATTGATTGTTCATTTATTCATTCATAGTCTTATTGAATACCTCCTCTTGCTACCCATAATATACACTTCCAGGGATATAGTGGTGGACAAGGCTCTGATTTTTATGGAGTTTTATGTAATGTCCAGTTGCATTCCTTGATGATTTTTGTGTCATAGAGAGCAGATATGATGGAAGAAATAAATAAAATAAGAGTATAGCAAAATTAAAAGAGAAAATGTTATATATCAGTTGAAGGATTTAAATACATGAATTCATGGAGCAAATACGTGTACATAAAAAACTTTGAAAGGTACTAGTAGAAAAATAGTACGATGAAGTACAAAATAGAGTGTAACTCAATTATGCCAGCCACAGGTGAATTACTCAGTCCTTTAACAAAGATGTATTAAGCCTATAATCCTAGGATCATTAATAATAAAATGAGTGTAGGGAGAAGGACAGGCTCATAAGATCAGTTCTTGCACCTCCCATGACCATAGCTGGGTGCTCCACCTGCTGTATTCCTAAGTAAATGCAATTTGCAGGTCATTCTAATTTCCTTTTAAGTACCCCACAAATCCTTCATGAGGTAAATTGCTGCCAATAGCATTCTATAACATTTGGGTTGAGTGGAAGATTTCTTAGTAGTATTGCTTTGAATAATTTCATGCCTATAATTAAAGGCAAGGTGCTATGGAGCTTTTTAAGCAACTAATGTTACACACCACATGAAGTCATTGAAACATGAGCCCAGGGGCCCCCATAGGTAAGTGACATTCAGTATATGCCACTTAAATACCAAAGCAGTGAAGTGCATTGGCCTTACTTAATAGAGCATGGGCAGAGTCTTTAAAAATAAAGCAGAAACTAATTTTCTTATTTCAAAATGAAATGCAATGGGACAATTTTACTCTTAAAAAACTGCCTACTGGGTGTCAGCATGAACATCGTACTTTCGATAGCATTATTGACAACTGCCTATCAACACCAAGAAGCTATCTCTATTCTTTGCTGGGTAAGCAATAAATGAATGTAATAAATGGTTATGTTACAGGTTTATTTCAATGTAGTTTAAGCCATAATTTTGGAGATACAGTGGAAATAAGTGTATTAAAATGTGGGATAAAATATGTCTTACAAAGCTATTTAGTAATTAATTGTCATTTGATGAATCAGACACTTCAACAATTGATTTCTGTGAATTGGACACGTCAATAATTGATTTCTGGGGTTAGGATGCTGAGGATTGAGCAGGACATTTTCCTCCTACTTATTTCTGTTTTCTTAGGCCAGGGAACAGGTTTCAGAACCATGTCTTTAGAATAATAGACTTAGGATTGGCCCAGCTCCGTGGGTCACAAGTTTGAAGTTGGAATGGAAAAACGTTATTTGTTCATTCATCATTCATTCATTTAAGAAGCACTTGCTGGTGCTTTATTAAGTAGTGTTCCAGGTACTGCATTAGACTCTGAGGATAGGATGGTGAGAAAGACTTTCAGTTGTGGAGAGAGTGCTCTCAGTACTCCTTGGCAGTGTGTACCTATGGGATAGATCTGTGATCTTTATGAAAGATGGGGCAGTGGTTGTTAATGACATCTGGTTTGGGAGATAATAGTAAGTCCATGATGTTGATAGAGGGTTGATTCAATCTTTCCTGGCACTGTCACCTGGAAGCCCAGACTTTGCAATGTGTAATAACTCATTCAGGCTTCAAACAGGAGGTGTCCCTGCCCAGTGTAACATACAGTGAGAATGGATCTGAGAAAATCCAGATGCTGCCTAAGTAAGGTGCTGAAAATGCCAAGCAGGGCCCAAAGGACCCTGCACGCACAGTTAGGAATAAGGCTTTAGAACCAGAGAAGACACCGAGGTTGGAGAATCTACTTTCCACAGAATTACTTTCAGGAGCCCTGCCTAGGAAGGCCTCCCCACTCCACACTTTATTAGCAAATTCCTGACATTTCACTTTTAGAATTTTACTCAGACTGAAGAAGTTGAAGGATGTTAGAATGCAAATGTACATAACTCAGAGCAGTAACCCCATAGCATGAATGAGGTTTTAGATTCTTCCTGAAAGTCATATGGGTAGAGAGAGCAATACAGACTCATAGGGCCCTTAGTACATGATCAGGGTTGGCAGGTTGTGTAAGGAAGACTTTTTTTTTCTCTGAGTTGAATAGTCAAGGGTATGAAACCACGTTTTGTCTATTCCACTGTTGTGTTTGGCATGAACGCAGTCTTACTGGCCTGTGAGAGAGTTGTGGTTTTCTAAGGCAGCTTCACCTTAGAAATGGTTATCTTCGATCCAAGATCTATTTGTCTATACTATAGACTGTTGCTTATGACACCTCTTTGTTGCAAATCATTGACTTGCTCTGATGTGACTAACTTCTGTTTTTTCTTAGTTTGATTTGAAATTTCCTAACTGGAAAAAAAAAGTTTGGGGAGGAGGCAGGGAAAGAAAATAAAAGAAAACTCCCTAATTTTCTTTGATTGGAAAATATATTTCTTCTAGATGTTCTAAGAATGATGGCATAACTTAATACTTTTTATTGATAATTTGGCAGAAAGCTTAGGATGTTCATAGGTTTCCCAAAATATCTTCTGAAAGATACTAATAACTGGTACTTAATCCAGCATTTACCATGTACCTGACATTGTGCCAAAACTTTACATTATTAAACTCATTTCACACAGGGAGAAGCTGAGGCTTAAGGTTATTATTAAGTAATCTGCCCCAGGTCACATAGCTAGTAAATGTTGGAGTGAAGGTTCAAACCCAGATTTTCTGACATTGAACCTACCCTCTTGTCAATAACTCTATAGGATGTCAGTATGATTTAGAGTGAAAATGAGTCCTATGGTCAGACAGGCCTGGAAAACACTGAGGTAAGAGTGAGTTTAACAGGTCTTCTCCTAATCCTCTACTGTGCATGGGAATCTTTTAAGAAGAAGAATGTAATATCCAGCATTCTCCAAACATTTCACCAAGGAACCCCTTTCTTCATGAAGCTCTTACCACTGTACTGTGCCAGAAGATCTGTTTTAGAAAACGCTTCCTTGGGACCTGTTTCCTTCAAATTAAAGATGTTGTTGACCATTTGGAGTTATGTTTTATCACCAGATAAACAGAGTTTTCACCCAAAAAATTATCTACTAAGTAAAACGTCAAAACCTTTTACAGAAATCTCTTTATATATCTATGTTTTCCTTTCGTCTATTCTATCTTTCCCTTTCGTCTATTTTCTACACCCTTCTATCAACTGTATCATAAAATAAAATTCACTTGAGCCCTAATATTTATGTCAGTGTTGTTTTCCTGTGTTTCTATTTTTCCTTAAGTCTCTTACCGTGTTATACCTTTTCATCTTCACTTCTATTTTTCCTCCCTGCTTCTCTTATAAATTCTTTCTTTCTCATAGTTTCAGTTTTCCTAGTTAATCTCCTTGATGCAAAGCCATTTATACTTCTTAAATACAGGTACCCATAAGCCAGGCACAGAAAGACAAAAATATCACATGTTCTCACTCATGAGGGAGTTAGAAAAAGTTGATCCCATGGAGGTAGAAAGTAGAATGATAGTTACTAGTGGCTGGGATGGGTGCGTGTCTTTTGGGGGGATTGTGGGGAGATAAAGAGAGGTGTGTTAATAGGTACAAACATACATGCAGATAGAATAAGTTCTAATGTTCAATAGCACATTAGGGTGACTACAGTTAATAACAACATATATTTCAAAATATCTAGAAGAGAGGGCTTGCGATGTTCCCAACACAACAAAATGATAAATGCTCAAGGTGATGGATATCCTAAATACTGTGACTTGATTATTACACATTCTATGCATGTAACAAAATATGATATGTACCCCATAAATATGTAGAAATATTAAGCATCAAAAAATTTACGAAAAAATACAGGCACCTAATCTTAAATGGAATTATGAACCAATGAAGGTGACAAATACATATTATTCAAAATTAGGACACTAAATAGCATTTCATATGAAGTTTCATTTATATCACAATTCATGAATGTATTTTATGAACATTTCTAATTATCTTTCACATTTAAAATATATGGATTATTAAAAGTGACAAGTTTTAAGATGAATTACAGTTCCAATAAGTCTGAGCTTTGAATATACTTAGATCTTGAGCAACTTCAATGAAAATGTTGACTAGTATTTTCAAAGTTTGTTTGATGACGAAAATCACTTGGCTTGCTTATTAGGGGTAAACTCTTGGATCCCACCTCAAGCTTCCTGTGTCAAAATCTCCAGGGACATCTGTATTTTCAATATCAGTAGGCAAGTTTGAAAAACACTGGTCTGGACCATCCTTAATGCCCAACAAGAAGGATATTGCAAAAATAAATTATTGCATATATGATGGGGCAGCATCATATATGCAATAGATGGAAATTTTCAAATGGAAAATGATGTCTCCATTTAAAAGACTTTGAGAATATTAAGTTATTTGTTACAATCCAGAAATAGATAATTTACTGAAAATTTATATGCATTTTTATCTGCATACATGCAGATTAAAAATGGCTAATTATGGGCTCTGCAATTAAATTTTCAATAAAAGGAGAAGGATGAGAAAGTATAGTAATTCTTTCTTCCCTAGAGGTTAAAATTTGCTTATCTTGTGGTTTATATTTGGACAGCTTGTTTGTTGAACTGATAAAATATGTTTTCTTACTAAACTTATAAGTCATTTCCTTCCATCTTACAGGTCTGTGTTCACTGTGTGTAACTGAGATTTGTAGTCATAGACTTAGAATAATGAGTCCATATTGGTCATTGTTTGATTAGTCATGGTCGTCTGCCAAATAGAGCTAGATGTCACCTGGATGATTCAGATCTGGGAACATCTTTATAATTATTCATATAAGTCTCTAGAGAAAAATCTAAAATGGAGTGACACTGGCATTCAAATATTAGATCTCACAAAATGGCTCAACTAAAATTTTCCCAAACACTGAATAGAAAAATTTGGCTTTTTCTGTTTACTTGGCAAAGTACCAAATGTTCCAAAGATAATACTGGAATTGAACTTGTTGTAATTTCCATTCATGAAAATTGAAGCATTTTTCTTCTTTTCAAGTCTTGGTATAATTTCTTATCATTACAGTATCTTAGTGTTGACAAGTAGGTTCTGAAAATCTCCAGGAAAGGGCCAAATGTAACTACACTTGGAGTGTGCCAGCATTTCAAATGCATGGGCTAATAGATCTAAGGGATGCCTTGGTGGCAATGACAGATTTTCCTCTTTGTGTTTTCCTTGTCTGAATTAAACTTTTCTTCATCAAATAGCCAAAGGTGATAATGTAAGACAAAAATGACACTGATTACTGGAAATAAAAGTTGTACAGTTTCTTGGGATGAGCTCTCCCTCTGTAACCAAACTTGATCCACAATTGGAGGAAATTCTAGGGACATAAATCAGTTCCCATCATTGATCCTATTAGGGTCTGTCTAGTTCACTTAGGCCTGGCATCTCCCTGGGAAATGTATGGAGTTAGCCACAAGATGGCAATGTTGCTTAGGAAATGAGAGGATATCAGCAGTTAGTAATAAGATTCAAATTGGGAAATAAATAGCAACTCCTCAGATAAAATTTATAACTTAATTACTGGTCTTACTGTTCTCCATGAATTTGGATAATAAATTGATGGAGGGTGGCCCGGGATAAAATAAAAAGTGTGATAGAAAATGTGGAGTGTTAAATAACTATATATGTAATAAAGGATTTATGCATTTGATCCCATTAAGGCTCAGGAAGCAACCTTTCTGCTAGAACAATTTTTATTGCTAGTTAAAAAAAATCCCCTTATGCAACCTAATGCCATCATCTTGTCAACTTAGAGTTCTTATTGCAGTTTGTTAACAAACGTTTTGGATGTAGGTCTTTGCTCTAAAACATGGAAAAAAGGAGAAAATAATGGTTTCTTTCATTAGCCTCTATGATTTCCAAGATTTTCAAATGATTAATATTTTACCTGGCCCAAACTCAGTTTCAGAAACTCTTAGGGTTATTTCAAGTAAGTATTTTAGTTTTCCCCTAAAAGATAAAACAATATTGCTAAGCAACTCTCAAAGAAATTGTAGGAACTCACCAGAGTGAAATTCCTAGGGTACTTGAAAGAGGCACAATTCTGTATGAAGGCAAAAAAATTATAGAGTTAATAATAATGATTTTAAAAAAATCTCTGCAGAAAGAAATATTTCAACTCTATGTGGGTTTTATTGAAAGTAGTGAGCTGGGTATCTACTTTATTATTTCTCTAGCCATGCTTTGAGGGCAGCAGATTGTGGAAGCTCTATGCAAAGTTCAGGGCTCCAGCTAATGAAGTCTGCAAGGTATGACTGAGTCAAAGGCACTGCGTTTTCACTGGGCTGGTTCCCTTCAGGCTTAGACCAACAGACCTTCCAGGACTGGCTTAAGGAGTGTGGGATTCAGTCCATTCTGCACAAACACACACACACA
This sequence comes from Rhinopithecus bieti, assembly GCF_001698545.2. Lineage (NCBI taxonomy): Eukaryota > Metazoa > Chordata > Mammalia > Primates > Cercopithecidae > Rhinopithecus > Rhinopithecus bieti. The sequence continues at coordinate 63,864 of NW_016806873.1, read as the reverse complement.
CACACACATTACCACAGATACTGACAAGCTGATAAAGGCCCAAGATGTGGCTGTTGGCAGTTTTACTTTAAATATGTAAAATATTCCAGCTAGAAAGCCTGGTTTATTTTGAGAGGGAGGGTTCAAAGAGAGAAGCAACTCACACCATGAGTCTTAAAAGAAAAAAATCACTCATGCCTCGTGAAGTAAAATATCTTCACCTTCTTAGAGTAGTGTCTGAGTTGAGTTGATGTCAACTCTAAAATAACCCTCAGGCCAGAAACTTCAGAAGAAGGACCCTGGAGATCTTATTGCTGTAGAGGGATGTAGGGCCTGTAGGGAGACTTGTGTCAGGAATAAAAGGGTATAGAAAGAAGACTAGAAATGACTCCCTGAGGTTGACCCCTGTTAAGGTGCCATCTTGCAGTTATAGGGTGTTGATCTGTGTTCCTTACCTTCTCTCCCTTCTCCTTTCCTCTCTAATTGGATTTTTCCCTAACTGGGAAAAAATCTCTCACTGCAACCAGACTTTCCTACAGAAGTGGGCGTTCTCTTTGGGAACTGGAAGGAAGCAGAGAGTGATTTGACTGGGCAAGAAAGAAGGCTGTAGATGAATCAGTGTGAGCGGCATATTTGAAGTGGAGAGAGAGAGGGGAGAGAGGAAGCGACTGGAGTAAATACAGGTAGTTTAGAAGGGTAGCAGATAACTGGGTTATCCCATCCTTGTTCTCCAGAATTGCTGAGCCCTGCATAGCTCTGTTACTCAGGGAGAATAAACTCCTGACTTGCTGAGCTGCATGGTCAGGCTGTTTGTTCTGTGGAGCTAGTGCCCAAACCTTGGATTCAGGACATTAGGGTGAGAACTTCTGCTCTGCCCATGGCTTCCTTTGTGAACTTATGCCGGTCACTTAACTTCCCGGAGGCTCACTTTCTTGATGCACAAAATGGAACACATGTGGGAACCGAATTTGAAACAATGCAGAAGATGTGTTAAATAAGCAGGCTGAGAACCCAATTCTGTATAGAATATCAAAGAAGTAGCTATAAAGTGACAAGTTGTTTTTTGTTGAGCATTTCACTGCTCTGTGTACCTACCCTCCACAAACCCAATCCCTTTCTCCCTTGGAGCCACTGCTCATTTCTTCAAGTTCCCTGGGCCTCCAGCCTTCAGTTCCTGGGCATGGGCCATCATGGACATTTCCAAGAATCCTGAGACTTTACCTGGGAGAAGCTGCCAGTTAAGGCAGGACACTGTTAGCCAAGGGAAAACATGAAAAGGGTACAGGTTACCAGGGCAGACCTGGTTCTCATACCAGCTTTGGTGAAATCACATCGTTGCTGTTTCTTTTGAAAGTGTTAACATTTTTTGAAAGGACTAGTTAAGAGCTATGCATAAGAGAAAGAACTAAAATTATTTTAACAGGAAGGGGAGCAGATAGCTCTAAAAGACAGAGTACGATGCTGTAATACTCTTTCTACTTTGAAATATTTCACATGATTAGAAGAGACAAGCAAAAGTATATGAAGTAAGGAAACTGCACCTCTAAAGCTTTTTTTCTCCTACAACATAAAGAATTCGTGACCATTGAGGACAAAAATCCATGCACCAATTCCTTCTGTAATGAGACCTCTCTGCAAAGGCTCTCTCCTTCCTGCATCTGTAGAAGTAACCAGAATAATTTCTGATCTGGTCTGGCTTGGAGCTCTGATGACAGGAAGAGAAGCTCCATTTCCTCTTTGTATGGCTAGTTCTTGCAGCAAATGAAAGTGTTTCCTAGAAGAAGTGTTTTGTCCTGTCCTAACGGAATTCAAAAGCTTAAAGGCATTATCCTTCCCACTCCGCAGATGCAAAAGTTTAACAAAATTAGAATGGTCACAGCTTCACCCCTCCTTTGCTATTAAAACATATTACAGCAAAGAGTCCCATACTAATTATGTTTGGGGAGATTTTAGAAAAAAATTGTCTCAGTCATGTGCTATTTTAATACTGAGTTTGCTAAATCCCTTGCCTGAATGGACTCACTTTTAATAATTAAAACCTCAATTAACTCAAATATATAAGCACAGGCAGTGTGCAAGCTCAGATTTCATTTGGAGCCCAAACTGAAGGAACAGCAGACAGTTTATGGGCTCTGCCTTTTTTTCAGCATGAACCTGTAGGGGCTTGTTACCCAGCCTCCGTCTCTCTGCTTGCCATATGCTTTCCTCACAGTAACTTTAATAGCCTGATGTGAAATAAGATCCAAAGGCCCCCAGAAGTCATCCTAATGAAACTGGAGCTGCTGGAGCACACAGCCCAGGAGAAGCTGATTTAGAAACATTTCAATTCTAGATTTCCAGTCCATCTTAAAGGGAACACAGCTCAAATTTTTGGATCCTAAAAAGATGCATAAGATCTTGGGGCTTCTTGTGAACAGGAACCTGGCTACATAACCATTTCAGGAAGTCAGAAGACGTTTTGGAGGATCATAAGTTTGGGTTTGCAATCAATAGGTTGCAATGGGGTTTATGCATGCTTTTCTAGTAAATAGGTTTGCTCTGGAAAACGGTTTATGGGGACTCATCATTGTAGATAATATTCTGATTAAAATATGTAGTGAAATAGTCTTTAGTGTCAAGAGCTTGGGATTGAAATTCCCACCAGGTCAAGATGACAAAATGTCTCGTATTTGGAAGACATGTTTTTAAAAGTAAATAGCTCAGTGCAAGTTAAGAATTTGTGTTATTCATACCTCATCTAGAAACCTCAGATGGATTCTATTTTTTTTATATACCACTACTTTACAAATCTTGAATTGCAAACTCTAAATTGCAGAGGCTGCTGGGAAAATACATACACTGTGGCCCACACATTCTTTCTGTCTGGACACAAGTTCCCTCCGATAGGGTCGAATACCTGTGGTTTGCATTCATCTGGGGGTAGGGTGAATGGAACCAGCTGGGAGGTTTTTGTAGGAAATTCTGGATTAAACACAATGGTTGTGGAACTCAGATCTCATCTGGAGTTACCTGGACCTTTATAGTCTAGATAAGAATGGCCCAAGCCCCCAAATAAGGACCAGGAAATTTCAATGCCCAGTCAAAATTCTGAAATTCACTGTCACCTCTGGCTCTGAGTTCCTGTGTCCTCTGAAGTTTTGTTTTATACTTTGCATCTTAAAGTTGTTTCAATTTTTCTTCCCCATATTACCCCAAACTTCAGGTCTTCTTGATTTTTCTCCTCCAAACAATTGTTAAGTGCACAGCTGTAGACTGTAGCAGGACTTTTACCAAAGTTCTTCATGTTACTAGGAGGGGGCTTCATATCACCATACCGCATGGGAATCAGCATAAAATTACATATTAAATACAGATGACCCTTGAACACTGTGGATTTGAACTGCATGAGTTCACTTACATATCGATATTCTTCCACTTTTGCCACTCCTTAGACAGCAAGACCAACCTCTCCTCTTCCTCCTCCTTAGCCTACTCAACACGAAGATGAGGAGGATAAAGAAGATATTTAGATGATCCACTTCCACTTAATGAATAGTAAATGTACTTTCTCTTCCTTAATATTTTCTTAATAATATTTTATTTTCTCTAGCTTACTTTATTGTAAGAATAAGCGTGTAGTACATATAACATACAAATTACGTGTTAATTGACTGTTCATGTCATTGGTAAGGCTTCCAATCAACGGGAGGCTTTTAGCAGTTAAGTTTTTGGGGAGTTAAAAGTTTTACATGGATTTTCAACTGTGCAGGAGGTGAACATCCCTAATTCTCTTGTTGTTCGAGTTAACTGTAGTCTCATTCTTAAATGTTGTTTTAAGACATCCAGCACCACCATGATGTCTCACTAGCTCTGCCACCATGGGCTCTGCATAATGCCCATGCTTTTTGCCACTTTGCTAGTTCTTCTTCCAATTTTAATTTGTCTTCTTAATTTCATTGTTCCTTAATTTCCACTTATCTCCCAGATTGCTCCCAGGCATTCTATATTTCTCTAACTCAGTTCTCTCCAATCCTTATTCCCAACTTAGATCCAGGGCCACCTTTTCATGTCCAAATTTCATATGGTGTTTGGTTGAATAAAAGTGTCATTCCTTTCACTGGACCATCGTCCTTACACAGCAGGGGAGGTATTTTTCAAAGCATTTCTTCCTTCAGGTGTACCTAAGAGGTCACAGTTGAAAGCCATTCCTCAAAACAACGGGAATGAAGTCAATTAGCATTTTCATGTTCAAAATCAACAGCAACTAGAAGCTGATGGGTCACTTTCTTAGGAAGCCAACGAAGGTACAAGGGACCTGATCACTGAATACCAGCAATGGCAGAAGAAGTGATAAAGTGATGGAACTCTTGAATGTTGGAGTATGTTCTCAAACAAAGCCAAGAAAATTGCTCCCCAGAAGGTTTTAAAAAGAACAAACTTTTTTTTTTTTCCCAAGATGGAGTCTCGCTGTTTTGCCCAGGCTGGAGTGCAGGGGTGCAATCTCAGCTCACTGTAACCTCCGCCTCCTGGGTTCAAGCAATTCTCCTGTCTCAGCCTCTTGAGTAGCCAGGATTACAGGTGTCTACCACCATGTCCAGGTAATTTTTGTATTTTTAGTAGAGACAGAGTTTCACCATAGTGTTCAGGTTGGTCTGGAACTCCTGACCTCAGGTGATCCACTGGCCTCGGCCTCCCAAAGTGCTGGGATTACAGGCATAAGCCACCATGCCTGACCAAAAAGAATAGACTTTTGTCTGCAGGGAATGAGTTAGGGGCAGATAGATGGGTCACTCTGAAGAGAACTTCTCAGAGACCAGAGACTGGCAATGCTGGCCCCTTGGCCTCATCATTAGGTCAGAGTCAAGGTGTACTGGTTGTCTTGATGATGCTCAAAGTAGAGAGGCTCTTATGAACCCAAAGCACTTTGGGAGGAATTTTCAAGCTGAAAAGCATCAACCCAGGGAACTGCCTAGTTTAAGGTTCTCCACACTCCAGGTCAGGACTTCACATATACATCTTCAGCACAGTTCTGAGGCAGCAAGATATTTTAGTCACCATTGTATTTTAAGACCTAACTGAGCTGTTTCATATTTACTGCTGAACTCCATACTTTTCCTGCAAGACTGCTAGCCAGGGCTAGGGGCATCTCTGGAAGGGACTACAGTAAAGTCTCAAATACTTCTGGGGCCAGGGAGATAATGTAAATAAGGAAATAGGACCAGGTTCTATACAACAAGGAGTAGTGTGGACTCTGGATAAGTGAAATTTCATGCCCTAATGGAACAACTGCTACCTCACTTTAGCCAATCATTGCTGTTATGGATTGAATGTTTGTGTCCTCTGCAAAATTCCTAGGTTAAAACCATACCCCCAATATGATGGTATTTGGAAGTAGGGCCTTTGGGAGTTAATTAGGTTTAGATGAGTTCATGAGGGTGGGACCCCATGATGGGACTGGTATCATAATTAGAAGAGGAGGAGAGACCAGAGCTCCCTCTCTCTGCCACATGAGGACACAGAGAGACGGCAACAGCTGTTGCCAGCCAGGAAGAGAGTCCTTACCAGAAACTGAATCTGCCAGCACCTGGATCTTGGACTTCTCAGCCTCCAGAACTGTGAGAAATAAATGTCTGTTGTTTAAGCCATGCATCTCTAATATTTCATGATATCAGCCCAAGCTGACTAAGACAATTGCCCTGTGGGAATGCAGGCCTACAATTGCCACACTCTACAATTTTTAAAGAAAGTCTGAAATGTTCTGGTATTTACATTAGGTGAGCCAAATGTAACAAAGCTGTAGGCTGAATGTGGCCTCTGCATCACCACTTTGCAATTTTCTCATGGTAGTTAAGAGTTTAGGCCCTAAAATAGGATAGGCCTGAGTTTCGCAAACCCCAGCATTTACTAACTGCGTGTCCTTCGGCCAATTAACTTATCGTCTCTGAGTTCAGTTCTCTCATCTATATACTGAGCATAATAGCAGCATCCCACTGGGTTAAAGGAGATAATTTAGGAAACATAGCACAATGCTAGACACATAGAACATGATAAAATGAGCCAATCTGCAAAAGCTATGTACCACGTGATTCCAACTATATAAAGTTCTGGAAAAGGCAAAGCTGTGGAGGTACTGAAAAGGTCAGTGGTTGTCAGGGTTCATGGGGAGAGGAGAGAAGGATGAATAGATAGAGCACCAGGGATTTTTTTAGGGTAGTGATACTATTCTTATGATTCTATAACAGTGAATACACGTCATTAAACATTTGTCAAAACCCATAGAATATACAATGTGGTGAATCCTATTGTAACTATGGACTTCATTTAATAATAATGTTTCAATATTAGCTCATCACTTGTAATAAATGTGCCACACTAATATGACATATTAATAAAAGGAGAAACTGGCCGGGCGCGGTGGTTCATGCCTGTAATCCCAGCACTTTGGGAGGCTGAGACGGGCGGATCATGAGGTCAGGAGATCGAGACCATCCTGGCTAACACGGTGAAACCCCATCTCTACTAAAAAATACAAAAAAAATTAGCCGGGCATGGTGGCGGGCACCTGTAGTCCCAGCTACTCGGGGGGCTGAGGCAGGAGAATGGCGTGAACCTGGGAGGTGGAGTTTGCAATGAGCCGAGATCGCGCCACTGCACTTCTGCCTGGGCGACAGAGGGAGACTCCGTCTCAAAAAAAAATAAAAAATAAGAAATAAAAGGAGAAACTTAAGAGAGAGGGAGTATATGGGGAAATATGAAAATGAATGATAGTTATTGATGATGAAGATGGTTATGATTATTATGTTTGTACTAGTTAGTTATTGCTGCATATCAAAGCACCCTAAACTTTAGTGGTTTAAGACAATAAATATTATCACTCACAAGTCAATGGGGCCAGTCAACTGGGTATTCTGATAATTTGAGCTAGGTTTGGCTGATCTCAGCTGGACTGCACATGTGTTGGCAGTCAGGTGCAGATCAACAAGCCCATCTTGGTAGACTTTGTCACGTGGGGTTCTTGTGCCATGTACCATATGGACTGCATGTACCAGCTCAGGCCTTAGTGGTACAATGGGGCTGACTGACCCTGGAACACTTGTTCTGTCATTCTCCAGCAGCTAGTCTGGGTTGTTCACAAGGGTCAAAGAAAGGGCAAGTGTGAAAGGCCTAGCACACTGTTGTGTCTTCCATATTCTATTGGCCAAACAAGTTACAAGCCTAGCGCAGGTCCAAGGACTGAGAAGACAGACCATGCCTCTTGATGATAGGAGCTGTAACACTGCACTACAAAGGGCTTGGATGCAAGGAGGGGCATAATTGCTGCCATTTTCCCTCAGACAATCTACCAAACTGATAGTAATGAAAGTTTTCTTCTTACCCATCCCTGTGATGGGCCTGTGGCCTCTTTTTCCAGAGCATAATCACTGGAACATTTTCTTTTATCTAGTTAGAGGTTTGTATTAGAGAATTGAATTTGGCCAGAGCATAGGATTTTAATACAGCAAGACCAAGAGCATTAAAAAATATCATTTAAAGGGTTGACATACAAATCTGTCCTGGAAAAACATGGGCCTTAAAATATGGGGTGTCACAGGCCCCTTAGGCACATGTCAACAACTCTAATTTTGTTGTATCAAATGCAGTGGGTTTGTTGCTCAACAACAGTGCAAAAAGAAAATTTGACTCCATTTACCACAGTTTATAAAGTCTCAAGACACCCAAACATGACTCATGACCTTTGCTGGTGGGAATAAGAATAAAAGCTTCCCTGGGAATAAATATGGCACACCCATTGTGCTTAACTTGGCTTCAGAAATTCAGTGACATTTGAAGAAGAAATGTTCTTACAACTCACGCTCAGAGAGCCATAGTTTTCACCATCTGCCCTTAGGCAGCTGTTTATGTCTGTGGACGAGCAGTGTGCAATTTTACTGGAAAAAATATTTACAAAGAAAAACCCAAATACCCACATTATGGGGAAATAGTGTTGAAAAATTTCCAGTTTTATTGTAAAATTTTTGTTCTTAGCCCTAAGAAAACATTCTAAACCATCTTCATTGGCTCAGTGTGAGACATGAAACGTCCCAAGGGAAGAACTCCCAACATCATTAGTTGTCGAATGCAAGTGTCGAGCCCACCTCTGCTCCAGTGTGCAGCCAACATTCCATATGCTGTCTGTCTGCTCTCACCCCAGTCTCTAGGACTCTGAGTGAGTTGAAGCTCTTTCTATTTCCTGGGAGGCTCTGAGTGTAGTGTAAATCATATAGGGTAAATGCTATATACTCCATCATTTCTCTCCTTATTGTCTCTTACTTCTTAACTTCTGCCAGATAATTGCTAATTTTCCACGAAGTCTCATTTCTCCAGTACTCAGTAGCCAATTGTAGGCAGATTTTCTGCCAGCCAGGGTCTAGGGCAAAGGAAGAAGTACCAAAGGTGCTGTCTCTCTCCTCCGGGGGCTTTCAATCTTGGCTGATATTACATTGCAGGATGCTTCCAGAATGTTTTCCAAAGTATATTCCATGAGACACAAGTTCCATGATATGCTTCTTAAAAAAGGGTTCCATGGGGTAGCTTTGAGAAACAATGCAAGCCATATTTCTTTCTTGGAAAGCTGCAATGAGTATTAGTAAATAAAAGCTGTGAGAAGTTTTTCAGTAAAGATACATTTAAATGTTTCTTTTATAATCCAGGGTTTCCCACTTGTTTTCCCAGGAAATCTTTTAAGAATAATAAAATGAACAGTTTGAGAAATACTGTTATACATCAAAATGGGGCTCGTGAGAGGCGTTTTGGCCACTTACATTCCTGTCTCAGGAAGGCGTGGGCATCCCCTTTCCTCAAAAAGGTGCTTCCAGAGGGCGTAATACCTTCTCACTTCAGGCAGGAGTCTCTAATGCCAATGATTCTTTGCTATGAATGATGGTAACATGCTATGATTAAAACACAAAACAGCAAAACCAAACACACATACAAACACATCCACACAACAAACAACATGCAATTGGTTTCTTAAATCCACTCAATTTGCCTATTAGCCATACTACTTTGTCAAAGAATCCTGGTGACAGCTACACAAATGAAAGTAGAGGTTGTTGTCCAGCCACTCTAAAGTGGGGCTTCCTCTGGGTCTCTGTAGCTAGGAAGTTACTGGCTTTGGGTTGAGGTGGGTGGGACTTTGGGTGGGACTGAGTTGGGGCATAATGTGGCTTTGGTAACATATAAAAAATAAGAGGGACTAGATCAGATATTTTCAAACTCTTTTTTTCCTCCCTTAAAATATTTTCCTTAAATAAATCTTATTTGAAAATTCTAGACAAATAAAAAATAAGATCAAAGCAGATCCTATTTGGTTGACACAGGAAAGAGGCAATGGGGTTGGCAGAGGGGTTGAGATGGGGGAGGCCGAGTTCCCTCTTGCCCTTACCTGACCTTTGCAGTGACCCCTGAGGGGGCTTCTCAAAATACAGTTTGAAGAATCCCAGATGAGATGATTTCTAGGGTTTCTTGTAGAGTGAACATTCTAGTTTCTAATCCCTTGGGTGTTGTGAGACTAAATAACATCTAAAGTGTGCAAGAATAACCTGATCAGTGTTTTTCTCATATTTTCATGGAAATATCTAATAACATAGGAAAGAATTAACATGCAATCCTGCTACATTATGATTGCGTAGTCTGGGAGGGTAGTTGAAAGCATAGTTTTAAAGCATGAAACTTTCACAGCTCCTGCTTTACCTTAAAAACCAAAAAACAATTCCTACTTGCCCTGTTGGTCAGTGGAGGAGATGTTATATTAAGTGTATAAATGTGGGGAACTGGATTGAATTGAAGAGAACTGACACTGCCTAGCAAGTCAGCATCAGGTGGTTTTTTTCCTTTTTTTTTTTTTTTTTTAGACAGAGTCTCCCTCTGGCACCCAGGCTACAGTGTAGTGATGCCATCTCGACTCATTGCAGCCTCCACTCTCTGGGCTCAAGCGATCCTCCCACCTCAGCCTCTCAAACAGCTGGGGCTACAGGTGCACACCATCATGCCTAGCTAATTTTTGTATATTTTCTAGAGATGGAGTTTTTCCATGTTGTCCAGACTGGTCTTGAAATCCTAGGCTCAGGAGATCTGCCTGCCTTCGCCTTCCAACATGCTGGGATTACAGGTACAAGGCAGTGGGTCCAGTCAGTCTGGTTTTTCTCCTGTCTTGATGTCAGGTTTAGATAATCCAGATTCATATACATGAGAAGATAAATATGCCCAATCTGTGTTTTCCTCCCACATCTCTGAATGAATCAGTGCTTTGAGGAGATGTCTTCCTGAGGCTTCATGTACTCATAGTATACCTTCACTTCCTGGGGACTATGCATCTACCTGATATCGGGCATAAAGTGATTCAATACTATATGAAACACACAACTGCTAAGGAGTATTGTGGTTATAGGAAGGGGGTGTTTCATGGCATTGACCAGAAGTGCTGTATGTTTTTACAGGCATCATCATTTTTAGCTTGGATTCTCAGTAGAGACTGACTCCTGTCGATAAAGGTATTTAAATGTACTTTCACATTTGTATAGGACTCTGGAAATGCTGTCCCCAAGAGAGAAAGCAGCCAGAAGGAACCCAGACACAATAATGCTCAGGGTAGTGGCACAGTGAGTTGCAGCATCATGACACTGCTGTCAATATTTTAGAGGACATTTTTATTTAAACCAATCTGGGCTGAATTATATTATTAAATATTAAAGAGATTCTACTCTACCATATTCATATATTGTCTGATGGACAGAATGACACATTTACAAAAAGGGGCTGTCAAAAATATTCAGTGTATACGTAGCACAGAATGAATTAAAACACTGATCTTTTATAAAACTGAAGAATTGCATTTTAGACAGTATATATTATTGCATCTTATTAAAAATATTTGGAAAATACAATGTTTCTCTAAAAAGATTTGTAACACTTGTCAAAATAAAGAAAACCTCTATCATGCATATATTCTAAGTATTTGTGTGCTTTACGAGGATTAAGTATCTACTTATAGTATAGAGTTTCAATTAGTATACACATATATAAAGGATAGTAACTTTAGACAAAATCATACATTGAAAACAGCATGAGTTATAAAATCTGAAATGTGGAATCTCAAGGAACTGGGATTATATTTATTGTTTTTCTATCAAGTACCACATACTTTTTTTTTTGAGACGGGGTCTCACTCTGTCACCTAGGCTAGAGTACATTACCTTGATCTTAGCTCATTGCAGCCTCTGCCTCCTGAGCTCAAGCCATCCTCCCACTTCAGCCACCCAAGTAGCTGGGACTACAGGAACGTGCCACCACACCTGGCTATTATATTTATTTATTTATTTTGTAGAGATGGGGTTTCGCTGTGTTGCCCAGTCTGGTGTCAAAATCTTGAACTCAAATGATCCACCCACCTTGGCTTCCCAAAGTGCTGGGATTACAGGCATGAACCACCACGCCTGGCCTCCACATACTTTTTAAATGCATTATTTTAGTTAATTAAATTAAATTTAGTAAATTTTTTAACTTTTATTATAGGTTCAGGGGTACATGTGCAGGTTTGTTACATAGGTAAACTTATGACTTGGGGGTTTGGTGTACAGATTCTTTTGTCACCCCAGTACTAAGCATAGTACCCAATGATTTGCTTTAATGCGACCCCCAGAGCAAATGCCAGAGAAAAGGCAAGTAGGCAAGGCAAAAAAACTTTATTTACAAGCCAATGTGAAGGAGGGAGCGAGGTTCACCGGTCTCCGGCGGTGGAGGCCGACCAAGTCGCTCCTGTGTTCTCTGCCGAGGTTCCTAGGTTGGCACAGGAGCAGGGGCCAAGGAAGTTCGCACTGGCCGTTCTCGGGTGAGGTTCCTGGGTCCCGCGTATGAGGAGGGGCCCAGGAAGTTCGCACTGGCGTTGTCGGGTGAGGTTCCTGGGTCCCACACACGAGGAGGGGCCGAGGAAGTTCGCACGAGGAAGTTCGCACCAGCGTTCTTGGGCGAGGTTCCTGGGTCCCGCGCACGAGGAGGGGACGAGGAAGTTCTCACCGCGCGCCCGCCGGAGCGGCGTTTATGTCCTGGGCCCGGGAGTGGGCGGGCAGTGGGCGGGACATAGGCGGGTCCGGCGGTCGGTAGGCGTGGCTAGGCGGTTCCGGTTTTTCTCCGTCAGAGGTCGGGTTGCGCCTGCGCAGTAGACCCGTGTCTTTCCCGGGCACGAGAAGGTTGAAGGTGAAGAACCCGGAACTGCGCCATCTTGCCTCCATTTGTCCAAACACCCAACAGGTTTTTTTCTTTCTTTTCTTTCTCTTTCTTTCTTTCTCTTTCCTTCCTTTCCTTTCCCTTTCCCTTTCCCTTTCCCTTTCCCTTTCCCTTTCCCTTTCCCTTTCCCTTTCC
>NW_016806873.1:39598-47280 GCF_001698545.2 Rhinopithecus bieti | reverse complement strand
CAGAGGTGGAGTCTACAGAGACAGGCAGGTTTCCTTGAGCTGCTGTGAGCTCCACCCAGTTCCAGCTTCCCAGCGGCTTTGTTTAACTACTTAAGCCTCAGCAATGGCGGGCGGCCCTCCCCCAGCCTCGCTGCTGCCTTGTGGTTAGATCACCGCAGACTGCTGTTTTAACAATGAGTGAGACTCCGTTGGGTGTGGGACCCTCCCGGCCAGGTGAGGGATATATTTTTCTGGTGTGCCCGTTTGCTTAGAGCGTGGTATTGGGGTGGGAGTTACCCGATTTTCCAGGTGTTGTGTGTCTCAGTTCCCCTGGCTAGTAAAAGCGATACCCTTCCCCCTTGCGCTTCCCAGGTGAGGCAATGCCTCGCCCTGCTTCAGCTCTAGCTGGTCAGGCTGCAGCAAGTGACCAGCACCGATTGTCTGGCACTCCCTAGTGAGATGACCCCAGTACCTCAGTTGAAGATGCAGAAATCACCGGTCTTCTGTGTTGCTCGCGCTGGGAGTTGGAGACTGGAGCTGTTCCTATTCGGCCATCTTGCTCCGCCCCCAAGACTTTCTTCTTGAGGAGCACCTAAGTACAGAGTCAGATCTGTCTGTCATTGGGAAAAAGGATTAGGAAGCCAGAAAGGGATATTTCAGTACAGTCATCTTGGGACCCACAGGTGATAGTCCAGATTGAACCAGATCATTGTGTTAGCCCTTGGTTAAGGGATATAACAATTCCTCAGAAAAGTGGAAATATAAAATGATGCTAGAATCCACTGTATCTCTTCTACACTTGTTGTCTATAAGTGGAATAGTAGTATCCCACTAGACTGTAAGCACCTTAAAGGTAGGCACCATAGTTTTTTCTCCCCTCAGCAGGCTCTTCTATGTATCCAGAATCTAGCACAGCACTTGGCATGTAGCAGGTGTTTGTTTTACATACGAGAAAACTTTGTCTAATATTTTACTTTCTAGTAAGTAGTAGAGCCAGGATTTAAAGCCAGGTCTGCAGGATACAGAGTTCGTAGCCACCAGGCTAAACTCCACAGCCTTTACTGGGCATATATTGGCAATCCCTTCCAGCCCCTTCAGTTATATTCTCTCCAGTGAGTATTTATGCTACACCTTCTTTGCTTTAAAAACACTTTAAGTGAATCACTTAGCGCATAGACATTTGGCCCTTGAGTTATTACCATGTCTTACAAAATGGAAATTCCTTTCTGCTTTCTTTGTTTTTATTCATAGACTCTGACTGCCAGATTTTACTACCTTTCCTGCCTGAAAAATACTAGTGTCCGGAAGCTGGTTTCTCCATTCCTGACAGAAGGCAAACTAATTAGAAGTCTGGTGGAGCAAGTTTTATAGGGAGAAAGCTTTTTTAGTTTAGCCAAGGAACTGAACCCCTCTTGAATAAGAAGTAAAAAGTAACTGTCTCCTGGGTTAGCAAATACATGAACTAGAAGATCAACATTAAACCTCCCAGATGCACTGATGGTAATGTGGATGCTCCTAGAAGAATTAAAATGTGACCCTTTGGTCTGCAGATATACTGCAGGTGAGATATTTTGTGGATCAAAGAAATGGAGTTGTCCTATAAATTCTGCTAACTAAAACATCCATAATGTACCTGTTACTCAAACAAGTCCAAAACTTAGGGGCAAACAGAAGAGACAGAGATGCAAAACAGGTTTGGCTTTATAAGTTCTGGGGAGCTGTGTTATGGAAGCCAGGTGATTCTGAAGTTCCCTTTAAACTATATTCGCTGTTTTTTGCATAACGGTCTCTGGAGTCAAACTGTCTGGGATCTAATTCTGGTCCCACAGTTACCAGTAATTTGGGGCAATTTCATTATCCTCTTTGTGTTTTAATTTCTCCATCTATAAAATGGAGCTAACGATAATACTTATCTTGTAGTGATGTTTTTCATGGCTCAAACAAGTTAATACCCATAACGTTCTTCCCTATTACTATTATTATACCATATAAGGCTCATGATACTCTTTCATTTAAGCTCTGGTAATTGACTACATGAATTGCACAGGACCTGCTACATAATTTGAGGGACTCAGTACAAAATGAAAATGCAGTGTCCCATGTTCAATAATCATTAAGAAATTTAATATGGCAATAACAGAGTATCTTAATGTTAGAGTGGGAGTGGGGTCCCTGTGCAACTAATAGGTCACGCACCAGGAAGCTGGCCCTGGAACTGAGTTATAGAAACTAGAAGGTTTTAGGAAGAATTCATATACAAAAGCAATTGATACAATTTCTCACGTCAAAAGAAGCCAATGAAATTTGTTTACTTAAAAAGGGAGAGGAGGCCGAGTGCAGTGGCTCATGCCTGTAATCCTAGCATTTTGGGAGGTTGAGGTGGACAGATTGCTGAGCCCAGGAGTTTGAGACCAACCCTGGCAATGTGGTGAAACCGCATCTTTTCAAAAAGTACAAAAATTAGTGGGATGTGGTGGTATGGGCCTGTAGTCCCAGCTACTAGGGAGGCTGAGGCGGAGGATTGCTTGAGCTGCACTCCGGCCTGTCAAAAAAAACCAAAAAAACAAAAAAACGCTGGGGGTTAGGAACATTTATGAAAAATAAACTCATCTAAGAAAATAAACTCAGAATTGATTTTGGGCATCTAGCTGAAATGTGGCAGTCTCCACTAAACTTACAGAGAAAATAACAACATAAGTATTAATAAAGAGATGATTCTTCCAGGTTCAAGTTTTGATTTTTCCACTGCAAATGAATTGAGACAAAGTAATGCTCTTTTCCCAAAAATCTCATTAAGGCAAAACAACAGACAAATTTAGTTTTACTTTTGCTTCCTGATTGTTGGGAGATAATCCTGGCTTGACTTTCTCTACATCATTGCATGGCTTTCCAATAAAATAGATTTTTGAGCCAGAGGAATAAAAAAACAAATGAATAACAAATAATAACTTTAATGAGGGGCTAAAGAGGAAATCAAAGTTCTATTTATTTCTTGCCAAATTCATTCAGTTTTAGGATATAATAAAAGCCACAATTATTTGAAACTTATTAGACAGATCAAAGCATTTGAGAAAAGTTGAATCCCCATAAAAAATGGATCTATGCCACTGCAGTATTGGGTAACATGTGAATACAAATGTATATAAAGATGTGTATATATGTAAATACATGCAAAATATTTTGAAAAATTATATTTAGAAAGTTTTTCATCCACTGTTGTCTAAAATTCTTCGAAGGCAACATCTGCTGACCGAGGGGCAGCCATCTAGGGGCAAATGTTTTTCAGCTTGATTGTATAGATTTCATTGTACTGTAAGTGAGATTTAATGTTTCCTTTATTTCTTTGTGTATGATGCTTTCAATATCTTTTCTTCTTTCACATAATAAGATGAAGCACAGTTAACCTCTCATTTTCACATGGGTGAAATAATTCTTGTTTGAAAAAACTAGCAATGATTTTCTTTCTTTCTTTGCCTGCCAGTGACTTTTGACGTTTACTGTTTAATGCTTCTTCTAGAAAAAGAGAGAACAGAGGCTGGGAAAAGGGAGAAAAGCAGAGAAAGAGAAGAACACATAAATGTCTCACAAATGTCTTAAAAGTTGATCATTAACTGTTGGGAATATAGCAATAAAAAGAATTTTAATTTACATTATAACATTGTTAGTTTTAAGATATATCATTAAGGTATTAGAAGACAAAAAACTCAGCAGGATGCGTTGGAAAACTAGAACTGAAATAAACGTTGTGAAATCCAGCAAGAGAACCAAGAAAGAAGTTCAGTTTTTTTATTTACTTTTTTGTTCTTGATTGAGAACGCTATGAGGTTTGACATATACTCTTAGATCCATATTTCTGAATAAATACACTTTCTTAGTTATCAGCAGAAATTCTCTTTTCTCTCAGTCCTCAGGCAGATTTTTTAACTTTTCTTAAAGATGAAGATAGATTATGATGTATATTTTTTATTGATTCCAAAAAACTTGCTCTTCTTCTCCCATCTGCCCATTTCTCTTCTACTATTTTTCTTTTTTCTGTGTCCTTCCAGAATGTTTGTGCATATGAACAAATGTGATTATAGATTCTTATCTCGCCACCTCACATTTGAACACACAAATGCAAATATTAAATTTTAATTTGAACTGCAGGGGACAAAACTCAGGATCCAAAACAACTGGTATCTTTAAATAAACACTTGAATACAGTTCTACAATTTTCTGGATCCTCCAGACTTCTCATTTTGTACTCATGCAAGTGAGGGTGAATATCTCCTCAAGGGCAGGGCTCCAGGAGAGTATTCTGCACCTTATTACATTTTTCCTTTGTGAGAGCATCTTGGAGATCTTTCCACTTCAGTACCCTTAAACATCCTTCCTCCTCCTCCTTCTCCTCCTTCTTCTCTTCCTTTTCCCCCTCCCCCTCCTCTTTCTGCAACTGCACATATTCTATTGCATGTAAATGCCATAGATACTTATTAATTAATGGTATTGCTTTTTTCAAATTTGGGGCATCATTTGCTATACACACTATTTTTTAGAATTAGGCTTAAGTTATTAAAAACAGCTTTGTTAAGATATAATTAACAGTAAACTGCACTTAATTAAAGTGAACAATTTGATGAGTTTTGATACATGTATGCTTCCATGAAACTATCATCACAATCAAGGTAACAAACACATCCATAAACCCCCCAAAGTTTCCTTCTGTTCCTTTATAATCTGTCCTTCATACACTTCCCACACTCCTAGGCAATTCCTTATCTACTTTCTGTTATTATGAATTCATTTGCATTTTCTAGAATTTTATATAAATGTAATCCTATAGTGCCTGCTTTTGTTTTTTGGCCTGGATTCACTTACTCAGTATAATTATTTTGGGATTAATTCATTATGTTTATCAATACTGCAACCCTTCTGATTGCTGAGTAGACTTTCATTGTATGGATATAACACAATTTATTCACTTTATGAAAAATATTTGGGTTGTTTTCAGTCTGGAGCTGTTACACATTAAAGCTGTTATGAATATTCATATATAAGCTTTCATAGGAACATATACTTTCATTTCTCTTGGATAAATACTTAAAAGTGAAGTGTCTGCATTATATGGTAGCTGGATGATTAAAATCTTAAGAAACTACCAAACTGTTTCCCAAAGTCTTACACCGTTTTACATCCCCTTGAGCAGTGTATGAGCATTCCAGTTGCTCCATATTCTTGCCAACACTTGCTATGATCTGTCTTTCTCATTCTAGTCATTCTAGTAGGTGGTACCTTTTTTGTATATTTCATAAGTTTTTTTAATACACCATCATGATCATGCCATCTGTGAATAAAGGCAGTTTTATTTACTCATGTTAAATTTCGATGTCTTTTTTTCCTGTCCTTGGCTAATTGCCTTGGCTAGACCCTCCAGTATAATGACTGAGTAAAATAATGAAAGTGGATATCTTTTGTTCTTGATCTTGAAGGGAAAGCATTCAGTTGTTCACCATTAAGTACGGCATTAGTTATAGGGTTTTGTAAATAATTTTTTATTGGGTTGAAGAAGTTCTCCTGTATTTCTAGTTAATGAGAGTTTTTATCAGAAATTAATATTGGATGTTGGAATTTTGTCAAATGTTTTTCTTGATCTATTGAGATAATTGTATACTTTTTTTTTTTTTTTTGACCGAGTTTCACTCTGTCGCCCAGGCTGGAGTGCAGTGGCACAATCTCGGCTCACTGCAACCTCTGACTAAGGGATGAGAATCAAGCAATTCTCATGCCTTAGCCTCACAAGTAGCTGGGACTACAGGCATGTGCCATCACACATGGCTAATATTTGTATTTTTAGTAGAGACGGGAGTTTCAACATGTTGTCCAGACTGGTCTTGAACTCCTGACCTCAAGTGATCTGCCTGCCTCGGCCTCCCAAAGTGCTGGGATTACAGGCATGAGCCACCGCACCCGGCCAATTGTACACATTTTTTGTTACTGTTGTTTGTAAAAATGGTGAATTACATTGATTGATTTTGAATGTCAAACCAATCTTCATTCCTGGGATAAATCCCACTTGGTCATGATTTTTAGTTTACGTTTTCTAAAGTTTTGCTTAGGATTTTTGCATATGTCTTCATAAAGGATATTCATCTGTAGTTATATTTTTCTTATCATAGGTTTGGTTTGGGTGATAGAGTAATGTCAGCCTGATATAATAAGTTAGGAAATATTCTTTCCTCTGAGAATTTCAGGAAGAGTTTGAACAGAATATTATTTCTTCCTTAAATGCTTGGCAGAATTTTCCAGTGAATCCATCTATCCCTAGGATTTTCTTTATGAGAAAGTTTTTGAACTACAAATTCAATTTTGATTATGGATATAGAGGATAATGAGGTTATCTATTTCTTCTTGGGTAGCATTGGTAGTTTGTTTCTTTGAAGGAAATTGTCCATTATATCTGAGTTAAATTTACGGTATAAAGGTGTTCATATTTCCTTATTATTCTTTTAATTGCTGTAAGATCTTTAATGATGTCATCTTTCTCATTTCTCCTGTTGGTAATCTGCAATTTCTCTTTTTTATTCCTCCAAAATCTGCCTATAAATTTATCGTATCATTAGCTAATATGTTAATTAAATTACTTGGTAAACTGTTTGATCCTCCTGGGACTTGCTTTTCAGCTTTCTTATGTGATACCAAAGCAGCATTTAGTTTAGGGTTAATTTTATCTCATTATTGAGGCAAAACCCTTCTAAATACTTTACTAATGCCCAAGAATTATGAGATTTTCCATTCTGGCTTGTGGGAACAAGAGCTATTCCTGACTTGGGGTGATCTTCGGGATTGTTCCCCCTAATCTTTCCCAGTAGTTCTTTTCCTGCTTTGGGTAGCTTCCACACATGGATGTACTGGTCAGAACTCACTTGAGACTCCTTTAGAATCCTCTTCAGGCCTCCAGGTATCTCACTGTCTGGGTTTCGCTGCTCCAGTACTTTGTCCTGAAACTCTAGCCTCTGTCCCCTCCCTAGACGCTCAAACCTGCCTCCTCAACTCAGAGAGAAAGCCAGGGTGCACTTGAGGTCCTTCTCCTTGGTCTGTGGTCTGGAAACTTTCCAGGTAGTAAGTTGAGGTAATCACAGGGCTCACTTCATTTATTTTCCATCTAATAGGGATCACTGTCGTTCCTTGCTTGATGTCTGATGTCTTGAAAACCTTTGCTTCATATATTCTGTCTGGTTTTAAGTTATTCCAGGAAAGAGGGTAAATCTGGTTCATGTTACATATTCTATATTGGCTGGAAGTAGATGTCTGCCAGATAGATATTTAAAGGCCAACATTTATTGAGAACTATGTTCCAGACATGGTGCAAGGTACAATACAATATCTTAATTAATCATCTAAAACAAAACAGTGAACCAAAAATGGACGAGCAAACAACCACAAAAAATAGAGCTACAAAAAGCTACTATTACAATTCCCATCTTATAAATGAGAAAATAAGGATATAGAGAGATTAAGTAGTTTCTTCAAGGTCTAATGAGGCTAATATATGGTGGAATTGGGAATTGCATCCAGGTGTGTTTGCTGCCAAAGGCATGTTCTTAACCAGTATATTCCCACATCTGCTACATCTATTTCTTGCTGCTTAAAGGAAATTGTGAACAATCATTTGCTTTGTTTTATGCCCATTATTGTAGGATTTACCCTCTGCAAAAAAAAAAAAA
>NW_016806873.1:26710-39438 GCF_001698545.2 Rhinopithecus bieti | reverse complement strand
AAAAAAAAAAAAAAAAAAAAAAAAAAAAAAAAAAAATCATTCTTGACTTTTCATTTTCCCTTCAAGGAGTACCAGATGGTGAACTCTACAGGCTTCATGATATTAGTGACTGATTTCAGATTTTCCTTTCTTATAGAATATCAGTTTATTTGGGGTCCTGTCTTTTTTCTTTTTTTTTCTTCTTTTTTTGAGATGGATTCTCACTCTGTTGCCCAGGCTGGAGTACAGTGGAGGAGCCATCTCGGTTCACTGCAACTTCCACGCCCCTCCTCCTGCCTTACCCCCGCACCAGGTTCAAGCAATTCTCGTGTCTCTGCCACCCTAGTAGCTGGGGTTATAGGTGCCTGCCACCATGTCTGGCTAATTTTTTTTTTATTTTTTATTTTTAGTAGAGACAGGATTTTGCCATTTTGGCCAGGCTGGTTTTGAACTCCTCACCTCAAGTGATCCACCTGCCTCAGCCTCCCAAAGTGCTGGGATTACAGGTGTGAGCCTGGCCAAGATTCTGACTTTTTATCACTGCACTCAATTAGGCAAATTTAGGTTAAGTGTTTATAAAATAATAAATTTGCTTCCGAAATATACTAGCTTTGGTCAAGTGATTACAACTTCTTTGAAATAAGCAGGGAAAAAGATAAATCATAGCTGTCTTTGAGAGCTATGTGAAGATGTCCCTAAAGTTTGAATGGAAGGAAAAATGAAGCCCAAATTTTAAGTTAGCTTGCAACTTTTATGTAAGAACTGGCATGAAGGTTTCTCTATTGAGAGATCTACTGATGAAGCTGTTTACAGTGGTTCCAATAATCTTCATTAAAATCCAAAGAATGAAAAGACACTCATGCAACAATTGGAAAGACACTCAAGCCAACAAAACTGACACAAAATAGACACAAGCTTATTACGTATCTCTTGAGGGGAATATTAACACATAATTTGGCCGGGGTAGGTTGGTGATTCCTGGGCAACTTTGAGTGTGTTATAATTCTGAAGTTCCCAACAAATGAAAAGAATAAGATTTTGGCTGTGTTCTATCAGTGGTGGAGACTCATGGGTTTTAGTCTAGTACTTATAAATAAATCTTAAACTCTCAGTTTTAGGATTTAAACTTGTTTCCCAGTCTCCTTTTCTCTTTTCATATCAATTCTAATCACACAATTAAAATCTGTTTATTGTTTAAAAGTGGGAAATATTAATAAGTAGAAAGAAAAATATCATCTACAATTTTACTACTAATTAATAATCAAAATAATCAAAATGAACATGTGGGTGACTATCTTGATGGTCTATGCCTTCCCCCTAGATAAAATAAAAGTATGTGTCTTTGTGTTTATATGATATGAGGTGTGTGTATAATTTATAATTCTAGAATAATTTATAATGCCATGAGGCTGAGATCTGTAATGTATTTGAGATCATGGCACAAGGCTGGTACCTTAGTTGAAATCTGGGTTGCAGGGGTCCCTGCCAAAGCATGATATACTCTTATAAACTGGCTTTTCTTCTCTCTCTAAATCTCCCCAAATTTTGACATTTGAGACATCCCCAGAGATGAGATGCCTGGACCTGTGATTGAAGAGAGTGATCCTTTGCATAACAGTCTCAATGGTGACTCAGTCTTCAGGCCTAGGCTGGAAACAGTAATATTTCCCAGACTCACAGCTGTGCAGATGACAATCCCTAGAGGCTTCTGACCACGGTGATTATAGAGAATAGTTCACTCTCAATGAATCACGTGAGTACTAGAAAAACTAGATTTTTCATTTATTGAGAACAGTCTTTTAAAGGAGCCTGGCTAGAGGCAGCTAGCAGATGAGAAGGGTTTACATTACACAGTTTAATGCCATTCAGCTAATTCACAGACCACTGAAATGTTTTCTGTTTTTGTTTTTCCATGTGGTATATGCTTAGCAGCATGCAAAAAGAAATAAACTCTGATTGATTTAAGCAAAATAGAACATTGTCAAAAGGCAATTCTGGCAAGGTGAAAGAATGAAGCTTAGAAAGCAGGTAGCAGTGATACTAGGCAGGTAGAGAATATTAGCAAAACCATGCCCCAGAAATGATATAATGAGAACCCACCTCCTTGTCCTGTCTCTGCACCAAAGGCCAAGCCTCCCTCCACATCAATTACAGGGCCTGTGGCAAGAGTACAATGGAGGCACAATATCATATGTCTAAATATTTAAAAGTTACAAATAAATTGTACATCAGATGAACAATGTGTTAAATCAGATGTCATATCCTCTTTGCTAAATATACTTTCATAATCAGCTGAAAGATCAAGTTCAAACAGAGAATTTTTGACTCCTTAGCGAATGCTAAAGATAAATCTAGCCCCTTCCCCTGCTCCCCAGCCCTGAGCACAACTTGAATGTAGAAGCATCATCCATATCTCCTGCAGAGGTCACCTCTTGACCTCCCTTTGGGTGTAGAGGTGTGAACGGTCTGCTCCCAGGGGGATAAACACAGGGAAGAGGATTATATAAGTCCTGGAAATGATCCCAAGACTCATTCGCACAGGGAGTTCAGAATACTTGGCTACCAAAAGTGTAGTCAAGAAGCAGTCATGGAGTTCAGGCTCTGAGTAGGCACGTCCTGTTGGACTTGTAGACTCCTGGCTCCATGGGGAGGAATTCAGATAAGAGGGCCAGGCAGCCCTCCCTAACTTGGGGCCTCCCTCTTGCCTGAATCTAAGGATAGTACTGCCATTGCCAGGTCTGCTGGTCCTGCTCTGTGGACTGGATGTAGCTGCCCATCGACTACAGCACGACTTTTCCCCTGAGCCCGCTCCAGCACCCCAGCTGGAGTGTGTTAACGGCTGAGCCAAGACTTTGCACCCAGCTTTAGCCCATAGTGAGTGAGATGGAGGTGGAGAGCTATGGAAAACAGAATATGGTCAAAAAATGGAAAATGTCTACTATCCCCAGACTGAAGGCACCACTTCTATTTTGTTTTTTGTTTTTTTAACAACACATTCCAAATCTTGGAATAAATGAAGCATTTCTAAATAAGTTTTACTCTCAAGCTGTTAGCCCAGAATCTACACAATTGTTTGAGAAAAAATATAAATAGGATCATTTTTGTTCAAAGTGGTCAAAAAAGAAAGGAAACATGAATTATCAGTTATCTTCTACTGGAAGCAAATGAAGAAGTTTGTTGTTCTTATTCATTTTATTTCTATCTTTAGGCCTGGGCCATCTTCTCACAGGGTAGGAGGAGTGAGATTTTTCTACATCTTAGCCATAAGTCAGTGTAGTAGACATTTGCTGCTTCTGCCCATCCAACATCCGTCTCTTCTTCCTCTGCTCTTCTGTTCTTCTGGAAACAGCTTTCAGTTGGTTTGAGTGTGGTTGACCAACCCCTGATCTAGAAGTAGGCATTCAATCCATTAGTCTCACCCAGTCAGAAGATCACACACTTATGGTCACAGTAATTGGTTTGTGGATGTTTGAATACTTTCGAGAGCATAAGGCATTCCTAAGCTATAAATATTTAAGGTGGAGATATTTAAGAAAGAGGAATTCTGGGATGGAGTTCATGAAAGGTAAGTAATTAGAAGCTCTTTCTTAGAGTCCAGGACTTGCCTGGGCCGTCCCTCTCAGTCTCAACATTAAGCCAGAACCAAGTGCTGTAATTCTTCCTGCTGATGGCAAGAATGTTGTTACTTCTGTGTGCTTGGTTCTTTTTGGGTGGAGTTCTCAGATAAAGGACACTACCCAGTCACCTGCTTTTCTAGGTCCTTTGTTCTCCAGTGAAAGAGACTTCCTTGTGGTCAACATAACTCTGGGATGCAACACACTTGAGTTTGAATCCTAGTTCTATTACGTAGCTGCATGTCTCAATTTCCTCTTCTGTAAAAGGGGATGATCTTCAGCCTGGGAAGGAAAATGAAGTCCTAGGTGGTGAGGAGGGGTTTTGATGCTCCTGGGAATTTTATCTTGCAACAAAAAATGGGCTTGGAGTAGATTAAATATGAAATAAAACCGTAAAGCAACTGATCTGCTCCCACCAACCAAGGAAGTCTGCCTCTTTGTTTTCTAGTTGCACCTTGTACATGTTTAGCAGAGTTCATTGTGCATGGCATGTGCTCAGAAAATAGTTATTAATTGATTTCTTTTTGTTGTTTGATTCAATTCAATTCATTGCAATGTTTGATTGATTCAATTCACACAACAAATACAAGTTATTATACTTGGTGCTGTGAGGAATATGTGTGATGAGACACCATTGCCCTGTAGAATGTGCTAGAACAACTGAGATAATCCCGAATGAACAAAGGCAGTACTGCTACCCACATCTTCTTATTGGGGAAAATGGATCTGCTTATGTCTGCTGCTTTGTTTTAATGGAAGTCTGTAATCCTTGCTGTTTTTCCTTTGGCCAGTACCCAGGTTGCTCCTGAAACTTCCCCACTGAGGGTTTTCCTTTGACTTGTGAGTGAGCAGTACTCTTAGTTTGACCCAATTTATTTCCCAGCTGGGACCTGCCTGGAGTTTATGCTCCCCTCTGCGCCTGCACCTCTTCTACTGGAGTCTCAGACTGCTCTCCTGTGTTCTGGGCTCCCACCACCCCCCGCCCTCCTGGCAGGGAGTAAAGCTGCAAAGTGATGCTACGTCTCTAAGCCCCTGACTGAATTTAAGCTGATTCTCCCTCTCCTTTGGTTTCCTTCCACAGGAGAAGGCAGGCCTTCCCCAAGGGCACAGATTTTAGGAGCCAAATACAGAAGAAGCAGATTCATTTTAAAGGACACTGGGCTGACATTGGTGTTCTCAAATCTGAATGAGAAAAGCCTAATTTATCAATTCAACTTGTTGTCCTTCATGTACCCAGATAAGAAAGCCAAAGAACATGAGAATCATTGACACAGATAAAAACGAGTCTTTGTGTAACTCTGTTGAGTTTATAGGTGCTTTTACATCTTTATTTGTCTCTTCAACCTATCAGTAAGATAGGAGGAACAGATAGTACTATTATTTATATTTTATGCATGGGAAAACAGCTCAAAGTTTGTCTGTCTGTGAATACGTATCTAACAGACCTAGCAGAGCTATAACACAAACTCAAGTCTTTTGACTACAGATCTTATTATGCTATCCTGCTAACTTACTAATAAAAATTACAAGGTTTTGGATGAACCACTTGTGTCATAATTTCCACATAGATATAATAACCATGTATTATAAAATTCTAGAATTGCAGTGAGTACATGACATAATATTAGCACTACTCCCCACTCTGACTTGGTCAATGCCTCTCACATCACCAATGCACATTTTCATTGCATCCACCATGGTTACTATTTTACACAATTTTATGGTGTAAATGGTGGTTTTGGTTTTTTTGTTTGTTTGTTTGTTTGTTTTTGAGACAGAGTCTCTCTCTGTCACCCAGGCTTGAGTGCAGTGGCGTGATCTCGGCTCACTGCCAGCTCTGCCTCCTGGGATCACGCCATTCTCCTGCCTCAGCCTCCCAAGTAGCTGGGGCTACAGGCACCCGCCACCACACCTGGCTAATTTTTTGTATTTTTCGTAAAGACGGGATTTCACCGTGTTAGCCAGGATGGTCTTGATCTCCTGACCTTGTGATCCGTCCGCCTTGGCCTCCCAAAGTGCTGAGGTTACAGGCGTGAGCCACCATGCCCAGCCGCAAATGGTGTTTTTAAGTAATTTTAAGCAATTTTATGGTGTTAATTAAACAATAGATTAATTAATGTGCTTCTCTTGCACTAGACTTTAAGCTCCATGAGGGGAGGGAGAATGTCAGATTTTGCTCATGTTGAATTCCCAATAGAGTTCTTGACATGTAGTAAGTGCTTAATTTGTTGAACGAATGAATAAAAAATCAAGGTGCAGTAGCTAGTGCTTTGATTTGGGGCTCTGTTCTCAACCAGAAATTAAGGAAGCCTGTCAGAAGCTGAAGGCCAAGGGAGAATATTCATAAATGTGTTTGGAGGCTGTTATTGGACACCAGAGTTAATCAGGAGAGAAAGCTAGGCATTCTTTCCAATTTATACGGACTAGAGTGTGTGTGGCTCTCACTCTTGGGGAGAACCTTCTGTGAATTCTTCTTTTTCTTTGCCTTGGCTGAGGTTTGGAGAGATAGAGCAGTGGCAGGGGAGTAGAAAGGCAATGAGGCCTTTAGTTTACCTCTTCTAGGCCTTGTGGGGTTGGCTGCAGACCAGAAGATCTGGCCCCTCTCCTGGATTCTGGACCTAAGTCAAGGCCAAAGTCAATTCAGCAGTTGCCTTGGCATCAATAGAAGTTTTCATGGCAGTGCTGGAGACTTTGAGGGCATTAGCTATCCATTTCTTTTGGTATCATCAAAAGAAAAGAAAACTCTTCCTTGCTGTTAGACACTGCCAAACTCAATTATCCTTAGTAGGGGAGAAAGAAGGGACACTCATTTGTGCTTTGAGGGAACTTATGACAAAGGGATGAGCAAACATATCATACTCTGGATCTAAACAGCAACCAGCACATTCATTTCTGTAAGTACGATGCTGGATCTAGCATTATGATGAAATATAAACTCAAGATCCATCCACACCAGGGACTTGCTGTTCATTGAGCATGTATCAGTGAGTGTTTATTCAGAATGAACTACGCAAAATGCTCTGTTCTGAGTGTTTAGTTGATGGAAAAGTCTCTTGGGAATTGACTAAGGTTATTTATGCTCTCCTGTTCTAGCACCTCTGGGGCACCAGCAGAATCACCAGCAGACTCTCCTGCGGGGTGCTGCCCCAGTGGTGCTCAGTGATCGGTCTGGGTGGTTCCAGCCTTTGCCTCAGGCTCCCTTGCATCCCTTCTTTGAATACTGATGATTAGTTTACAATGTGTGTTTCAACTTTTCGGTGGCATTGAGCATGGAGAGCCCAGCACAGGTATCTGTAAAAGGGGCCTGACTTGCTGCGGGAATTGGGCAGATCTGGCTTTCCTTAGCATTCCTTTTCTTTGGGCCACATTCACCTCTTGCACTAAATTCTATGCTCATCACTAGTCTCAATATTCACTGAGTTGAATATTGGACAAAAAGTTTTAACCTAGTGAGCCAAGAGTACTGTCTTTTGCTGCTTCTTTAAATGCTTATGCCATCTCCATCCACCTCACATTCTATCGAACGGTTATTTTTTTCTGGAGTGGGTATGAGTATACTTGGATAATTGTAGCTACTTAGTATCATTTAATATAGAGAAGGCCGATCATATGATAGACTTTGTTAGTAGTCTTTCAAAATCCATGATCACCTTCTTTTTTTCTTTTTTCTTTTTCTTTTTCTTTTTTTTTTGAGAGGGAGTCTTACTCTGTTTCCAGGCTGGAGTGCAGTGGAATGATCTCTGCCTCCCGGTTCAAGTGATTCTCCCGCCTCAGCCTCCCTAGTAGTTGGGACTACAGGTGCCCGCCACCACATCCAGCTAATGTTTGTATTTTTAGTAGAGACAGGGTTTCACCATGTTGACCAGGCTGATCTTGAACTCCTGACCTCAAGTGATCTGCCCATCTCTGCCTTCCAATGTGCTGAGATTACAGGTGTAAGCCACCTCGCCCGGCCACCTTTTTTTATACTAATAGAACCCTCAATTTTTAGGTGGACCTCTGAGTGCCAACAACAAAGACTGCTTTTTCCAGCCTCCCTTGAAGTTAAGTGTGGCCATATGATCATGACTTCCCCAGTGAACCATAAGTAGAAGTGATGTGCTCAATTTCTGGGAAAAGCCCTTTATGGAAAGGAATGTACCCTGTTTCCCACCTCTTCCCTTTTCCTCATGTAGACATAGTTGGAACTTAGCAGCCATTTTGTCCCCAAGGTGGACAGAGGAACAAGATGAAGGAGATGGGTTTTCTGGTACCATCAGGGTCTTCTAGGGCCATACCCCTGACCTCTGAGTTATGCTTACTCAAGAGAGAAACAGGCTTTGATTTTACTTTGGCCACTGTTTTGGCTTTTTTATTACTCTGAACTCAACTTAATCCTGACTGATATAAACTTTAGAATTGTTTTTGACAAAAGCAAATTCTTCGTGGTTCCAATGGGAATTATATTACATTTATATGTTAATTTAGGGAGAATAGACTTCCTAACAATTCTTTCCATCCAAGAACCTGTTCTGTCTTTCATTTACTCATGTCTTTTAAAATATTACTATAAGCATTAAAGAAAACATAAAACTTTGTTGTTTTCTTTGTTTTCCATATTGTGCATATCAAGCATATACTACTCTATAAAATTCTAAAATGAATATAAAATCAAATAAAGCACTACAGGGTAATGCATAAGTGTAAGCCCAAGGTAAGCCTAAATAAAGGAAAATAATTCTTCTTTAAGTTTAACCTTTTGTCTATTTGGAAATTTTATGACATTTCTCCTTCCATATATGATTTACAGAAAGCAAGTTGACTGTTGAACACGCCAATGTTCATTAAAGCAGCTTTTTAAAGCACAATTGCTTACCAGAAACACTTAGAAAATCATTTGTACTTCATGTTTCTATTTGGGTGCTTTATTTCTTAATAGAATCTTATCCTTGTTATCTAAGAGTGGTGTATAAATTTGGGGAGCATTAAGGCAGTAGATGAAATGCAAAAGCTTTCATGAAATATCAGGCTTCACGGCTGAGAACACCGCTTGGTATTTGTAACCAGAAGAGCTAGATTTGACACTGGGAGTAAGTTCCTAATAGATATAAGACCGTGGACAGGTCACTTACCATCTTACCATCTTGAAACTCCAGTTTCCCCATGTATAACTTGGGAATGATAAAAATACTTGCTCAAATTTTTCTTTACAATGTTGTAAAGGTTGTTAAAGATAATGGGTGTGAAAATGCTTTATACATTTTAAAAATCTGTTTAAGTGTGAGGGATACGGGTTGGCTATTTGTCGCCTCCAAATCTCATGTCGAAATATGATTCCCAATGTTGGAGGTAGGGACTAGTGGGAGGTGTTTGGATCATGGTGGCAGATCTCTAATACATGGCTTGGTGGCCTCACTTTGCTAATAAGCCCGTACAAGACCTGGTTTTTTGAAGGAGCATGGTGCCTCCCCCTCTCTCTTGCTCCCTCTCTCATCATGTGACATGCCTGCTTCTGCTTTGCCTTCCACTATGAGTAAAAGCTCCCTGAGGCCTCACTAGAAGCCAAGGAGATACTGGCACTAAGCTTCCCATTCAGCCTGCAAAACCATAAGCCAATTAAACTTCTTCTCTTTATAAATTGCCCAGCCTCAGGTGTTTCTTCACAGTAATGCAAGAATGGACTAACACAGAAAACTGGTACCGAAGAGTGAGTTGTGAGATGTTGCTGTAAAGATACTTGAAGATGTGGAAGTGACTTTAGAACTGGGTAATGGGCAGAGTTTGGAAGACTTTGGAGGGCTCAGAAGAAAACAGGAAGATAGGGAAAGTTTGGAACTTCTTAGAGACTGGTTAAATGACTTTGACCAAAATGCTGAAAGAAATATGGATCGTGAGTGCTAGGCCGACCAAGTCTCAGATGGAAATGAGGAGCTTATTGTGAACTGGAGTAAAAGTCACCCACGTTATGCCCTAGAAAAGAAGGAACCTTTTTTGTTGCAAGTAACAGAAACCTCAAAAGATATTGACATAAACATAAGTGAATAAAGTATGTCATAAATAGTGTGTACAGAGGTAAGACAGGATTCAGGCTTGGTTGATTCAGGATCCAGGTTCTTTGACCTCCCTTCAATGCTGGTTTCCTTCTTAGGTGGGTAGCAAGATGGCTGCATCAGATCCAGCACTCAACTCCAGTCAGGGCAATGTTCAGGAGAAACAGAGAAAATGCGTTAGCACTCTGCCTTAGGAGCAAGACACTTTGTCCAAAACCCCTCATCTGTCCTGAAGAACTCAAACCACACCTTAGTGGGCAGACCTAAGTTGCATGTGCATTCCCGAAATCACTGTGAATGTGAATGAAATATGTCAATCTGGCCCATCTTCAGAACTGGAGATGCCTCATTCCCCCAAGGCAATGGTGGCTTTTGAGAGAAGTGGATACCTGGACAAACCTTGAGTTTGTTGAGTGTATCAGAGGCAATCAGTGACCTTCCCTTATTGTCTTGCTGTGCACTGTTTCTGGTGCACACTGGTAGCTTCCTACTGCAAGTATCTGTGACTCTTTTTCTGAGGAATTTCTCTGGCTATGGGAGCTTGCATGGTCTGCTTGGAGTAGGCTAAAAAGTGCTGAGGAATCAGTGTTCCTGGAAGAAGCCCTCAGTTAGTGATAGATGAGAACTGAAGGACAGTACCCCAGTTTCCTTGTCCCTTAGTGGGAAAACTCTAAGTTATGTTCTACTCCATTTCACACAGGTTCCCAGTGGTATGGAGCTCCAGTTGCCCACAGAGATGATTTGCTCATTAACATAGTATAGTCTGTGTTGGCTTCTTTTCTTTCCTGGATCACTTCCTCACACACTTACCAGTATTTCCTGGTATCACCTCTCAACCAAACAACTTGTACCCAAGTCCTTGCTGGAGGGTCTGCTACTGAGGGAGCTCAAGTCAGAAGTTGGGAGGAGGAAGAAAGGGTAAAGAGTTCTGTATAGGAAATGAACAGTGTTCTCTACTGGCACATAGAGATTCAGGAGCCACTTGTAAAACTTCCCAGGGTTTGTATTTATCGGTCTGCCAACTACAGCCTCCCAAAATGACTCCAAAACTAAGATTGAGCCTCAACATTCCCAAGCATATTTATAAACCTGAAAACTTTCTGATGAAATGCAAAATTATAGGCTTTCTGCAAACGATGCATGTAATTAATAGACATAAAGTCTTCTGAATAAACTTATGAGGCTTTATTCAGCCAGAATGTGTCAGATTGAACATTTTAAAATACATATTTCCTTTCCAGTGTACCTGTCTTTCCCCACAGATGTTGATTTCTTCAGGATTTTGGATATTTGAAATTTTGTTTGTTTTCCTAAATCTGCTTTGTAGAGATTTGGGAGATTATTTAGGGTGGAATAATATATTTTTTGAAAATTAGTTTCTTCACATGAAGTCTTTTTAGCTCATTAGTTTATAATATTCTTGGAGTTACTATTTTAAAACTTGTGGCTCAAAGGGGATACAACCACTAGATGGATAGGAAAAATTGAAAGCTTGAGTTTCCTCAGCTAAAACTGGAAACCAGAACTTTATCACTCCTATTTTTGCAGATGCCATGGTGGGAACCTTGGCCAGCTGGGATGTGGGTGGCTGAGACTTTCTTCAGCTTCTTACTGGAAACTGTTTTCTTGACAGCAGTAATAAATCAGACATCCACAGGAAGCAAAGAGAACATTGAAATGAAACATAAGCTGTAAAATGTTCTGCCTGATATTATGACAGCCCTTTCCTTGGTGGGCTCTCTCTTTGGACCTATTAGAGAAACAGATCTCCAATTTACAGGAGGATGCATAAATTGGAGATGTAAAAATTACCAGATTTTATGTGAATATTGATTTGTTCACAGTGTACACAGGTCTAAGTTAATTTTAAGAGCACATCCCATAAACTCTATGAAGGCTAACTTGTCTTAGGCTATTGTAAATCCGTGATATCATTCGACTTTTGAATTTGTATTTTGACTTCCTTTAATGTAAGTATCCTTCAACAGGTGTAATAAACATTCAAAAGGGATTTACTATAGTCATAGGAACTAAATGACTATTCTGGGAATTTCATTCTGGAAACTGAATGATGTATTGCTAGTTATATATGGCTATTGAACCATGACTCTTCCCATAGGAAAACTCTGAGATTACTATCATCAGAGTCACCATATCCATAACCAATATCTGTCCAGTTGAATGCTTCTGATGTATTTTAATCTGGTTTTGCTGATAATGATAAAACACTGGCTTGGCTGTATTTGGACTGAGTAATTTAAAAATATTTTACCTTGATGAAATCATATTTTAATAATAAAGTTAATAAAATATATTGACTTTATCCCAAATTTAGAAGCAGCAACTATTTCACAAAGAGGAAAAAATGTTGTCAATACTTACATAAAATTATTTAATTTCAGTTCATTTTTGTAGGAAGAACTGCAGAAATAGTTGATCTTTCTTCTTTTTTCAACTTAAAATGAGCAGCCACTGCTTTTCCCTCCGTTCCTCTCAGGGCTCTCTCAACCAGCTTGTTGAAACCAGAATGCACTTGAGGAAGCCAAATATCTCCATAACATAGTGGTTGCATAACCAATGAAAATGAAATATTTTAAAAATCAAATGGGCAGAATGATTCCCTTAGTTGTGGCACTCTTATTATGCTTAAAGCATAATCACACCAGAAAATTGATTAGAATGGAGTTGTGAAAATTTTAAAGTTTCGACTGCATAGGGGGCGGAGCAAGATGGCCGAATAGGAACAGCTCCAGTCTCCAACTCCCAGCGCGAGCGACACAGAAGACCGGTGATTTCTGCATCTTCAACTGAGGTACTGGGGTCATCTCACTAGGGAGTGCCGGACAATCGCTGCTGGTCAGTTGCTGCAGCCTGACCAGCAAGAGCTGAAGCAGGGCGAGGCATCGCCTCACCTGGGAAGCGCAAGGGGAAGGGAATCCCTTTTCCTAGCCAGGGGAACTGAGACACACAACACCTGGAAAATCGGGTAACTCCCACCCCAATACCGCTCTCTAAGCAAACGGGCACACCAGAAAAATATATATCCTTCACCAGGCCGGGAGGGTCCCACGCCCACGGAGCCTCCCTCATTGTTAACACGGCAGTC
>NW_016806873.1:5181-23012 GCF_001698545.2 Rhinopithecus bieti | reverse complement strand
AATGCAGAAATCACCGGTCTTCTGTGTCGCTCGCGCTGGGAGTTGGAGACTGGAGCTGTTCCTATTCCCACACTTTCATTATTGTTACCATCATTGTACACACCCACATATTGACTTAAACAAAATATTATTTCTTAAATTTGAGACATAAATGTTATTCCATTTATTGACTTGAATTTAGGATTTTTGAGCTTGTTTAATCTATTTAAAGATTTCTCAGTGTTTTTATATAGTTTATTGCTATTGTTAAGCAAAATCACCATAATTCCACTGTAGTATACCCCCACAATATTTCATAGCTTGTTCTAGACAAGGAGAATATGTCTCTTATTATTTATTACCCCGACCCACTTATAGAGATTAGGAAGTGGAAATCTAGGGGACACTACTGCTGTAATACCCAGCATTTATCCCCATCACTTTCCCCTATGATAGAACCATAATTCCAATTAGGCAACTCCTTTTTCTCTGCACTGCTTGGAAAATGACTCCCATCTTTATCTCCAATGATGTAATCTGATTATTTTAAGCCAGTGGTAGTAATTCTACAACTATGATTGGTTCAGGAACTAAGGCAAAACTTTTCTGTCTTTCCAAAAGCAATTGCAACAAAAGCTAAAATTGGCAAATGGTAACTAATTAGACAAAAGAGTTTCTGCACAGCAAAAGAAACTATCAACACAGAAAACAGACAACCTACAGAATGGGAGAAAACTGTGCATGTGACAAAGTTCTCCTATCCAGCATCTATACGATACTCCAACAAATTTACAAGAGAAAAACCAACAGCCCCATTAAAAAGTGGTCAAATCACATGAACAGACACTTTTCAAAAGAAGACATACATGCAGCCAACAAGCATATGAAAAAAAGCTCAGGATCACAGACCATTGCAGAAATGCAAATCAAAACCACAGTGACATACCATCTGACACCAATCAGAAAGGCTACTATTAAAAAGTCAAAAAAATAACAGATGCTGGTGAGGTTGTGGAGAAAAAGGAATGCTTATACACTGTTGGTGGGAGTGTAAATTACTTCAACCATTGTGGAAAACAGTGTGGTGATTCCTCAAAGACCTAAAAACAGTATTACCAAATGGTAATTCCCAGCAATCCCATTACTTGGTAAATACCCAAAGAAATATAAATCATTATATCATAAAGACACATGTGTGCTTGTGTTCACTGCAGCACTATTCACAGTAGCAAATTCCTGGAATCAACCTAAATGCCCATCAACGGTAGACTGGATAGAGAAAATGTGACACATATACACCATGGAATACTATGCAGCCATAAAAATGAATGAGATCATGTTCCTTGCAGGAACGTGGATGGAGGTGGAGCCCATTCTCCTTAGCAAATTAATGCAGGAACAGAAAAACCAAATACCATACATTTTCACTTATAAGTGGGAGCTAAATGACAAGAACACATGGACACATAGAGGGGAACAACAGGCACTAGGGCCTACTGGACGGTGAAGGTTGGGAGGAGGGAGAGGATCAGGAAAAATAACAAATGGGTATGAAACCTAATACCTGGGTGATGAGATAATCTGTACAACAAATCCCCATGACATAGTATATAATCTATATATCTGAGCTGTGTTATATAACAAAACTAGCCCTGAACTTAAAACAAAAGTTAAAAAAATAAAAAATAAATATCTGTCTTTGTCTTTATTGGCAATTGGATTCGCATCAAAAGTGATGCAATTAGACAATAAGGAAAAACTTCTTCTGTGGTTGAAGAAGATTTTTTTTTTCTTTACAACTTGCTGAATACAAAGCAGAAAGCCTGTTGTCCTATTGCTGTTGGCCACTGGCTTGAGACTGTGAGGGAAGTGAACATAGGGACAAATGGATACAGGGAAAGAGCGAAGATAATTTTAGAGCAAATGAAAGCCTGATTGTCCTATATCTGGATCCTCCCTACTTCTCAAGTTGAAGATGGAGCTTGTGTACGCATTCTAACTTATAGGATGTGAGCATCCAGAGATCTATAGATTCAATGAAATCCCTATAAAAATGCCGATAATTTTTTTGTAGAAATAGAAAAACTCATCCTAAAATTCAAATGGAATCTCAAAACAATCTTGAAAAACAAGAAAAAAGTTGGAGGGCTCACAATTCCTGATTTCAAAACTTACTACAAAACTTCGGTAATAAAAACAGTGTGGAATTGGCAAGAATACAGACATACAGACCAATGGAATAAGCTAAATAGCCCAGAAGTAAACCCTCACATATATGGCCAAATGATTTTCAACAAGGGTGCTTAGACCAGTTGATGGGGAAAGAACAATCTTTTAACAAATGGTGCTGGGAAAATAACCTGTCCACATGCAACAGAATGAAGTTGGAACCTTATCTTATACCATATACAAAAAATAACTCAAAATAGATCAAAGACCTAAACTAAAAGAGAAAATGACACAGCTCTCAGAAGAAAACAGAAAATCTTCACATCACTGGATTTGGCAATGATTTCCTGGATATGACAACAAAAGTATAGGCAACAAAAGGAAACATACATAAATTATACTTTATCAAAATTAAAAACTTTTGTATATCAAGTGACACTACCAAGAGAGGGAAAAAACAATCTATAGTGTGGGAAAAAAATGTTTGCAAATCATATGTCTGATAAGGGGTTAACAGCCAGAATATAGAAAGAACTCCAACAATTCAACAACAACAAAACAATCCAATTCAAAAATGAGAAAAGGGGCCAGGCGCAGTGGCTCATGCCTATAATCCCAGCACTTTGGGAGGCCGAGGCAGGTGGATCACAAGGTTAAGAGATTGAGACCATCCTGGCTAACAGGGTGAAACCCCATCTCTACTAAAAATACAAAATATTAACTGGGCATAGTGGCAGGTTCCTGTAGTCCCAACTGCTCAGGAGGCTGAGGCAGGAGAATGGCATGAACCTGGGAGGTGGAGCTTTCAGTGAGCCGAGATATGCCACTGTGCTCCAGCTTGGGTGACAAAGCGAGACTCAGTCTCAAAAAAAAAAAAAAAAAAAAAAGAGAGAGAGAGAGAAAAGGACGTGTACAGATTTTTTTTTCAAATAAGATGTACAAATGGCCAATAAGCACATGAAAAGATGTTAAACATCACTAATCATTGGGGAAATGCAAGTCAAAACCATAATGAGATGTCACTTTGCACCCATTAAGATGGTAGTTATATGCAATTTCATACTCAATTGCCACAAAAAGAATAAAATATCTAGGAATACAGCTAACTAGTGAGGTAAAAGATCTTTTCAAGGAGAACTACAAAACACCACTCAAAAAAATCAGAGATGATACAAATGGAAAAATATTCTATGTTCATGGATAGGAAGAATCAATATTGTAAAAACGGCCACACTGCCCAAATCAACTTATAGATTCAATGCCATTCCTACTAAACTACCATTGAGATTCTTCACAGAACTAGAAAAAACTATTTTAAAATTTATATGGAACCAAAAAAAGATTCTGAGAAGCCAGGGGAATCCTAAGCAAAATGAACAAAGCTGGAGGAATCATGCTAGCCTACTTCAAACTATACACAGCCTACAGTAATCAAAACAGCAAGATACTGGTACAAAAGCGACGTGTAGACCAATGGAACAGAATAGCCCACACACCTGCAACTATCTTCAACAAACCTGACTAAAACAAGCAATAAGGAAAGGATTCTCTGTTCAATAAATGGTGCTGGGGAACTGGCTAGCTATATGCAGAAGATTGAAACTGGACCCCATCCTTACACCAATACAAAAATTAACTCAAAATGGAGTAAAGACTTAAATATATAACTCAAAACCTTAAAAATGCTGCAAGACAATCTAGGCAATACCATTCTGGACATAAGAATGGGCAAAGATTTTATGACAAAGACATCAAAAGCAATTGCAATGAAAGCAAACATTGACAAACGGAATCTAACTAAACCAAAGAGCTTTTGCACGAGAAAGGAAACTATCAACAGACTGAACAGACAACCTATAGGATGGGAGAAAATGTTAGTAAACTATGCATCTGACAAGGGTCTAATATCCAGCATCCATAAGGAACTTAAATTTACAAGAAAAAAACCAAGTAATCCCATTAAAAAGTGGGCAAAACACATGAACAGACACTTTTCAAAAGAAGACATACATGCAGCCAAAAAGCCTATGAAAAAATGCTCAACATCACTGATCATTAGAGAAATGCAGATCAAAATCACAATGAGATATCTCACACCAGTCAGAATGGCAATATTACAAAGTAAAAAATAACAGATGTTGGTGAGGTTGTGGAGAAAAAGAAAAGATTTTACACTGTTTTTGGGAGAGTAAATTAGTTCAACCATTGTGGAAGACAGTGTGGCAATTCCTCAAAGACTTAAAGCAGAACTACCATTCAACCCAGTAATCCCATTAATGGGTATATACCCAAAGAATATAAATTGTTCTATTATAAAGACACATGCATGCATATGTTCATAATAGCAAAGTCATGTAATAAACATAAATGTCCATCAATGGTGGACTGAATAAAGAAAATGTGGTACATATACACCATGGACTACTATACAACCATTTAAACAAATGCGATCATGTCCTTTGAAAGACTATAGATGCAGCTGGAGGCCATTAACCTTGGCAAACTAATGTAGGAACAGAAAAGCCAAATACCACATGTTCCCACTTACAAATGGGAGCTAAATGATGGAACACATGGACACCTACCGGGGAAGGACACACATTGGGGCCCACCAGAGGGTGGAGAATGGGAGGTGAGAAAGGATTGAGAAATATGGCTAACAGATACTAAACTTAATACCTGGGTGGTGAAATAATATGTACAACAAACTCCCATGACACAAGTTTACCTATATTAACAAACCTGCACATGTACCCCAGGGCTTAAAATAAAAGTTAAAAAAAATGGCCATTTAAAAAAAACTGGGAAAACCAACCAAAACCCCAGAAAGTAACATGAGTTGGTTAGGATGTGGAGAAAGTGGAACCCTTGTGGAGAAATGTAAAGTGGTGCAGCTGCTATAGAAAACAACATGACAGCTATCAAAAAAATTAAACAGAATTACCATATGATTCAGGAATTTTGCTCCAAACAGTTGGAAGCAGGGACTTGTACAGACTGTTGTACAGCAATATACATTGAAGCATATAAAAGGCAGAAACAATCTGAATGTCCACTGACAGAGGAGTGGATAAGCAATATGTTGTATACACATTCAATGAAATATTACTCAGCCTTAAAAAGAAAGAAAGCAAGGCACAGTGGCACATGCCTGTGCTCCCAGCTACTCAAGAGGCTGAGGTGAGAAGACTACTTGAGCCCAGGAGTTTGACACTAGCCTGGGCAACATAGGAAGATCCCATCTCAAAAAAAAAAAAAAAGAAAAAAGAAAAAAAAAAGGGAATGCAATTATGATACATGCTACAACATGGATGAACTTGAAGACATTTTGCTAAGTGAAGTAAGCCAGACACAAAATGACAAATGCTGTGTGAATTCCACTTCCATGAAATACCAAAAAGGTCACATTCACAGAGACAGAAAGTCAAATTGTGGTTATTAAGATCTAGGGGTAGGAGAAAATGAGGAGTTACTGTTTAATGAATAGAGTTTCAGTGTGGGACAATGAAAATATTCTGGAGATGGATGGTGGTGATGGTTGCACAGCAATGCAAATGTATTTAATATCACTGAATTGTAGACTTAAAAGTAGTTGAAATGATAAAAGTTATGTTATATATGTTTAACCACCAAAACAAAACAAACAAAAAAACAAAAAGGACAGAACTGTGATATTAGAAATCCTGGAACTTGGGAATTTCTGTGAAGGTTTTCTGTTATCAAAAGGTGGAGCCTGGGAGCAGATGTGCCTTTGTTTAGTAGAGCATAATAAATGGAGGTATTTGGATATGCAAATATCCAAAATGCAACTTACACAAAGAATAGTTGTGTGTGTGTGTATGTGTGTGTACTTCAGTAGGAATGACTAAGGGATATCTAATATGTAGTTTTAAAAATTTTTTTAATTTTTGTGGGCACATAGTAGGTGTATATAGTTATGGGGGGTATGTTAAAAGAAAAAAATTCAGCCAGATTAAATTTTGAAGAGTTTAATTAACTGAGCAATGAATGATTCATGAACCGGACGGCCTCCCAAGCCAGAATAGGCTCAGAGACTCCAGCACAGCCATGTAGTGGAAGAAGATTAGAAAAAGGAAAATGACTCACAGAAAATGGAAGTGAGGTACAGAAACAGCCAGATTGGTTACAGCTTGGCATTTGCCTTATTTAAACGTGATTTGAACGCTTGGCCACTTTTGATTGACCAAAGCTCAGAGATTGGCACAAGAGTAGGCTATAGTCTATTTACAACTCCATTTAGTTTATAGTTCATATGGAAAGAGAAACCTTTAGGCTGAACTTAAAATTTGATTTAACAGATACATGAGATATTTTGATACAGGCATTCAATATGTAATAATCACATCAGGGTAATGGGGTGTTCATCACCTCAAGCATTTATATTTTATGTTGCAAACAATCCAATTATACTTTTAGTTATTTTAAAATGTCCACTTAAATTATTATTGACTATAGTCACTCTGTTGTGCTAGTAAATACTACATCTTATTCAATCTTTCTAATTCTTTTGTTGTTTTTTGTTTGGTTGGCTTATTATTATTATTATTATTATTATTATTATTATACTTTAAATTGTAGGGTACATGTGCACAACATGCAGGTTTGTTACATATGTATACATGTGCCATGTTGGTGTGCTGCACCCATCAACTCATCAGCACCCATCAACTCATTATTTACATCAGGTATAACTCCCAATGCCATCCCTCCCCCCTCACCTCTCCCCATAATAGGTTTTGGTTTTTTTGAGACAGGCTCTTGCTCTGTCACCCTGACTGGAGTGCAGTGGCACAGTCTCAGCTCCCTGAAACCTCTGCCTCCCGTGTTCAGGTGATTCTTGTGCCTCAGCCTCCCAAGCAGCTGGGATTACAGGTGCCTGCCACAACACCCAGCTAATTTTTGTGTTTTTAGTAGAGATGGGATTTCTCCATGTTGGTCAGGCTGGTTTCGAAATCCTGACCTCAAGTGATCAACCCACCTCGTCCTCCCGAAGTGCTGAGATTACAGGGCTGAGCCCCCATGCCGGGCCTTTAACTATTTTTTTGTACTTATTAACCAACTCCCCTTCTCACCCACACCGCCACTCCCCTTTTCAGTCTCTGGTAACCATCTCAAATGTAGTTTCAATTGTTGCCTTTCACTGCGGCGTGTTGTAATTTCCCTATTTCTCCAACTTTGAATCAAAACGTACAGCACAACAACCCTGGGTTAGGGGTAGGGAAGTGTTCAGCATGGCATAAAGTGGACCAGTGAGAGAGGGTGACATCTGTAGTGCTAACTGTGGGGTCACAAAGAAAGTTGCAGGCAGAGGTTGGTCAAGACAATGAGAAGCCCTACCCGCTCCCCAGTAACCCCTGGTGGGGAGGACAGGGAGGCTTTCCACAAAACCTGGAATGGGTGTTCCAGTCATTTCATTTGCATGTTAAGGGGTGAGGCCAGAAACCTATGGCATTTGGAGACACCAAGGTTACAAATAGCATCAAATTCATTATAATATGTAAATTGAAACATATCTTTGTGGGTTTGCTGGAGTAATTTTTTTTTTTTTTTTTTTTTTTTTTTTTTTTTTTTTGAGACAGAGTCTCACTCTGTCACCCAGGCTGGAGTCCAGTAGCACAATCTCAGCTCACTGCAAGATCCACCTGCCAGGTTCACGCATTGTCCTGCCTCAGCCTCCCGAGTAGCTGGGACTACAGGCACCCGCCACCACACACGGCTAATTTTGAGTAATTCTTTTTTGTTTTAGTCCTTTGACATTTTCTTCCCTAGAAGATATGCTTTTGTTGAAATTGATAATTTACTACAGTCATGCGCTAAGGTTTGCTGCCATATGTTGCTTATCATAGGAACTACAAAGGATCAAAGTCCAACAGAACATTTTGTATTCTGCATGTTTCCCAGAGCTGTCTTGTTATAACTTTTTTTTTTCCATTAACACTGGAAAGGAAAATAAACTGACGTCAGCTGTGGACATTGCCAAAATAGACATTTGATTTCTGTTAGCTTTGATCCTCCTCTCCTGGGCTTGCCATGTCTCACAGTGGGCTCTCAGGGCCTGATCTCCTGTGTGTAGGGCTTCCAGTGATAAGGATGGTAGAATTTCCTGTTCAGAGCTCAGCAGTCCCATTGGAGTTCTTCCTCTTCCTCTTTGTGGAACATCTGGGAGACTCAGAGACTGCTGAGCCCATCCCATCCTGAGATACAAATTTTAGGCACAACAATGTGGCTGACACGTGGAAGACCAACAGGGCTTAGCTTACAACATCAATGTTTTGGAAAAAGCTATCTGTGTGTTCAACATGTTCTCCAGACATGGCCCATCTGAGCTACTGAAGGGAAACAGTGGCCGTAGTGCAGGAAGTGGAGGGGGAAATGCAGCTTGCATTCCTGTTTTCTTTCACGGAGCGGCGAATGCTGCAATGAGATCTCTTGGGATCTTCTCAAAACTGTGTCCCACATGGCCCATCAAGGTCGATCCTGACAGTCTCGTTAATACAGACTTCCGGGAGAGTGAAACTGAATTTGGGCAGGGAGGAAGAGAAGATCATGTGATGGTTACAGTGCTGCCTAGGATCTGCAAGATCAACAGGCTACTGGTGCAGAAAGCAGTCACTGAGCAGCCAAATCTGGGAAGGCAGAGGACTGACTGTAAGGAAGCCCTAGGCAGCTGCATTACTGTGGTTGGCACATGTTTATGGTGTGCGTGTGCATGGGATATGTATGTGATCAGGGGGCTTGGAGATTCTTGGGACCTGTTCCTCCTTCCCCATTTTTTCTTTATTGAGGTAAAATTCACATGACATAGAGTTAATTATTTAAATGTGTACAACTCAGTGGTATTTAGTACATTCACAGTGCTGTGCAACCATGACCTCTATTGAAATATTTTACCATCCCCCAAAGGAAGTCCCCATACTGATTAAGCAGTGTCTCTTGCATCCCTCTACCTCTACATGGTATAGCATAGGCTCCCATATAGCCTAGGTTTGCAAGTCCCTGGCAGCCACTAATCTATTTTCTGTCTCTATGGCTTTAACTATTCCAGGTATCTCATATATAGTCACATAGCAATGTTTTGGTGAACTACATATACCACAGTGGTCCCATAAGATTATAATGGAGCTGAAAAATTCTTATGCCTAGAGATATCATAGCTATCCTGACATTGTAGCACAACACATTATGCATGTGTTTGTAGTGATGCTGGTGTAACCAAACCTACTGCGATGTCAAGTCATACAAAAGTCTAGTATATACAATCATTTACAATACATAATACTTGAAAATAATAATAAGCAATTATGTTTCTGGTTTATGTATTTACTATACCACGCTTTTTATCATTACTTTAGATTGTACTCCTACTTATGTATTTAAAAGTTACTGTAAAACAGCCTCAGGCAGGTCCTTCAGGAGGTATCCAGAAGAAGGTATCATTGTCTTGGGAAATGACTGCTCCATGCCTGTTACTATCCCTGAAGACCTTCCAGTAGGACAAGATGTGAAAGTGGAAAACAGTGATATTGTTGATCCTGACCCTGTGTAGGTCTAGGCTAATATGTGGGTGTGAGCCTTAGTTGTTGTTTTTTCTTCTTTTTCAGATGGAGTCTAGCTCGGTTGCCCAGTCTAGAGAGTGGCTCACTCCAACCTCCACCTCCTGTGTTCAAGGGATTCTCCTGCCTCAGCCTCCTGAGTAGCTGGGATTACAAGCATGCACCACCACACTCAGCTAATTTTCTGTATTTTTAGTAGAGACAGGGTTTTGCCATATTGGCCAAGCTGGTCTTGAACTCATGGCCTCAAGTGATCCTCCTGCCTCAGCCTCCCAAAGTGCTGGGATTATAGACATGAGCCACTACACTTGGCCAGGATTTGTGTCTTAGGTTTTAACAAAAAACAGTTTAGAAAGTAAAAAAAAAAAAATTTAAAAAATTTAAAACATAAAAGCTAATAGAATAAGGATATAAAGAAAGAAAATATTTTGAACAGCAGTACTACGTGTGTTTTAAGCTAAATGCTATTACAAGAGTCAAAAAATTACAGTAGGCTAAGGGTAATTCTAATTGAAGAAAGAATTTTAAAAATAAATTTAGTGTAGCCTAAGTATGCAGTATTTATGAAGTCTACAGCAGTGTATAGTAATGACCTGGTCCTTCACATTCACTCACCACAGGCTCACTGGCTCACCCAGAGCAATTCCAGTCCTGCAAGCTCCATTCATGCTAAGTGCCCTATAAAGGTGTACTATTTATTGTCTTTTATACTGTATTTTTACTATATCTTTTCCAGATTTAGATATGTATAGAAACATAAACACTTAACATTATGTTATATTTACCTATAATATTTAGTACACTAACATGCTGTACAGGTTTGTAGCCTAGGAGCCATAGAATATGCAATATAGCCTAGGTTTGCAGTAGTCTACTATACATTTAGGTTCACATATTAAGTATATAATGTTTGCACAAGGATGAAATCGTCTGGTGATCCACTTCTTAGGACGTATCCCTGTCATTAAGTGACACATAACTGTAAGTGGAGTCAAGCAATATGTGATCTTTGTGTCTAGCTTCTTCCATTCAGCATATTTTAGAGATTCATTCATGTTGTAACACGTACCAGAACTTAATCCCTTTTTATGGCTGAATAATGGTTTCATTGTATAGATATGTCACAATTGGTTTATCCATTCATCAGTTGATGGCACATTTGGTTTGTTTTCAATCTTTGGCTATTGAGAATAATGGTCTGTGAACAGTTGTGTACAAACTTTAGCTTGAAGTCTTCTCCCCCATTTTTTTTTTTTTTTTTTTTTTGAGATGGAATCTCACTCTATCGCCTAGGCTGTAGTGCAGTGGTGCAATCTGGGCTCACTGCAACCTCCGCCTCCAAGGTTCAAGCTATTCTCCCGCCTCAGCCTCCTAAGTAGCTGGGATTACAGTCATCCGCCACCACTCCCAGCTTATTTTTGTATTTTTAGTAGAGACAGGGTTTTACCATGTTGGTCAGGCTGGACTCAAACTCCTGACATCATGATCCAACCACCTCGGTTT
Source organism: Rhinopithecus bieti (assembly GCF_001698545.2). Classification (NCBI taxonomy): domain Eukaryota; kingdom Metazoa; phylum Chordata; class Mammalia; order Primates; family Cercopithecidae; genus Rhinopithecus; species Rhinopithecus bieti. The sequence goes on along the minus strand of NW_016806873.1, from coordinate 11,787 downwards.
CCCAAAGTGCTGGGATTACAGGCGTGAGCCACCACGCCCGGCCCTCTCCCCCATTTTATACTCCGCCTTTCTCAGTGTGCTAAAGGCAAAAAATATTACAAATGTCAAATGCAACATAATCATACATGAAATTAGTTCTATAAATTGTGATGGTTCTACTGGTTCTGTGACCTCAGATGTAAACATTAGAACATATTTATGGCTACATATGAAAAATAAAGTATAATTATGTGTGTAACTACAAAGGGCTAGGAAAATAAAATTCAAAATTCTATACTCCTACAAACGGGGAAGTATCTTTTAAGTTTCTGTTCATCTTTAAATAATTCAAGTTGGGAGTAGTAGACAATGCGTTATGGGTACACTTGATGACAGAAGCATTTTATAGATCACTAAACAATAAGTTCACACTGAAATAAAAGGCCTCAGCCTTACATATTGATAAATCATATGCATATACATTGAATATATAATTAGTATATAATGTACTGTATATGTACAGTTTAAATTTTAGATTAACATGTTTTAAGTTGAAATAAAGAGTGTATAATTTAGAGAAAACCATAATCAGAGAGCCATTAGCTTGTGCTCACTCCCCTTTTCTTCCTAGTTATAGATGATTGAAAGTTTGTTTTTCAGGCAGGAATGTGCTGAGGAGAGAAGAGAGGGAAGATGGAGAGGAAACTGCTGAGCTGAGGCAGGCAGACACCCTAGCTGCATCCAGGAATCAGGAGAAAGAACGACAGTCCCCCTAGCTCTCCAATCCTCACCACACAAGCTGGGAAGCATCATTAACATGCTCAGAGACAGAGGTCCTTCCCAGAGAGCCCTTGAGGTTCTGACCCTCAGGGCCTGCTTTTATAAGCAGGAGGGAATTACAGACATGTCACCACATCCAGCTAATTTTTGGATTTTTTGCAATGGGGTTTTGCAATGTTTCCTAGGCTGGTTTCAAACTTCTAAGCTCCAGCAATCCACCTGCTTTGGTCAGCTTCCTGTCCTGGGGTGGAGCACGGTACATTTATTTGTGGAGGTAATTTTCCATCTGAGAAAGGGTCACCAACAGAGATCGTAGTGAGCTGATAATGTCTGATTTCACTATTTTGCCTACAGCAGCTGTGGGTGACACAGGAACATCCTTTATTCAGTGGCAGCAAAGCCCTGCTTTCCTCTCAGGAGTTAAGGGGACCTGTGGATTTCTAGCTCCATATAGGTGGGAGACTCAGCTAACAGCCAGCACTGAATTTCAGCTGCCACTGTATAGAAAGGAAGCTGACCATCACTGGTCAGATTGCTACTCAAAAAGTGGGATTCTCTGAATACTTTGATGCCTCCAAGGCAGTCCCACCTCTGACTCCAAGTCCATCATTTTGGTAGCTTTCTAAAGAAAAGATGAAATGTCTGTAAAAAGATGGCAAGACATTCAATGCTAGAGTAGAACTAAGGAAACAACCCTTAGTTCCCAAGGCTGAAAATGATGTAAGCCAAATAAAACTTGTTTTTGCTTTGAGATAGGATCTCACTCTGTTGCCCAGGCTTGAGCGCAGAGGTGTGATCTCTGCTCACTGTAGCCTGGATCTCCCAGGCTCAAACAATCCTTCCACCTCAGCCTCCTGAGTGGCTGGGATTACAGGCACGTGCCACCATATCCAGCTAATTTTTGTATTTTTTGTAGAGATGGGGTTTTACCATGCTACCCAGCCTGGTTTCAAACTTCTAAGCTCCAGCAATCCAACTGCTTTGGCCTCCCAAAATGCTGGGATTACAGGTGTGAGCCACCACACCTGGCCTAAAACTTCTTCATCTAGCCTTTACCCAAGTGTCCATAAATTTCCCTTTCCCTTAACCTTTTTTTCTTTTCTTTCCTTTTTTTTTTTTTTTTTGTTTTTTTTGTTTTTTTTTTTTGACAAGCCTCACCTGGGAGTCCCTAAAGTCAAAAGACAAACTGCAAGAAGTGTTTATTAAATAATCTGTAATTCTCAAAACCTGAAAATGCTTCTGAGCAATTATAATGGAGATATTTGTGAATATCTCTTTGGATATATATTCTTTGGATTGGTTAACAGTTTTCACTGTCTCAGACAAATGAATGAGGCATGGTTTGACATTATAGAAAGCATCCCAATTACTGGGCATGGAGGGTTTTGCACTTGTTAGAAGCACAGGGGCTCAAGGGTTTGCTGTCTGGCTTCAGGATTGGGGAGGCACTGAGTTGTCTCTGCGTTTGTGTGTGTGTGTGTGTGTGTCTGTCTGTCTGTCTGTCTGTGTATAAGTAACATTTTCCTTGCTGAGTATGGCTCAAGAGAGGGCATTATAGAATCCAAAACGGGTCTGCTTGCCCAGGCCAGTAAAACCAGATATCCACACTGAGGTTGCAGTGGTAGAAAGGAAGGCATTCATTTGCAAGGTGCCAAGCAAGGAGGACCAGGCAGCAAATGCTTACATATTGACCTCCCTGATGGCTTGCAGGTAAGGGTTTTTAAAGTCAGGGTAAATTTCAGGAAAGCAGAAGCTAGGGGGCAAAATTATTAATCAATACATGGAGTTACACTTTGGTTTTGGCCTAAAGGATCAAGATATCTTGAAGTTGTAGGGCATGAGGTGCTTACAGGTAGTAGGTAGATTCAAAGATTTTCTGATTTGCAATTGTTTAAATTGTGGGGTTAGCAGAAAAGAATGTTAACTGGCTTGAAAGTGTGGCTCCCTCTCAGCCCCTCTGGAAGAAATTTAGAGAAAAGAACCCTGGTCAAGAGTTCAGTCTTCAGTTCCCCCTTATCTGAGGTCTGTGGATACACTGGGAGGGGGTCCAAGGTTTCTGAAAGACAACTCAGGGACATGTGTTAAGATGTTATCTTTATGTAGGGAAACCAAAAGTCTACAGACTCCAACTTCCTTGGCTATTGTTTTAGGCCATTATTACCTCCTTGCTTATCAAGTTACTTACGTACTTCTCAGGGTTAGCAGGTGCCTGGAATTTCCCTTGAAGGAACTCAGAATTTTCCTTTATTTCCATGCTTGGCGGCCTGCAGGCCCCCAAATAGGTGACACTGCTCTGTCTCAAGGGTATAGCAATTCCTTTACAGAATCTAACCCTATAGATAGCCAGATGCCTATGGCTGCAAGTACCCTTAGATTACAGAGTCATTTGACATGGGGGCCATAGAAGCAGCAGTGAACCTCTAGTTAGGAGGCCTGGTTCAGGATCCCGGACTCTGCCATTTGCAGCTGAGTGACCCCAGACAAGACCCTTGATTTCCCCTGACCTCTCTGCCTACTCTGTAAGAAGAGGGTGTGTACAAGTTGGTCTCTACATTCCCTCTAGTTCTTACAGCTATGATCCTTTGTTGTAATCAAGGCCTTGGCCCATCTACAGACAGCTGGTTTTAGAGACTCAGTTTATCAACAGTACCTGCATAATTTGTCACTTGCTTCAGTCCCAATATTTCTCAGCTGCTCAGTGTCCTGTGGAATCCAAAGTGCTTTCCAGCTGAATGGGTGGGCAGAGAAGGACAGGGGAAGAAAGTCTGTAAAATATTGAAAGTGTGGGATTCCTGGGGAAGATGGTCAAATAGGAATAGCTCCGGTCTACAGCTCCCAGCGAGACCAATGCAGAAGACAGGTGATTTCTGCATTTTCAACTGAAGTACTCGTGTCCTGTCACTGGGACTGGTTAAACAGTGGGTGCAGCCCATGGAGGGTGGGCCAAAGCAGGGTGAGGCGTTGCCTCACCCGGGAAGCACAAGGGATCAGGAAACTCCCTCCCCTAGCTAAGAGAAGCCGTGAGGGTCTGTGCCGTGAGGGATGGTGCACTCCAGCCCAGATACTATGCTTTTCCCATGGTCTTCACAACCTGCAGATAAGGAGTTTTCTCATATCCCAGTGCCACCTGGAACTCCAGCGAGACAGAACCATTCACTCCCCTGGAAAGGGGCTGAAGCCAGGGAGCCAAGTGGTCTAGCTCAGCAGATCCCATCCCCACAGAGCCCAGCAAGCTAAGATCCACTGACTTGAAATTGTCGCTGCCAGCATAGCAGTCTGAAGTCAACCTGGGAAACTCAAGCTTTGTGTGGGGAGAGGCATCCATTACTGAGGCTTGAGTAGGCAGTTTCCCCCTCACAGTGTAAACAAAGCCACCGCAGAAGTTTGGACAGGGTAGAGCCCACCACAGCTCCACAAAGCCACTGTAGCTAGACTGCCTCTCTAGATTCCTCTTCTCCGGGCAGAGCATCTCTGAAAGAAAGGCAGCAGCCCCAGTCAGGGGCTTATAGATAAAACTCCCATCTTCCTGGAACAGAGCACCTGGGGGAAGGGGCAGCTGTGGGAACAGCTTCAGCAACATTCCTGCCTGCAGGCTCTGAAGAGAACAGCACATCTCCCAGCACAGTGCTCAAGCTCTGCTAAGGGACACACTGCCTCCTCAAGTGGGTCCCTGACCCTCATGCTTCCTGATGGGGAAACACCTCCCAGCAGGGGTCGACAGACACCTCATACAGGAGAGCTCCGTCTGGCATCTGGCGGGTACCCCTCTGGGACAAAGCTATCAGAGGAAGGAGCAGACAGCAATCTTTACTGTTCTGCAGCCTCTGCTGGTGATACCCAGGCAAACAGGGTCTGGAGTGGACCCCCAGCAAACTCCAGCAGACCTGCAGAAGAGGGGCCTGACTGTTAGAAGCAAAACTAGCAGACAGAAAGCAATAGCATCAACCTCAACAAAATGGACAACCATGCAAAAACTCCATCTGAAGGTCACCAACAGCAAAGACCAAAGGTGGATAAATCCACAAAGATGGGGAAAAACCAGCTTAAAAGGCTGAAAATTCCAAAAAACCAGAACGCCTCTTTTCCTGTGAAGGATCACAACTCCTCAACAGCAAGGGAGCAAAATTGGATGGGGAATGAGTTTGATGGATTGACAGAAGTAGGCTTCAGAAGGTGGGTAATAACGAAATCCTCTGAGCTAAAGGAGGATGTTCTAACCCAACGTAAGGAAACTAAGAATCTTGATAAAACGTTTGCTGAATTGCTAACTAGAAGAACAAGTTTAGAAAAGAACTTAAATGACCTAATGGAGCTGAAAAGCATAGCTCAAGAATGTCATGAAGCACACACAATTATCAATAGCCAAATCTACCAAGTGGAAGAAAGGATACCAGTGATTGAAGATCAACTTGATGAAATAAAATGTGAAGACAAGATTAGAGAAAAAAACAATGAAAAGAAATGAACAAAGCCTCCAAGAAATATGGGACAATGTAAAAAGACCAAACCTACATTGATTGATGTAACTGAAAATCACAAGAAGAATGGAACCAACTTGGAAAACACTATTAAGGATATTATCCAGGAGAACTTCTCCAACCTAGCAAGACAGGTGAACATTCAAATTCAGGAAATACAGAGAACACCACTAAGATACTCCTCGAGAAGGGCAACCCCAAGACACACAATTGTCAGATTCACCAAGGTTGAAATGAAGGAAAAAACATTAAGGGCAGCCAGTGAGAAAGGTTGGGTTGCCCACAAAGGGAAGCCCATCAGAATAACAGTGGATCTCTTGACAGAAACCCTGCAAGCCAGAAGGGAGTGGGGGCCAATATTTAACATTCTTAAAGAAAATAATTTTCAACCCAGAATTTCATATCCAGCCAAACTAAGCTTCATAAGTGAAGGAGAAATAAAGTCCTTTACAGACAAGCAAATGCTGAGGGATTTTGTCACCACCAGGCCTGCCTTATAAGAGCTCCTGAAGGAAGAACTAAATATGGAAAGGAAAAGCTGGTACCAGCCTGCAAAAACCAAACCAACACTATGAAGAAACTGCATTATCTAAAAGTCAAAATAACCAGCTAGCATCATAACGACAGGATCAAATTCACACATAACAATATTAACCTTAAATGTAAACAGGCTAAATGTCCCAATTAAAAGGCACAGACTGGCAAATTGGGTAGAGTCAAGACCCATGGGTGTGTTGTATTCAGGAGACCCATCTCACTTGCAAAGACACACATAGGCTCAAAATAAAGGGATGAAGGAATGTTTATCAAGCAAATGAAAAGCAAAAAATAAATAAATACAAAATAAAAATTAAAAAATAAAAAAAGCAGGGATGAACTTTGATGCGAAAATCATCAATTAAATACTGGCAAACTGAATCCAGCAGCACATCAAAAAGCTTATCCACCATGATCAAGTTGGCTTCATTTCTGAGATGCAAGGTTCATTCAATATATGCAAATCAATAAAAGTAATCCATCACATAAACAGAACCAATGACAAAAGCCACATGATTATCTCAATAGATGCAGAAAATGCTTTTGATAAAATTCAACACCTCTTCATGCTAAAAACATTCAATAAACTAGGTATTGATGGAACATGTCTCAAAATAATAGGAGCTATTTATGACAAACTCACAGCCAATATCATACAGAATAGGCAAAGCTGGAAGCATTCCCTTTGAAACTGACACAAGACAAGGATGCCCTCTTCCTTCCTTCCTTCCTTCCTTCCTTCCCTCCCTCCCTCATTTCTTTTTTTCCTTCTTTCTTCCTTTTCCTTTTCCTTTACCCCTTTCCTTTCCTTCCCTTCCCTTCCCTCCCTCCC
>NW_016806873.1:0-4802 GCF_001698545.2 Rhinopithecus bieti | reverse complement strand
TTTCTTTCTTTCTTTCTTTCTTTCTTTCTTTCTTTCTTTCTTTCTTTCTTTCTTTCTTTCTTTCTCTCTTTCTTTCTTTCTTTCTTTCTCTCTTTCTCTCTTTCTCTCTTTCTCTCTTTCTCTCTTTCTCTCTTTCTCTCTTTTTCTTTCTTTCTTTCTTTCTTTCTTTCTTTCTTTCTTTCTTTCTTTCTTTCTTTCTTCTTTCTTTCTTTCTTTCTTTCTCTTTCTTCCTTTCTCTCTTTTTCTCTTTCTCTCTTTCTCTCTTTCTTTCTTTCTTTTGACAGGATCTCACTGTATTGTCTAGGCAGGAGTGCAGTGGCACAATCACAGCTCAATGCAGCCTCAACCTCCTAGGCTCAAGCAATCCTCCCACTTCATCCTTCCAAGTAGCTGTACAGGTGTATACCACCACACTCAGCTAATTTTTTGCATTTTTTTGTAGAGACAGGGTTTTCCATGTTGCTCAAGCTAGCCTCAAACTCCTGGGCTCAAGCAATCCTCCTGCCACTGTGCATGGACAAAAAGTATTCTTATATGTCAGTACAAGGAAGACCAACTGCCCCGCAGAAAATTGGGCAAGCATATTAAGAAAATTCACAGAAAATAACATTTATATAACCCTTAATATATTAAAAGATTTTGACTTTACTCATGACAAGAGAAATGCTAGATACAACTAAAATAAGACATCTTTCACCAATCAGATTGGTAAAGATAAATTTTTTATAAAACACTGTTGTTAGTTTAGGGAAACAGGGGACTTGATGGTGGGAGTATAAGTTGATAAAGTATATGAAAAAATTAAATTAGCAATATCTATAAATAGCATACAAATCCTTGACTCAAGAATTTCCTTTTCTAGGAATTTGTCTTAAGATATAGTCACATATGTGAAATGTGTATACAAGTACGTTCAATACAGCATTCTTTTTCTAGTAAAAGATAGGCAACAATGTAAATGTGCAAGTTAAAAATTGTAATATTTGTACATAAAGACAATTGACTATTATCCAGCCATTAAAAAGTATGAGGGAGGTATATTTGTACCAGAATGGAGAATTTCCAAGATACATTGTAAAGTATTAAAAGGGAAGTAGAAAAGAATATTCAGAGTATATTAACTAAAATAAAAATTATGTATGTAGAAATGCCTATCATTAAGCTGTATATAAGCATATGGAGTATAGCTATTTGACCTATATTCTACTGATGGACATATATCTATGTGTATATATGTGTGTATGTATATATCCTTATAAATGTATAGAGTATCTCTGAATGGATACACAAGAAATGGGTAATACAGGAAAGGGAACGTGATGAGAACTGCTTCTTGTTATTCTTTTGCATATATTGTAGAAGGAATTATTCCCACTTAAAACTATAAATAAAATAGATTTTTAAAAGGACAAAATGTTAATTTCTCTTTCCATATTCTGAAGTTTTTACATTTATCCTGTGGCTTCTAGAAGCCAGTGCCTCTGTCTTTCAAATACAATCATCAACAAACTGAAGAAGTCCTCCTCCGGTTTGTGGGTCACCACTCCTCCATTTTTCCTTCTTAAAATAAAAGGCCTCTTGAAGTTTATTTAGCCAAGATCCAAGAGTGAATCTGGAAAACTTTCTGAGTTCTTTCCTAGCCTGCCTGATTGATGGATTCCAGCTTCTCTTCTACATGGTTATGTTTCTTCTTTTTCCAAGCAAATCAAGACCTTGCTTTTCTCTCCATTTTTTATCTGAATAATTATCATGTGCCAAATACTGTACAGATATCTCTGCTTGCGTTGGTTTTTTTTTTTTAATCATTACAACAAACTTATTACAAACTTAATCTCACAGGTGAAGAAATGGAGTCACAAAGAGGTCAAATCCCTTGCTCAAAATCATGCTGCTGATAAGCAGCTTTTCACTAGATAGGGAAATTAACAGAAAATAACACTATGGTATGGAAATAATTAAATTGGAATGAAACATAGAATATTTAATACAAGTTGTCAGTTTGGGAGTGTTTGAGAAATTGCTTAGAAATGGCTGGGCTCTTGAGTTTGTATTTCTCCTGGCAGGGAAACACACAAAATGGTTTGCAGATAACAATCTGGGTGGAAAATTAACGTGACCTGAAAGCACTGCATGTCCTGGGGACAATCTGGAATTCTACCCTAGCGTATTGAATCAGTCAAGATTCAATCAGAGAAGCAGAATCATAGATGTGTGTATATATATCTATAAAGTGTACGTGTGTATATACACACGTTTAAATACAGTACACATATGCCATATTTGCATATGAGATAGAGCTTTGTGTTTGATGCTGGAGCTGTTGTCTTCTTGTCTGATGTGTGAACTTGAAATCCACAGGGCAGGTAGTTGGAAAGGGAGGATGGGTACAAACTGGAAGAGAGCAAGGGTATGTTGGAACCTTTGAGGACCAACTGGAACCCAGGTCAGTTCTCACTGCTTCCAAACCTTGAGGATGTGGAATCTTGCAGGAGAAACTGGCGCCCTTCATCAAGGAATTAAACATATATCTGGCCCAGGAGTTGAAAAAGCTGAAAGAAGATCCGGGGGCAGGAGGCATAGTTGCAGATCCAGCTGCTGCCAGAAGTCAGGGGGATGGGTCCACAGATGAAGTTGGCTTGATACAAAGACGCCTCCCAGCGCAGGAAGCAGTATGGCTGCCACTTTAGTTTTGCCCTCTTAATCTCACAGAAGGAGCTGTGTTGCGGCCCATCCCAACCCCACACATACAGGAAGGGGAATTTGGGGAGAGGTAGTTCAATCAAGCTGGCATACTGCAAAGCTACCCCAAATATGTTGAAAGGAAGGCCACTGTCTCTCCAGGCAGGCAACTTTAGAGGCGGCCTCCTCTCCCACCTCCTCTGGAGCCTGGGTTCCTCTTCTCCTACTCGCCTATCTTCTAGGGCAGAGGCGAAGGAAAGAAGCAGCTCAGAAGCATCCACTTTTCCCCTCTGACTCTCTGTCGTTATTTTTTGAAGGTGAGGTACAGTGACAAGGTGACATTTTCTTAACAGAAAAAAAGATGAATTTCTGGTTACCTTCTGAGGAATGGCTGAGTATGGGAAAGTTTTCTCCTGGGATAACCTCTGGGTACCTCAGCACCATGCCCCTCGTCACAGAAGAGACTGGCAGTGCTGTCTGTAACATAGTGGACTTCCCACACCTGCAATCTTGAGAATGTTTAATGAAAGACTTAACTCCCAGTCAATGCAGCGTTCACAGCAGGACAGGGCCTGAGTCTGGCTTGGCTGCATGTAAAGCCTCCCCCACCAAGTTCTGTCAGACCCTAGGTTTTTCTTGTATGCTATATGGCCATTCCCCTTAGTCACCAGAGAGTACCCCTTCTTGAATCTCTTTCTTTCCTTCCTTTCCCTCCCTTCACTACAGATTCTCTGTCTTTTATTTATTCCATTGTTTTCTCCTCCGCTAACATATAGCCACTTCCCAAAGTTATCAGCCATTTCTTCTCTCTGGTTGGGGAGGAGGCTTCAGATCTTGAGGTGGAGGACAGGAAGGGCAGACGTCCTCAGAGTGGGCTGGGCTCAGGGTAGGGGATCTAGAAGTGTATTAGACCCTTTGGATAAGAAGATTGGACTCCTGCTCTCCTGGTTCAGGTAGGTCTTTTTGCTCCTTGGGCTTCATTGTAACTGGTCCCTTTTATGCCTTAGTTCCCCCTAATTTTCAGCTGGGGTTGTGGACACTTATCCAATGCAGATGACATGCCTTGCTGACAGCTCAGGGTCTTTTGCCCAGCTTTCCCCCCAACCCTCCTCTCTAAACCTCTGGAATCCTAGAGGTTTATCCTGTCATCTCATGGTGGATCCTGGCTCTCTTTTGTAGATTGCCCATTCAAATTGAATTGCCTTACTCTTTTTGGATGGCCCATCTACCCATACTTGGATGATCGGGCTGTTTCACTATCCCTGAACTCAGATTATGCTCAGCCCCACACTCAAGGCACATAGGTCAGTCGTGCCCCACCTTGTGCTCAGGCCAAGAAAATATAACCCCATTTGGTACCCAGCACTTACACTTCCCTTTCTGGAAGAGAGTTCATGCATCAGACTGGGCCCTGGAGCTTTTGAAGGGCTATTGAAGATTCAGCTGTGGGATAGAAGGAGAGGTGGGTACAGGGTAGGAGGAAGGGTCAAGCTTTTAAGACGCAAAGCAGTCTTAATATAGAGCCTTGATGGAACCTTCCAACTTCAAGAATCAATAATTATGTAGTAGAGCCAGGAAGGGACGGTTGGGTGACCTGAGTGGGCAGAACCTAGTATCATAAGAGAATGGACACCAGTATTATGGCAAAAGTAGAAAAAGAAGGATACATGAGAGAATGGGCACCAGTACAATGACAAAAGTAGAAAAAGAAGAATAAATCTTTCTAGAAGCAAATTGAATTTTGCTCTCTTCCCTGGGCTAAAATAAGAAGGAACTTTTTTTTTTTTTTAAGTTCTAGGGTACATGTTCACAATGTGCAGGTTTGTTACAAACGTATACTTGTGCCATGTTGGTGTGCTGCAACCATCAAACTCATCAGCACCCATCAACTCATCATTTACATCATGTATAACTCCCACTGCAATCACTCCCTCCTTCCCTATCCCCATAACAGGCCGCGGTGTGTGATGTTCCCTTTCCTGAGTCCGAGTGATCTCATTGTTCAGTTCCCACCTATGAGTGAGAACATGCAGTGTTTAGTGTTCCGTTCTTGTGATAGTTTGCTGAGAATGATGTTTTCCAGGTGCATCCATGTTCCTACAAAGGACCCAAACTCATCCTTT
>NW_016806872.1:0-444 GCF_001698545.2 Rhinopithecus bieti | reverse complement strand
GATCAGGTACAAACCAAAAGGAAGCTTTCTCGGAAACTGCTTTGTGATGTGTGAATTCATCTCCCACAGTTACATCTTTCTTTCCCTAAGCAGTTTGCTGACACTATTTTTGTGGAATCTGCAAAGGTATAGTCATGAGTGCATTGAGGCCTATTCAGGTGAAAGAGGAACTATCCTGAGATAAAAACTATAAAGAAGCTGTCTGAGAAACTGTTTTGTGTTGTGTGAATTCATGTCAGAGAGTTACACTGTTCTACCCATTGAGCAGTTTCCTATCACTGTTTTCTTGGGATGGGTTATTTTGAGCACATTGAAGCTCACGGTGACAAAGGAAATATCCTCATATAAAAACTAGAAAGAAGCTTTCTGAGAAACTGCTTGGTGATGTATGAATTCATCTTGCAGAGTTACACATTGATTTTCATGGAGTAGTTTGCTAACAAC
>NW_016806871.1:0-441 GCF_001698545.2 Rhinopithecus bieti | reverse complement strand
TAAGGATTTTCGCATTGATGTTTATCAGGGATATTGGCCCAAAATTTTCTTTTTCTGTTGTGTCTCTGCCAGGTTTTGGTATTAGGATGATTCTGGCCCATAAAATGTTTTAGAGAGGAGTCCCTCTTTTTTTATTGTTTGGAATAGTTTCAGCAAAAATGGGACCAGCTGCCTTGTACCTCTGGTCAAGTTCAGCTGTGAATGTGTCTGGTCCTGGGCTTTTTTTTGGTTGGTAGGCTATTAATTACTGCCTCATTTTCAGAACTTGTTATTGATCTATTCAGGGATTCATTTTCCTCTTGGTTTATTCTTGGGAGGGTATATGTGTCCAGGAATTTATCCATTTCTTCTAGATTTTCTAGTTTGTTTGCACAGAGGTGTTTACACTATGCTCTGATGGTAGTTTTTATTCCTCTGTGATCAGTGGTGATATCCCCTTTA
>NW_016806870.1:0-498 GCF_001698545.2 Rhinopithecus bieti | reverse complement strand
AACCCCGCCACCAGCGCCGCAGCCGCCACACACGCCGCTCGGAGGGGCGAGCGTCCAGCCGGGCTCGGCGCGCACACACACACTCCTCTAGCCTGCACGCCCCCTCCCCGGCCCGTAGCCGGCTCCGCAGGCCCCCGAGCCCGAGGCGCGTCCGGTTGCTCGGCGCCCCAACTCCCCGGCTGCAAAGAAACTTTCCTATGGCCCCCGCCCCCCGCCATGCTCCAGGCCGACGCCGTTGACTCTGCCAGCAAGCGGGCGGCCCCGGCGCCTGGCCCGGCTGGGCTGTTCCGGGCTCCGTGTCCCCAGCCCCAGGCGCCCGGAGCCCCATCTCCGGCCCCTCGCGCGCACTCCGCAGACACTTACGGGTGATGAGCTCCCTCTGGGACAAGTGCTGCGGGTTGCCCTGTTTGCGGCGGGACATTGCCCCGGCATCTATTCTGGCATCGCCCGGAGAGCTGCACTGATGGGGGGAGCCGGCGGAGGGGGTCCGAGCCGCTG
>NW_016806869.1:0-1960 GCF_001698545.2 Rhinopithecus bieti | reverse complement strand
AGAAATTTGGTCAGATATAGATTAATTTATTAAGAGTGAGAGTAAGAAGTTTAAGACACTTATGCCTAATGAATTCATTTTTCCCATCGAATACATAGACTATTGTTATTATTATTATTATTATTATTATTATTATTTTGAAATTGACTACAGAGTGAGATGAGTTGGATCCTTCAGAAAATGAATATTGGGGCAATTTATTTTAGGTTAATGAGAGAGGTATTGCATCAAACACATGGAAAAAACTTGGTGAGCAATGTAGTGCTCCAAATTTGGAAAACAAAAAAACACATTTTGTCTATATATCTAGGTTTTGATAAAGAAACATATGAAATTTAGGGATTTATAGGATTGTGATATTAGAAGTAGGGTTACCCAAACCCAGAGCTCACTGGAGTTGTTTGAATTATTGCAAGTATATAGTGAATGAAAATTATGAAGTACTGGCTTAGAGGAAAATAAAATAAATTGTTATAGGAACACATAGAATAAAAGGACATAAAAATAAGAAGGACTCACAGATTTCTGTAAGGCTCAAGTCTGGATATCTATGATTCAACCCTTGATTCTGTGCCAAAATGTAAGTAAGATTGCATCTTTCTCCAATGTCATCCATCTCAAATCAAAGACTTAACATGGGTTACAAAGCTTTAATTACCTGCGTATCCCTTACACTGTGAAGTAATTTATTTTGATCCACTTGCCTTCTCTGTCTATATTGGTCTCCTTGAATTTGTCCCTAAAGAAACAAACATGTTTCTATCACAGTAAATTTGCACTTGCTATTTTTCTGCTAGAAAATTTATTTCTCCATATTGGCTCTCATGCTTAGTTCATAACTTTCATAAAATGTCACTATATCAGAGAGTTTTTTGTTGACTATCCTGTTTAAATTTGTTTCTACACCCTAGATATGTTTATACTTCTTTAGCACACTTGTCATCGCCTAAGATATGTACTATTTATTTACTTTGCATCTGCATCTCCCAGTTACAATGTAAACTCTCTAAAGGCAGGACTTTTGTCTCTCTTTGTCTGCAGCATCTAAAAGACGGCCTGACAGCTGGGGTCATTCAATAAATATTTCTTGAATAAAAGTCGTTGCTGAAAAACTAATGGAGGGCATTAGATGGTTTACATGCAGAATGCCTACATACTGCTGTCGAGTGACATGGTGGTTATTTTCTGACCTACAGGGGCTGAGATAAAAAATGTGAGCGCTTTGGAGGCTTAGCAACTGTGGTGTCTCAAAGGAAACCATGGGCAAATCATATCTTGGCATAAATAGCTCTAATAATAAGTCAGTTTGAGTACCATGTTTGTAACATACAAAATATGACAGACTCAATTACAAATAAGAACCTCTGACATTATGTGCTTCAGTCTGTGCTAGTCAAACCGGGAAAGAAGATGATGAAAGAAATCATTATTCCCATAAATAGGAAAAGGAAAAATAAGGAGCATACACATAAGAATGCGCTTGAAATTTATTGCTTTTAGAGAAGAAGTGATTTCTATTATTCAGAAACAGCACTGAAAACAGCTTAACAGTTTAAGTTGCAATTACATCACCAAATGATAATTAAAAAGGCAAGTATCCTGAAACAAAGAGTACACAGTAAATTATAGTCTGTTTTTCATTTGCATTGTTCTTTGATGATTCTTCAAAAAGTGGTGGTAGTGTGATATGGTATGAAGGATGAGAATATGCATGTAGAAGTTGTATTTGCCAATCAAACCTGCACAGAGAAAGAAACATTATCTGTAAAATTTTTACCCCTGTAAATACATTTGTATTCTGGCCTGGTACAGAGTAGATACTATATAAAATTTTAGTTTATAAAATGCAGGGCCCAAAATAATATTTGACACAGAGTAGACAATTAAACACTTATTAAATTGGTACCTGAATAAATAAAAATTATCACTCAGCATATATAATTTAAATTCAAATTTTAAT
>NW_016806868.1:0-2121 GCF_001698545.2 Rhinopithecus bieti | reverse complement strand
CATGTACAGCTTTAAGAATCTTTATCTTTTTATATTGTGTAATGCTTTATTTACCATTTTTAAAGTGTTAATAAAATAGTGAGTCATACGGGAAAGGTTATTGTCCACATGTTCTTTATCTGAAAATAGAAAAGTATTCAATATTCTTTGGAAATATTTTAATCTATTTTTTTCCCTTTTTAAAAACATGAGTTGCCCACATCTCCTGAAGGTCTTCTGAATGCTCTCATAATGAACCCTCATTGTAGAACTGAATGTAAGGTTTAGAAGTGCCTATTTATGGCTCTGAGGTTCAAAGATGCTAGCAATTGTATCTTAGTCATCATTGCATAACAAGCACCTAAAATAGTCTGTACAAAGTATTGAATAAATATTTCTCAGAAAAATTATAACTGGTTATCTGAGAACATTCAATTCTGTGGAATTATTTTGCTGATGATATTGGATAAATAAATTTTAAGGTTTAAAAAATACAATAAAATATAAAGAAACAAAAGTCTTTAAATTTTTATTTTTTTCAGAAGTAAGAGTCGTCAGCATGCAAGTTCAGACAGTGACAAAATTGAAAACAGTTACTAATGTTGTTGGATATGTAATGGGCTTGACATCTCCGGGTAAGTAGGGTTAAATATTTATAATCTACACGTTTTATGAAACTTTACAAAGAAATGCTCTGTAATAATTTAATATCATACTTAAAAATCCTACTTTAGATGTAACTAGAAATTGTCCCACTCTTAGAGTAGATAAATTTGAAACTAAGAAGTGGGTCGTCATTCTCTTTCCTACCATATCTCTTGCAAAATAAATCTTAGTGGGGAGAGAGAGAGAGAGAGAGAGAGGTGGGGGTGTCTCAGGAGGGGATGAAACAAGAAACAGAGTTTAGATTTGGTAAACTGGCATGTTCTACAAAAGCCAAAGTTTTCTTTTTTTCTTATACCCACCATAACACCATTGAAAATTTTATTTTTATCAAGAAGACATTTTAAAAAATTATTTTTTTTTCCCTCTCTGCAGCCTCCACCTCCTGAGTTCAAGTGATTCTTGTGCCTCATCCTCTTGAGTAGCTGAGACTACAGGCACCCACCACCATGCCCAGCTAATTTTTCATTTTTTATTTTTCGTAGAGACAGGGTTTCACCATGTTGGCCAGACTGGTCTTGCACTCCTATCCTCATGTGATCCACCCACCTTGGCCTCCCAAAGTGCTGGGATTACAGAGGTGAGCCAAGCGTGCCTGGCCAAGAAAGATTTTAGTTTTTAAAGATGTGTTTTTTTATAAATACAAATTTTGGTCTCCAAATTTAGTTGTCCAGTTTTAATCTACGTCTCACTCTGCATCCTTGGTCCATTGCCAAATTTGTCAAATGTCTGCATGGCTTTAGGTTTTCAATGTGCTTATGAAAATGGTCATTTGCAGCTACTCAGGAGGCTGAGGCAGGAGAATCGCTTGAACCTGGGAGGTGGAGGATACAGTTAGCTGAGATTGTGCCACTGCTCTCCAGCCTGGGCAACAGAGAGAGACTCCATCTCAAAAAAAAAACAGGAATCTTCAGATATTATGTAGGCTAATTAAGAGATTAATAGCAATACTTCCAAACACATTGTAAGACTGAATCACATATTACTGCTTAATGTGCCTGTAGCATTTAATAATCTTTTATTACACTTTTGCTACTTCTGTTGATTTGGGAACATTTACACAAGTTCTCCTTGGAGAATTATTCTTCTTCATGACTTTGGTAAAATCGGCCTCGTTGCTAGCTCAGAATTTTAAGATCAAGTTTTATAGCCTCCCAGTTTCTTGCTGGCCAACTCTTACAAAGTTCATGAAAGCCAGTTATTTTCTCTGATTTCTTTACAGGTACAATGTTGAACAACCTCTGATTATAGTTCTTTAAATACAAGATATAAATAAATTTGAAAATTGTTACTATTGAATTTCAACAAATTTCCATCATAAGGTTCTCTATTGAAGCACTAGAATATTTATCATCACTGATTCATTCACAACTTGTTATTGGAAAACCCAGTTGTACAAATTATACTAGCTTTAGAGTGAAGAAAATTCAATCTACAAAATATACTTCTGAAATTAAAAAAATCAATTTTACCGTTAGT
>NW_016806867.1:0-2113 GCF_001698545.2 Rhinopithecus bieti | reverse complement strand
AACACACATAAGTTTCTCAGAAACTTTCTTTCTAGATTTTATCTGCGGATAATTCCTTTGTCACCACAGGCTTCAATGTGATCCAAAATATCCCTCCTCAGATTCTCCTAGAACTGGTCTATCAAACTGCTCCATGAAGGGAATCGTGTATCTCTGAAATGAATTCACAATTCACAAAGCAATTTCTCAGAAAGTTTCTTTTTACTTTTCTCTGAGGATATTTCCTTTTTCACCATTTGCCACAATGTGCTCACGAACAGCCATTTGCTGATTCCATGAACATATTGTTAGCAAACTGCTCCATTAAAAGAAATTTGTAAATCTGTGAGATGAATTCACACATCACAAAACAGTTTTGCAGAAAGCTTCTTTTTGGTTTCAGTCTGAGGATATTTAATTTGTCAACAGAGACTTCAAAGCACTCCCAAATATCCTATTGCAGATTCCAGGAATAGTGTTATCACACTGCTCATTGAAAGCAACAGTGTAACTCTGTTGGATGAATTCACAAAAGATTATTTCTCAGAATGCTTCTTTCTTGCTTTTATCTGAAGATATTTTCTAGGCCTCAATGTGTTCCCAAATATCCCTCTCCAGATTCCACGAATACAGTATTAGAAAACTCTTCCATGAAAAGAAAGGTGTAACTCTGTGAGATGAATTCACACATCACAAAAAAACTTTCTCAGAAAGCTTCTTTTAGCTTTTATTGGAGAATATTTCCTTTTCACCATAGACTTCAAGGTGATCAAAACTATCCCTTCTCAGATTCCCCAAAAAAGTGTTACCAAATTGATGATTAAAAGAATCGTGTAACTCTGTGAGATGCATTCAAATATCACAAAGAAGTTTCTCAGAAAGTTTCTTTCTAGTTTTTATCTGAGGATATTTCCTTTGTCACCATAGGCTTCAATGTGATCCAAAATATCCCTTCTCAGATTCCCCAAAAACAGTGCTACCAAACTGCTCCATAAAGAGAATCATGTAACTCTGTGAAATAAATTCACAAATCACAAAGCAGTTTCTCAGAGAGCTTCCTTCTACTTTTTATATGAAGGTATTTCCTTTGTCACCATAAACTTCAATGCACTCTGAAATATCCCATGACAGATTCCAAGAAAACAGTATTAGCAGACTGCTAAATGAAAAGAACAGTGTAAGTCAGTGAGATGAATTCACACATCACAAAACAATTTCTCAGAAAGCGTCTTTCTCGTTTTATCTGAGGACATTTCCTTTTCACCATAGACCTCAATGCGCTCCCATATATCCCTTTGCAGATTCCACAAAAACAGTGTTAGCAAACTACTCAATGAAAAGTACAGTGTAACTTGGAGATGAATTCGCCCATCACAAAGCAGTTTCTCAGAAACTTCTTTCTAGTTTTTATCTGTGGATACTTAATTTTTCAAGATAGGCCTCAATGGGCTCCCAAATATCCTTTTGCAGTTTCCATGAAAGCAGTGTTAGAAAACTGCTCCATGAAAATATAGCTATAACTATGTTAGATGAATTCATACACTACAAAGAACTTTTTCAGAAAGTTTCTTTCTAGTTTTTATCTGAGGATATTTCCTTTGTCACCATGGGCTTCAATGCGATTTAAAATATCCCCTCTCAGATTACCCCAAAACAGGGGTACCAAACTTCTCTATGAAAAGAATCGTGTAAATATGTGAGATGAATTAACAAATACCAAAGCAGTTTCACAGAAAGCATCTTTCTAGTTTTTGTATGAGGATAAGTCTTTTTTCACTATAACCCTCAATGCACTCGCAAATATCCATTTGCATATTCTATGAAAATCGTGTTAGGAAACTGCTCCATGAAAAGAAACTTCTCAATGAAAAGAACAGTTAAACTCTGTAAGATGAATTCACACACCACAAAGCAGTTTCTCAGAAAGATTCTTTGTAGTTTTTATCTGAGGATATATGTTTTTTCACCATACGCCTCAACTTTGCTCCTACAAAAATATATCTTTGTAGGTTCCAAGAAAACAGTGTTAGCAAACTGCTCCATGAAAAGAATAATGTTACACTGTGAGATGAATACACACATCACAAAGAAGTTTCTCAGAAAGCTACTTTTTGGTTAATCTGAGGATATTTCT
>NW_016806866.1:331772-336462 GCF_001698545.2 Rhinopithecus bieti | reverse complement strand
GCTGGGAGTTGGAGACTGGAGCTGTTCCTATTCGGCAATCTTGTTCCGCCGCCCAATCTCATTCTTTTTTATGCCTCTTTAGTATTCCATGGTGTATACATACCACATTTTCTTTATTCAGTCTATCATTAATGGGCGTTTAGGTTGATTCCATGTCTTTGCTATTGTGAATAGTGCTGTGATGAACATATATGTGTTTGTGTTTTTAAGGTAGAACAATTTCTATTCCTTTGGGTATATAACCAATAATGGCATTTCTGGTGGAATGGTACTTCTATTTTACATTCTTTGATAAATTGCCAAACTGCTTTCCATGATGGCTGAATTAATTTACGTTCTCACCAGCAGTGTATAAGTACTCCCTTTGTTCCACAAATTTACCGGCATCTGTTAGTTTTTGATTTTTTAATAATAGCCATTCTGACTGGTGTGAGATGTTATCTCATTGTGATTTTGATTTGCATTTCTCTAATGATTCGTGATGTTGAGCATATTTTATATGCTTGTTAGCCATGTGTATGTCTTCTTTTGAAGAGTGTCTGTTCATGTCATTTGTCCTTTTTTAATGGTATTGTTTTTTGCTTGCAAATTTGTTTAAGTTCCTTATAGATTCTGCATATTAGACCTTTGTCAGATGCATAGTTTGCAAATATTTTTTTCCCATTCTGTAGGTTGTCTTTTTACTCTGTTGATAGTGTCTTTTGCTGTGGAGAGACCTTTAGTTTCATTAGGTCTCATTTGTCAGTTTTTGTTTGTGTTGCAATTGTTTTTGGTGTCTTCATTATAAAATCTTTGCCAGGTCCTATGTCCAGAATGGTATTTCCTAGGTTATCTTCCAAGGATTTTATAGCTTTTTGTTTTACATTTAAGTGTTTATTCCATCTTGATTTGATTTTTGTATATGGTGCAAGGCAGGGATCCATCTTCAGTCTTCTGCATATGGCTAGACAGCTATCTCAGCACCTTTTATTATATAGGAAGTTCTTTCCTATTGCTTGTTTTTGTCAATTTTGTTGAAGATCAGATGGTTGTAGGTGTTTAATTTCTGTCTAGGGTTGTTTGTTTTTGTTTTTGATTGGGGGACATTAAAGACAACTCTAGGCTTATTAAATTAGTGTCCAGTGGTAATTCTCTCACTTGCCCTTCAAAATTGAGGTCTTCCCTGTTTCAAGCCTCTCAAAAGACCATACTATTACTCTGAGACCACCATTTTATCCCCTGGAATCTTGAAGCCTCCTTCAAACACTCTAATGACAAACTGCAATGTAGATAGTTTCTACATTGCATTCCTGTATGGAACACACAGGAATCTTTCTTGAGTACATGTGTTGGGAGTTGGGAGCTGACTGAACTAATAAATTCAGGAGAAAAAAGATTGACATATAAACTTAACAAGGTGAGTTCAAGAAGTTGTAATTTGGCTTACAAAGCTCTGAGAATGTCAGCAGCCTGCTCTTCATTTAACTTCATGCACTCTTTTCCCACCTTGCAGTTTGCATCTCTCCTGGGCGTATATTATGTCATCAGAACATCCTGACATAAATCTTCCTTCATTTAAGTTCATAAGCAGTATTCAGGAAGACTGCCATTAGGAACCCTAACAGCAAAAGTTGAATCAAGTGGGGTGCAGAAGGGTGTGGAAGACAATCACGAACTGAAGTGGAGGCATTGTTCTGATGCTGTGAAAGGTGCTTTTAAGCATATTAATGATATTCCTGCGAAAGCTATCTTATCAATTCATTCAAAATAAAACAGCCATTTTGCAAAAACTGTGACACAGAAGGAAAGAACATAATGATCCTTTTGTTACAAACATCTGGGAAAATAAGTCAAGATTCAGTCAGCGTTCCCTAAAAGAAATGTTAACTATTTTAATTAGTGGATCTTTTAAAAAATTTCTGAATATTACAAAACTACGAAAATAATCTGAAAACACTTATTCTTCCTTCTTTTCCCTCTTCCTTATACTAATAAGCCTCCCTAGAGGTTAAGTAACTGTCTCAGTTAAACTTCTAATTGATACTGAGACCCCAGTTGCCAAATAGTGGCACAGAAATAAATGGTCACTGAAAATTAATAACGTGTGATTGATTTCTATTCTCTATGTAACTGAAAATGATCTCTCCAAGTATTTTGCATAATTTTAAAGCAGGTAAAGATTAATATCGCTATACTTTTAAATTATTATAATATTTGATCATGGCTTGGCTATATTAATAATGTGTTGGGTCAAGTGAAAGTAATACAGATTTGGGAGTCAGACCTGGGTTTGAATTCCAGATTTAATCTATTTTGGTTGTGATATCAGGCAAAGTATGTAACCATTCTGGGAAATAGAAAAAAATCACATATATCTTAAATACCACAGTTAAGATTAAATAAGATAATACATGTTGCAAATGGATATTTTCGTGCCCCAAAAATATTTAACAATAAGTATTCAGATGAGTAATTGTTTACCACTCACTCCATTTTCAGCCTACTTTCTCTTCTCTTCAATCTCTTTCTGTTTATTTAGAGAAAAATAGGTCTGTATAAGTCCATAAATTCTTCAATGAATAGAGGGAGACTGGTGTCATCTCTGGCCTAATTGAGGTTTAAATACCCCCAAAATATGAATACCGTTGCTCATTAGTTACTTTCCATGAAGACAAAAACTCAGATCATGTGTTTAGGTTCAAGTTTCACAAGGATGGAATACAGTTGATAACCTCCAAATTGGATGGATGTTGATGCTGGAACAAATACTGGGAAGATCATTCATTCATTGAGTTGTCTTCATTCCATGCTCACACAGAAGCTACCTGAATTTTCCATTGTTCAGCCCATCACCTAATCTCAAGCTCCTACATATAGGCTCACTTTCTCTTTGTTGTGCATTTGACAGTGGGAGCAAAGAACCAATAAGTGAAAACATACTAGTCATAGGCTTTATACAAAGCATGTCCCATGCATTTTATTACTGATTTCACAGACTTACTCTATGAAGTTGGTGCCATTATTATCCTTCATATTATACATAACAAAACTGAGACATCTTGTGACTATTTTTTAAAATCATATGAAAGATCAGCATTACATTCAGGCACTGAATATTTGAATTCCAATGCATGAAATCACTTCATCATACTGTATGCTGTTGTTTTTAGAGGCTTCTTTTGAAGCCCTTGGCATTGACCTAAGAACCACAAATGGATGTCTTAGGATGAAAAATAATGCCTCACTTCCTCCTTTAGCTTGGAATATTGTGATACAGACTTAAGATAGAAAGCAGGTAGTCATTAGCCTCACTTTTAACAATCTTTAAGAGCTCTGAAGATGACTATTATGATAACCCCTTAGTTTTGTCCTTCACCTTCTCCTTCCTATTATTGAAAAGATTCTAAATACCAGACTCCTACATCTGGCTGTATTTGTATCTTCTATATCCAGAGCAAGCCATTTGACCTGTTAGGACCTTGGTTTCCTTGGCTGAAAATGAGATTCAACAATATAATCACCCAGATACATTTCAGTTCTAAAGAGATTTTTATTCTATAATGCAAAATAGAAGTCATTTTTATCTGTTCTCTTGGCCTCATTTTGAAATATTTTCTTCATGATTAAGACACTCTAAAACCCTCAACAAATCCATACATATGATAACTAATAAATATATAACTAACAAATATTAGTATATACACACACATGTGTGTATATACATGTTTGGGTATATATTTAATAGCATATATTAATATTATATATGATTAATTATGTGATATAATTATCATGTAGTATAATTAATCATATATAATAATAACATTTAATGTGATATGTACCCAGGAATAAATACTAGTGCAAACACACTACAAATGAATATGTAAAAGGCAATCTGTGTTTTATTGATTCAATCAAAACCCACATACCAAGAAAAGAAGATAAATACTATGATAGTGGGAAAGTCTATGTAGGATGGTAAAAATGATAGATGAGATTACTTAAGGCATAGAGAGAGAAAAGGAAATGTTTGAAAGTCTATTTAATTTCCATCTTTATATTCAAAATCTTGCAGGCTACCAAGTAAATCCTTCTGAGCCCAGTAATTCATATCTTTTCTTTCTTTAATTTTCAGGCAGAGGAGGATTTAAAATTGGGAGACAGTAAAATTTTGTGAGTTAGCATTCATTGAAAAATTATCACATTCCTGGTGCTGTATTTTCCACCTTGCACAATTGTTTGATTTAAAGCTCACAGTACTACCTGTAGAATAGACTATTATCTGTAATATAGAAATGAAATTGTTGAAATTCCAAAGGTTAAAGACTTAGCTATTCCTTCTATAACTACTAAATAGCAGACTTAGAATTAGAAACGAATTGTATCTGGATCCAGAGACCAAGCTCTATCTGTCTATCTGTAACAAAACAATAATTGTGATTTTGGTATTAGAAAAAACAGGTTATCACAGCTTTCTTTTCCAAAGTAGCACTGTATGAACCCTATGACCCAATGCTTCCTAGTTCTTGATCTACAGAATCACATGTAAGTATATAGTATTTGGTAAATAAAAGACAAAATTGGATACTGCTTTGAAATTTGTTGATACAATTTACCACCAGTGGATTTAATATAGAGAAAATATTCAAGAGCTGTATGTTGGTAAAAGTTGGTAATTCTTTTTTTTTTTTTTCTTTTTTTTCTTTTAATTATA
>NW_016806866.1:318319-330850 GCF_001698545.2 Rhinopithecus bieti | reverse complement strand
AACAAATATACAAGAAAAGAACAAACAACCCCATCAAAAAGTGGGCAAAAGATATGAAGTTGGTAATTCTTTTGAGTGGTGTTAGAAAGTCCTAGTAACTGGAATAACAAATTTGATGTCCGTGGGACTTGCTAAGGTGGGCTTTTTGTTTGTTATTTTGTTTGGTTTGTTTTGGCCCTATGATCTCTGGTCTTCCTTTCCAAAGCTCCTAGGGAGGGCTTCTGAATAAAGAAAAGAGAATCGTAGTTATTTACACTTTGGAAGCTACAGGAATACAACACAATCAAAATGAAAGGGAAATGGAAACAGGAACTTCCTAAAGAGCATTATGTCCTCCAGGGATTACTCTGAAAATGGATAAATTCTGATTATGTGGGATTTCAGGCCACGAAAGCTGGGTTTAGTGAGGATAGAGAAAAGAGAGATAAACATTTAGTAATGTCTTCTTGTGTACCAGACACTGTGCCGGTATCTTTAATCAATGTCCCAACTTTTTGAGGTGTCTTCATTTTAGAAGAAAACTGAAGTGTTAAGTGGTACAGTCACTTTCTTAAAGTGAGGTAAAACTGAATGTTGTTATGTGTGTCTCGATGATCTTTATAACCTTTGAAGATTAACTTTACAATGACTCCCCTGTTTTTGCTTCTTACTCATTCTCATGTTTTCTTCCTTCTTTTCTCTAATTTATGACCATCATGTTTTCAAAATACTTTTTAAAGAGCTCCAATAATTTTGATTGGGAGAGCAGCATACAATTTCAATCACTACCTGTTTGTTTTTCACCCTAGTGTATCACGACCTATGTCCTTGCCCAGAACCTCTTCTAACTCTACCTTCATAACCTGACTTTTTGTCTCATAAAAGTGCTTGTTAGAGTGCGGAAGGTTGCCTTGACAAGGAACATGAACCAAATCACTAGAGCATCAAGTTTCTTTTCATATCATAATTACAGGTGCTTGCTGGAGAGTAATTAGCAAGATGGGTGCCAAGTAATTTTCAAAACCATCTTCTAATCCTGATCTCTTTCCCATAGCAGCATTCTCTGACAGGTATGCCTATTTTTCAAGTTTAAAAATTGCAGCATCAGGTGACTTAAACTAGATTCAAGAATGAGGAGAATGCTACAGAAGGGAGCACGAGAATTGAAACGATGATTGTTATTACCCCTCCTCTAAAATAATAGGCCCCTACTAGTTTCTTCAGTGCCATTTGTATTGTGGATTAGAAACTTCCTTGTAACAAAATGACATGCTTGCTTCCTAGTTATTGAGAGAGGGCTGGAATTGGTGGCACTGCTGTCCCCTGCACCCCATGCAGAGCCGACACTCTTAGTTACAGCAAATGTTCTAGAATCTGTCATTGTTTTAAAATACCAGCCAGGAGATATGGTCATTTCCTCACAGCAATGAATAATGCATTGAATCTTTCAGGTAGTGAAATCACTAAAAATAGCAGGAAAGTTGAATGTCCTGAGCCATAAAACAAAATCTTTACTATTTCTGAATACTGTTATTATTTAAAGATACACCAGACAAACTAATTTCCTAAAGATTTTGTTTGTTTTATTTTACTTACTTCATAGCAAATTTCCAAGTAACTTCTGAAAGATGGAACAAATACTGAAGTGCGTCTTATGCTGTTGCTCTAGTTCTTCAAATCTGAGCACAAATAAGACCTCGCTTGCCTCTCACACCTTTAAGTTGATGCCTGACACTCACATATTAAACCGGAGTATGAGGGACTAAAAAATAAATTTTAAAACCTTGGGAAGAAACCCACCTTTAAAATGAAAAAACCTGGGGTAATAGCTCTGATTTTCCATTTTAAAGATGGGTACTCTCTTCTGTTAAAGAAAACACTCCTAATGTGTTCATGAGAGTCTAGGTTTTAACGTTAACTAGCTAGATATACTTGGGAAAATCAGTCGGCCTCTCTGATCTTCTGTTTCCCCATATGTAAAATAGAGATATTATCACCTGCTTATAAGACTGTTGTACTGATAAATTAAGAGAGAAGTGGAAAGCTTTATAAACCATACAACTTACAATTTAAGTAATAATGTCATTGATTCAAAGAAGACATGAAATCACCATAAAGGAACTTTGGACAAACCCCTGCTCTGACACACACCCCATTTTGAGTTAAGTTTTTTTTCCATGTTGTTTGATTCACACAATATATGAATAACTTACTTTAAAATATTCAGAAGTATATGGAGAGAAATGAGACAATTTTCTTAGTGAACCTGTTTAAGATTTTTATTTTCCCAATGTAGTCACTGTTCATAGTTGGAAGTGACCTTTGCTTCTTCCTCGTTAACAGTGCAGTCGACCCGCACTCCTTACGCTTGAGGCAGACCTGGGGAAGTGTTGCGATTTGACCTCTGTGTGACCCCATGTTTGTAATTTTTCCTGCTTGGAACATACCCACCTTTCAGATATTGAGAAATAGAAATCTCTTTCTGGATGAAGGTGATATCAAACAGTGAGTCATCAACATCCCCTCAAAAAAGCTTGTTGTTAGAGCGTTGTTTTTTTTTTTTTCCACCTAGTGAGAAGACAGTTATTACGTTATCCATGATTCATCACTTTTTAGGCTGTGATTAGTACATGTTTGAAGCTGACAGAAGAATGGTGCCAAATCATTCATGTGGCGCTTGAAAATGCTGGATAATTTGATTGCTCTGCTGTTTTCAGTCAGATATGAAGCTAAGGTGATTGCTTGAGATCTGTTGAATAGATACATTTTTTATCAAGCTTTGTTGAGATAGTGTTTTTGAGTCTTTACATTTCTGATGTTGCCTTCGACATCTGAGGCACTGTGACCAAATATAGACACTAGTTTATTTGTGATTTCATATCAATTTGTGTCAGAACTCAAGAGAAAACTGCCATTTATAAATGCTAAAAATGATTTATAGTAATTATTAATAAAGACAATGTAGCAATGTTATATACTTCATGTCATCACAATGGTGGCTACACAACAAAACTAATTTTCAGTTTCCAATTCAGTTAAGAAGTGGGAAATTTGCATCCATGAACTTCAAGGTTCATACTTTTTTACCCCTTAAAAGCAACTTTGAAAACTTTGGATATTTCAAGTTGACCAATAAAACTTTTAATACAAAACTTAAATGGTTATAAAAGATGTAATTTGTAGTATTATAAATACTGTAATTTTAAACTAAAGCTCATATCACTGCTTAAAATGTCTTCAATAAATACTTGAGCAATTTGATATCCACATTTATTTATTTTAAGAAATAGCCCAGCTCTTAGTAGTCAAATATTTTACATAGTTTTTTTAATCTTTTAAAACTCACATATATATTTCATATAACCCTGAAAAGATGAGGCACAAGAAGGTTAAATGACTTGCCTAAGGTCACACAGCACATATATGGCAACTCACATGAATCCAGACTGCTTGCCTCAGAGTCTGTTTGATATTTATATTGTTAATAACCATTTGTTATTTACATTCTTAGCTTAAATGAAATTGTAAGAATGTGTACACCACCTATTAATAATTTGTTCCTTGTATTGATGCTGCTTTTCTTTTTATCTATGAACATAAATATTTTAATACTGTTACTAGAAGAGCATGATATAGAACCCAGTTGGTTCCATGCCTGGAAGATGCATGCATTATGAGTTTTTAGAAAGGAAAGATAATATGTTTTCAGTTGTTAAAAAAAAAAATTGACAGACTTTGTGTTTAGTAGCATGTAATATTTCTGATGAAGGAAAAAAGGAATGAAATCCACTTTCAGTGATCCAAATAAGAGAGAAAATGATTTTTTTGAATGCCATTGCTGTCAATCATTTTATGTTTAGAAAAGGGAGATTCACTGACTTGAGGAAGAGACCCAGCATGAAGGTCATGTTTCTGTGGATGGACCCTTTTGTTTGGGGTCTATTCTTTCTATGGGAGTATGGGTTTCAAGGGTTTTTTGCTCTTGATTTTGAAAAACTTTAAAGATTATGACCTTACCAGGAAAGGGCTCAAAACTTGTAGGAGAGTATCTGATTTTATTTCATGTTATCCTGTGTAGAAAATTAATTAAGTTGAAAATACTTTGTGAATGATTTCTGCCTCTTGAATTTCTGAACCTATCATACTCTGCCTTATAAAACCAATATATTTATTGGGGACCTGGCAGGAAGGGAAAAAAAACTTCCCTGAACTTTTACTAAAAATGTCCACTAATTGATAGTGTCCATTAATAATAACCAATGCCCATTAATCACCAAAGGTGAGATGAAAAGAACGCCGGCTATTCAATTCTGACAGAGGACAGGAAACCTCTCGCGGGCATTCTGCCCTGTGTGTCACAGAAAGTTACAATCCCACTTCTGGTGATGCCTTTGGCTTGTCCTGCCTGGTTCACCACATTCCTTCCTTCTTCCTCACCTCATCTCCTTCCCTGTCTCCTGTTTTATTATCTCATCTCTTTGTGATCCCCGTACCATATTATGTCCTTTCATTTTCCCTTTTTTCCCATTATTTGTAACCCCAATAAGGGTGCCTCCATTCCATGATTAAGTCCTGCTGTGCCTTGAGAGTAACCCAGATTATATAGGATGCCGAGCCTTTCTCTGGAAGAACTGACAACCCAGCTGTCAACTTTCCCTATGTCGCCCTCACAACCCATCCCCATGGCGTGGAGAGCTAGAGGCATTTGTGAGGCACCAGAAGCATTATCATTTACCGTAGAACAAACACTGTGCCACTCACTTCAGACACATAATCATATTAGACCTAGATTACATAAATCTTACACCATGCAGATGTAGAAACAAGCTTTGAGAGCTGTTCAAATCCATGGAACAGGGTGACCTGGGTCTACCTGCTCCAAGCCTGTGTAAAACTCTCCCTCTCGCCCTCACTGCCTCTGAGAATATGGTTAACCTTAAATTCTAATTGAATTGGATGACATACCCCAAGTTGGGATTTTGTGAAGAGAATATTTGCAGAAAACTACGTAAGTCAGGTTTTCTCACATCTGAATTGCGGGAGGACTGCAGTCTTCAATAGAGTAGTTTCCATTGTACCATTGCTTTTTTCAGGTTTCAGATAAATTCCTTTCACTAAGAGGTTGAAGGCACCAACTGCGGCTTTCTCTTTGTAGCCATGCAACTGTTCAAAACAACTTTTTAAAAGAGTTAAAATAAACCTTCCTTTAAATGGGAGATTTTTTTTTTTTTAATTTGCCATGCTACTATGCTAAAGTTGCAGATTCAGGACACACACACCTGTAAAGTAAGACGTCATAGAAATAACAACCATTCAGAGCTGGCAGGTTTCTCTCAGCTGCTTTGGAAAGGTAAAACCACCTTTCATCTCTCCCACATATGACCAGGTATCTTTTGCTATGGCATAAGAGCTATTATTCATATATTTAGATTTTACTTTCATTTATTCATTTCATCCTGGCAGCAAACATCGAGAAAAGAGCTATAGGAAAATGTTTAAATGACTGATATTGCATTTCCTATCCAAAGCACAAATCACATTATCTCCAAAGGTATTTAAATCCCTTTTCCACCTCAAACACAGATAGTAAATTAAAATGTCAAAAATACGTTTTAGCTTAAACATTTGTTTTGAAGATCAAAGTTATAACCTGGCTTTATTGTTAATGAAAGTCACACAAATTTTGTTCTTTTGTGGATTTCAGCAGTCTGGGTCCACAGAAACAGGAAAAAAAAAGCAGTTTTGGAATCTTCATCTAGAATATTTTTTAATGATAATGATATTAGTGGATCTCAAATAGAACAATATCATCAGAAGCAAGATCAGGTACTGTACAAAATCACAGGTTCTGAATTCAAGATCTGTATTTGTTACTTGCTATGCGGGTCTGGGCAAAGTCGATAACCTGTTTTCTCATCTATATGATGGGGGTCACAGTGATACCTAATATAATGATTTCAAGTATTAAATGGGACTATGCCTATAAAAATCCGTAGCATTATATCTGATATGAAATGCCATAAGGGCTCAATAAGTGGTGACTTTAGTTTCTATCATAGTTATTACATACCTGAAGGTTGACTAGGGTGAGAAAAACTTGAAAAGGTGCCAGAGTGGTCATAGTCAAATAAGTTTGCAAAATACACAGGAGTACATTGAATGCTTTGAAAAGTACTGCACTAAAGAATGCTCTCAAGCTTTTTGTAACTCAGTATTTTTCAATGTCATATGACCAAGCATGGCTTCCCCGACCCCACATCACTCTCGAAGCTTTGATGTGAATGTCCCACAGAAATTAGAACTGTGATAGGTACTCCAATAATAAGTCCTCCCTTCTGTAGTGGTGATTTATATTTAAGCATTTGTTGGTTTTGGGTAATGATGTTATATGTTTAAATAAGTCCTTTTGTATAATAAAGTAATTCATGCTTACTACTGAAGTTTTGGAAAATTGAGAGATGTAAAATATAACAATTAATTGTACTCAGGCTTATCTTTCAGAGAAAACCATTGTTAACATAAGATGGGTCATTTTCCATATTTCTTTCACCATTTAATGTTTTTTTGACTTAAACAGTTCCATCTATGTTGTTGCAAATGAAAGTTCCTCAAAAAATTAAAAGAAGAACTACCATACAATCCAGCAATTTCACTACTGGGTGTATATCCAAAAGAAAGAAAATCAATTTATCAAAAAGGTATCTGCACTTTTATGTTTATTGCAGCACTATTCACAATAGTTAAAATATGTAATCAACCTAAATACCCAACAATGGATAAATGGATTTTAAAAAGTACTATATATACACAATGGGACCCCCCCTTTTTTTTGTTTGTTTGTTTGTTTGAAACAGAGTCTCACTGTGTCACCCACGCTGGAGTGCAGTGGCATGATCTTGGCTCACTGAAACCTCTGTCTCCCGGGTATGAATGATTCTCCTGACTCAGCCTCCCTAGTAGCTGGGATTATAGGCACCCACCACCATGACCAGCTAAATTTTGTATTTTTAGTAGAAACAGGGTTTCACCATTGAGGCCAGGCAGGTCTCAAACTCCTGACCTCAAGTGATCCACCTGCCTCGGCCTCCCAAAGTGCTGGGATTACAGGCATGAGCCACTGCGCCCGGCCTCACAATGGGATAGTATTAAGCCATGCACAAGAATAAAACACGAATTACTTTTCTATTAGTTTGTTTCATTTATACTCATTCTGAATATAAAATTGTGTACATTCCTTTTTTCTTAACATTTTAACATTTGTTATAATACACCCTTTATAGATATTATTTATAAACGTTATATTATTTTCAATTGAGTGAACATGCCATAATTTTCCTAACCATTAATTTATGGTAATGTTTATAAGCTTTTACCAAGTTATAATTCTTATAAATTAGCATTAAAGTCTTGTAAAGTTTTAAAATTCTAAGGTTTTCTTCCCTATATTTTACATTTCTCATTTATAATAAATTCTTATAATTGGGATTATAGGATCAAAATTTTATTTACTACTTGATTTATTTGTTCAACAGATACATATTCACTTATTTAACTGAGTATATGTGCCAGGCATGGTGCTATGGTTAAAATCTAATGGCATTTCAGCCATGGATCCCGTCTTAGAGAATGTATTATCAGATATTTGTTTTTTTAATCAAGTGTATTTTTTTCTTTTATTATTATTATTATTATACTTTAAGTTCTAGGGTACATGTGCATAACGTGCAGGTTTCTTACATATGTATAACTGTGCCATGTTGGTGTGCTGCACCCATCAACTCGTCAGCACCCATCAACTCGTCATTACATCAGGTATAACTCCCAATGCAATCCCTCCCCCCTCCCTCCTCCCCATAATAAGCTCCGGTGTGTGACGTCCTCCTCCCTGAGTCCAAGTGATCTCATTGTTCAGTTCCCACCTATGAGTGAGAACGTGCGGTGTTTGGTTTTCTGTTCTTGCGATAGTTTGCTGAGAATGATGGTTTCCAGCTGCATCTATGTCCCTACAAAGGACACAAACTCATCCTTTTTATGGCTGTATAGTATTCCATGGTGCGTATGTGCCACATTTTCTTAATCCAGTCTGTCACAGATGGACATTTGGGTTGATTCCAAGTCTTTGCTATTGTGAATAGTGCCACGTGTGCATGTATGTCTTTGTAGTAGAATAATTTATAATCCTTTGGGTATATACCCAGTAGTGGGATGGCTGGGTCATATGGTACATCTAGTTCTAGATNTATTCCATGGTGTATATGTGCCACATTTTCTTAATCCAGTCTGTCACAGATGGACATGGACATTTGGGTTGATTCCAAGTCTTTGTTATTGTGAATAGTGCCACGTGTGCATGTATGTCTTTGTAGTAGAATAATTTATAATCCTTTGGGTATATACCCAGTAGTGGGATGGCTGGGTCATATGGTACATCTAGTTCTAGATCCTTGAGGAATTGCCATACTGTTTTCCATAATGGTTGAACTAGTTTACAATCCCACCAACAGTGTAAAAGTGTTCCTATTTCTCCACATCCTCTCCAGCACCTGTCGTTTCCTGACTTTTAAATGATTGCCATTCTAAGTGGTGTGAGATGGTATCTCATTGTGGTTTTGATTTGCATTTCTCTGATGGCCAGTGATGAGGAGCATTTTTTCATGTGTCTGTTGGCTGTATGCATGTCTTCTTTTGAGAAATATCTGTTCATATCCTTTACCCACTTTTTGATGAAGAATATATGCAGACAAATATAAAAGCATTTTCCAAAAGCACTGTCAAATTTGTGCTATAGACCATAATAATTAAACTCTAAGAGCAATTGTAAAATATATAGAAAAGAGAGATAAAATACATATAGAAACAGTAATACACTTACAGATATAGGGACATTTAAATAGAAATCTATATGAAAGAGATAACTAGCATTATGTGGATACATAGATATCTCACATTCTTTTTTACTTACCCCAATTTCTGCTTTCATCAGGAAGAATGTTCTATTTATCTAAAATATATGAAAATATCTGAATAGCACCACTAGTTGTCTAACACATACATCACACTTTTTTTGTGGGGGGGGGGGGGGTGGAGTTTTGCTCTTGTCACTCAGGCTAGAGTGCAATGGTGCATCTCGGCTCACTGTAACCTCCACCTGTCGGGTTCCAGTGATTCTCCCACCGCAGCCTCCTGAGTAGGTGACATTACAGGCACCCATCATCATGCCCAGCTAATTTTTGTATTTTTTAGTACAGACAGGGTTCGCCCTGTGGCTGGGCTGGTCTTGAACTCCTGACCTCAGGTGATCCGCCTACCTCGGCCTCCCAAAGTGCTGGGATTACAGGCATGAGCCACCGCGCCCAGCCTATACACATCATTTTTGCATGTCTTTCACAAAACAGAGTCATCAAAAAATTGGCCTTAAATTTTTAATATATTTTAATTAAGTTTGTCAAATTGTTGCAGTATATTTTAGCTCTGGGAGTAGGCCCAGCTTGCCTTTAGGCTCTCAAGTCCATTTAATTTTCTAAAATTTACACAGTAAGTTGTATTCCAGCAAACTCTTTCCAAATGCACTCTCCTCTGAATTCCCACACATCAGTGCCACCAGGAGAGGCTTTCTTCCACTACTGCCATAGCAACTTAAAGCAGTTTCTCCCTGCTTTAAGCTCATTCCTAGCAGAGTCTCCAAATCAATACTCCTGAAACCTTACTCTGATCATTTCGCTATCTCAATCAATAGCCTGTCATGACTCCCTGCTAACCCCAGGTCAGGGGTGTGGTGTGGGAGAGGGGTGGAACTCTGAATACAGTTTTTTCAAAGTATGCTTCTTTCTCCTTCCTTTCGGCCAACTCCGGTTCCATTCAAATCCAAATCCTCAGCTCCCCTTTCATGCCCTTCACTTTGCCACCTTATTCCTAGATTTAGTCTGTCCAGTTGGTTTAGAAAGCCCTATAATATCTACATATTAATGGTTATCATGTATTGTGTGTTGACTACCTATTTTGTTCCAGGAACTGAATCAGGTTTCCAAATGTTATCACATTGACTTTATCACATATAGTAGCCTCTATTTCACGTATGAAATAAATGTGACTCATTTAAATGACTTGTCTAATTCTTAAAACTTAGTTAAATTTATAGCGATTAGACTCTAGAGTTCCTGTTCTATCAATTTTAGCACATTTCATGATACAGATATTCCTTGTTCTTCCACCTCGGTTCTCACCAAATTCATGAAATCATTTCCAATGTTAAATTTAGGCCTACCAAAAGACAAGGATTTTGCTAAACACCTGGTATATAAAAAAACACAAACATGATCTTTGCTGTCAAAAAACATACAATTTAGTTATGGAAACTCAAAATAAATATGTAAACATTTTAACTAGTGCTATGAAGACAAAACACAGAATATGATGAGACAATAAAGAAAGGTCATCATGAGTGAGGGGATTGGTTCTGATGTGGCTTTGCCACAGAAGGCAAATGTCAGCTAAGACATCAGGATGAACAGAAATTAGCCATGTAAAGAATGGGAGTGTAGAAGAACAACATCCTAAGCATAAGGAAAAGCCTATGCATCAATTTGGAAACACAGAAAGACTGTGGTTTCCAAGAACCAAAACAACATCATTCAAGGACATGGTATAAAATTGTGCAGTTGTCTATGGGAATGGAATCCAATAGGGTTTTGCAGTGGAGTCCTCAGGTCAAAATACCTTGAGTGAACCAATAGCCAGGCATCAGTGTAGAAAGGAAGGCAGAGTCAGATCACTCAACACTCATGAGTTCATATCTCTTTATGCAAATGAAAGTATCTCATAGGATTTAAATCAGTAATTCCCATGCTTCAATTTTGAATGTTTATTTATTCCTCCAGAAGATTAACAGTGTATG
Source organism: Rhinopithecus bieti (assembly GCF_001698545.2). Lineage (NCBI taxonomy): Eukaryota > Metazoa > Chordata > Mammalia > Primates > Cercopithecidae > Rhinopithecus > Rhinopithecus bieti. Next base: position 319,977 of record NW_016806866.1, on the reverse strand, counting down.
TTGACATATCTATGCCTATCTATTTTATCTTTAATATATTTTTTAACTCTGCAGTGCCTTATATAAGTCTTAGAAAACATCAGTTGTTTAATGTGTATTTTCTGAGACATATAATAAATTATTTTCTTTATTTTCTGAATCATAAATGTAGTGTCGTCATAATCAGACTACTTTCTTGTGTAATGACACCAACTTCAGGATAGCATGCATAAAATTCTGTACCTTTTTTTCTTCAAGTGGTATTTTATAAAAAATGTCTCTAATCGAGCAAAATAACTGGTTAAAGCATCAAAAAAAAAAAAAATGTCTTTAACCAACTTTGGTCCTTCCCAGATGGTTGAGCTCTTAACATTGCTGCCAGCTAAAACTGACTGTTTGTGAACTACAGACATTTGGTGCAATGACTGCTTTGACAGTTTAGGTATAAAAGAACTGTCAAGCTTTTTATTCTAAGGCTATAGGTTACAGATATTTCAGAAGTGAAGTGTGGTATTCCCTTTGAATCAATTTGTCACAACCTCTGCTAATCCCATATGCAAAAGGACTTACCTCTAAGAGATTGCATATTAGAACCCTTGACCTTTCTAAGAAGAATCAACGAAGTTGAGATTGTAGCAAGTTAGTGTTTGTATAGAATGTTGGAAGATTGCCCTTCTCCAGGTGGAAATCTACTGGGTGGGCTGATGCAAAATTCCTAGACTGGGGAGAAAAATTCATTTATATTTCATCAGTCAGTGCTAACCAGTCAGCAGTAGCTCTATTGAGAAAGATTTGTAGACAACATCTGGGCTGAGGAAGAGATGCCACAACTTATTAATGGTATCTATTATATGTTCAGAAAGAGGAGTTGCCCAATACCTATGGGATATATAGTTATTATTTATTTCAAAGTCCATTTAAAAGAGCCAGGGTCCTGAGGAGGTCTTTTAGCATGGGATAATCTAATCAAACATAAAACAAAAAGGGATATAAACCAAGATTCTTAAAGAATGGCAAAAAAACACCATAAAAAGCCTATAAAACTAAAATTAATATTCAAAGAGTGCTATAAAATTGATGATAAAATGACCTCAATATAAATTTGGATAATGAGCACAGGCAGATATAGAATTATTTTAATAGTCCTTTTGATTCATCCTACTTAGTGAATTGTTCTTTAAATTTTTTATCATTGTTACCTTGGTTCTCTTGGATTTTCACATGGAGAATCTGTGGGTAATTATAACAAATTGCATTGCAACTTTCAAATACCTAAATATCTTTTTAAAAATTTTATTGCATTGTCAAGAATTTCTAAAACAATATAAATTATACTTGAGAGAGTATACATTCTTTTCTGTTCTTTAATGAAAATTCCTTTAATGTGAAGGGTTGTTTTTAAAGTAGAATAAAAGTTAAAGTATATAAATATCTTTTTCTGACACTAATTAGTAGAATTTATATATTTTTTCTCCTCTCACTTATTAAGGTAATAGATACCCTGCTATTGATAACATAAACATACTGGCCATGGCATATTTTTCATGCTGCTATAATTGATATACTAATATTTTATTTAAGGTATTTGTTGTTTCAATATTTAAAAATGAGAATGGACCAAATATTTTTTCTTTAGGGATGCATATTGGTAAAGTACTATTGCATCGATACTTTATTTA
>NW_016806866.1:274675-318159 GCF_001698545.2 Rhinopithecus bieti | reverse complement strand
CTCGGCCTCCCAAAGTGCTGGGATTACAGGCTTGAGCCACTGCGCCCGGCCTACTTCATTTATTTTTAAAAAATTTGTACTCTGTTACAATTAGAGTTCAGGAAGCAACTTAAGGTAATGGTTAAGAATCTAGGCTCTTACATACAACAGATGTGGGTTAGAAATTTGGTTACACTATTTACTGTCTCATCTTGGTTGTGTAACTTAACAAGCATATTTCCCATCTGTAAGAAAGAAAAAAAAAAAAAAAAACTGTACCTCCCTCATAAAAAGTGATAGTACCCACTATCATATTTAATGTGAGCACACACTATCATATCACTACTTGTGGCAAGTAATAGGCATTCAATAGGTGTGTAAACACACACACAGACACTCAAAGAAACACAAAAATTAAGAATGTATTATACTTTAAAGGCTTGATAAAATTTGCCAGTAAAGCAGTAGAGCCTAATGCCTCTTGAATTCTTAATTCTTTGAAACATTTTTCCTCTTTCTTCCATACGTATTTGCTTTCAAGGCTCTCTATCTCTTTTGTCTTTCGTGATATTTAGTTTGTATTAGCCCAGATATCAACTATTTCAACAAAAAATTTTCAATATATCAGTTTATTGTACATAGCTTTTAAAGAATAATTAGCTTCTCAATCCCCTCTGAACCAATGGCTCTATCTCATTTTGCTCATAATAATTTTTATTTCTTCAACACTGTCGGAACTTGGTTTATTAGCATTTCCCAAGAGTAGCTCTCAGTTAAGCACTTTTTAAAAAATTCTTTCTCGTTTTCTAATTTAATGATTTCTATCTGTATTGACTTATTTCCCATCCTTTGGTTTTTATTTTCTGGAACACACAGTCTCTGCCTAGCTGAGGATGTGTGGTGGTAGGGAGGCACTGGAGAGGGGGCCATGGAAACCTCGTCTCTAGCAGGTGTTTGCAAGAGGCTGGCTTCCACTTCCATCACTAGTACTGACTCTAGGTCTCTGGGTAAGGAATCATCTGGAAGAGCACAGAGTATCCTCCTGACTCTGACATGTGGTCTCTTGTCACATATATTCACCTAAAGAGTGTGAGGTTTAAAATCAAACACTTAGATTTGAGTCCAGGTTCTGCCACTTATTATCTTAGTGATGAATCCCTTAACTTTTCCAAATCTCATTTTCTTCACCTTTGAAAAGGCTATTATAATAGAGTCTTTCTCATGGGATTATGGTAAGGATTAAATGAGATCATTCAGGGCCTACGTTTATCTCATTGTCATATCCCTACAGATATACACTGATGCATGCATGTGTGTGGTGTGCTTGCATATGTGCATGCATTTATGTATAAATTATTTCTTAAATTAATAATTCAAGAATATTTCTTGAATAAGCCTTGGGAATTTCCTCCCAGCCTTAAAACTCTACAAGTTACTGGGACCCAATCTTGTGAAGAGATTGAAGAGCTCACTGAACCTCTTCAGCTATTACGTGATAAAAATGATTGAAGCCGCTTGCCAACATAAAAGTGCCTTGTGCATGGTTATTAATAATACTGAGCAGTGCCCATTATAGAAAACCTGCAGCTTTTATGCTTCCATAATTTTAGTCATGCTATCATCCTCTCAAAAAAGAAGAATCGTCCCCAACACAAATTCTACCAGCTCTCTGTTTTCCAATAAAGAGAACCTTGCAAATGATGAAAACAAAGGCAGGTCCTTTTCACTAGACCCACTCAGAAGTTAGGAAGGGATTCGGATGAGGAACATTTACCTTGGCTGACACAAATCAACACATGCTTGGCTGTTTCCAATGTTTCCAAGCTGATGGCAAAATCTTCCATTAACCGAGAGGGGAAGGGATGCTCCTCCTTCAGCAAAGAACCACTTCTGAAAAGGACCTCTTTTACAATAAAAAATAGCATGAAAAATATTTAGAGAAAATAACCAAAATGGACTTCCAAAAGCAAGCTGAATATTGTTTTACATGACATTTACAACCATGACTTGTTTCAGAGAATACTCACACAAAATCTTTAACATTCCAGAAGCCTCTCCTTTTTATTTAGATGAGACTTTTTATAATGACTCTACTTCCTGTTCAAAGGGCAGAAAATTATTGTTTAACATTCTGGATTGCTGTGTGTAAACATTTGAAATTAGAATGTAATTTTGTTGGGTTCATAGCAAATATATAACATTTATAGTATATATAAAGCACAAGTCATTCTCTATAAACTGCCTAAAATGGTAATAGAAAAGTTACTGTGATAAACATTTTAGTGATGTTTAGTACACTGAGAGATTGCCTGTGAGAAAATGATATGTAAGATTAAGAAAAAACACTTGAACACAACGATCCAGCAAGTAGAAAAAAATGCATGGGGAAAGCCAGGTCAAGAGTTGGTGCTGACAGCTGATTTTTTCCATTGTGGGATTCATAGGTCAGAGAACCCAAACCTGAGGGAATGAAGTTACTCCAAAGAGAAGACTTCCACTCATCACTTCATCACTCATCCCAGGAAGTGAATGTTCAGACTGCTTTGCTCATCCACCTATGCGTGCCAGAAAGCAGTGTGGACTTGTCATACCACCTCTGGGGTCTCTGTCCTGCCAGATAAAAACTATAGGAAAAAAAAAATTGGAGTTTGATTTTGAAAAGGAAGGTGGGGAGGGGAAAATAACTAACTTTTAAGAAGAATAGCTTCTGTTTTTCCTCGTGGTCCCTAAATTGTCTTGGGACATAACTGTTTTTTGACAAAGACTTTAACTGAATTTTTTGAAATAGGACTCCAGTAAGCTAATGCTTCCTCCTTTGACGGGGCCAGTATTAAAGTCTGATTCCACTGTAGTAAAATTTTCATTCTTTAAAAAAGTATCAGCCATTTACAAAATAGGGTGAAAATGGGCAGAGAGTGAGGTTTCGCATGTTATGCATCTTTACCCATGATTATATTTCAAATAGGCTGCTAACATGTTAAACATAGAACTTACTTCAAGATGGGCTCCTTATCCCTTCTTGCATGTTTCCTGAGAATTTTCTGAATTCAATATTCAAGTATCAGTTAAAAGGCTCCAGAACTTAATAGTGAAAGCATGTTCCATTCCACATTTCATATCCAGCAATAACATGCCTCTGCTGCCTCGAATTATTTCTCTCTCAGTCAATGCACATGCAAGATTAATACAATTTAAATATTTGGCACTACAGATGTCGCATTTGGAAAATGAGAAACAGGAAGCTCCTGCAGGCAAATATCTTTGAGATGAAAAGCCACAATGGAAAGTTAGGTTGCATCAACTTTCAGATAAAATTCCCTTCTTCCATTGTAATACAGACTATGAAGGATTTTCTTATTTTCAGAAATAAATAATAAAATAAAACTGAGGTGGGATGAGCGTTTCCTTTTCTTGTTATAACCTCGTTCAGACTTATTATTAAAAGATAAACCGGGATCCTTTACGTGCTTGCTTTTACAGTGTTGAGGAAACTGTACTATACATGAAATCTCTTGCGGTTTTGTCAGCCAGATTTGTCTTTATTTATCTTACTCAAGGACAATAAAAGGTATTGGTGACAGCACCAATGTGCAAATTTCACTTGTGGAACTACGTGATGAAGTCAGAAAGGAATCAGGGTTTTAAGAAGCACAATAAATAGCACAGACAACATAGACACCTAATGCCCCCTATTGTTAAAAATGTATAAATCTAGAAATATATTCAGTTAGACTTTGGGCATCAAGTACCATGATTTTACTTTTGACTGGTGCCGTTACCTATGCAGAGACCTTCTTCGTCTTATTTTTACTAACATACCAGATGAACTGGTCCCTTCATTATTATTGTAGCCAAGTGCATATTGTCATGTGAGGCATGAGGAAGGGACTGATGAGGAGGGGCTGCGGCACACGCAAAGCTACTGTGGAGAGCCCTGCTAATTGCCTTGTGGTCCAACCTCAGCATCAATGTGATTACCTGGCAGCAGTCCAGATGGCATCAGCCTCTACTCCAGGCATGTCAGCCCACAAAGGAGGGCACTGCCACCTGCTCGAGAAAGAGAGGTGAGCCCATTAATTCTGATTTACAAAGATGACACTGATTGAAGAGAGTTGGGCATGTGGTACCCCATAGCCCATTTCTAGAAACAGGCCACTGAGACCTCTTCATTCTTCCCATTCTCTGTCCTCTGCCCTTGCCTGCAATGAAATTACTTGCAGCCTTTAAACTCTCTTTGCTCTGTGGTTTTATTGCTGGCAGAAAGCTGTACAGTTTATCAACATTATCTCATATTGGCAGATTCCAGACAGTGGAATGGTAGTTGCTGGGGCCATTAAGAGATGGCTCCACACTCTGCCTGATGCAGAATTTATAGAGTCTTACTGTGTAAGGTCCTAGAAAATACAGATTGTCTCATTAGATGAAATGACAGCCTAGCACCTCAGAGATAGGGCAATTCCAAGTACTCCCAGGCCTCAGGTACAACTGGGCTTCCGAGGCTTGTTAAAAATGATGCTGATAAACTTTTAAGATTTTTACAGGATACATCTTTCTGTGCTCATGCCTTCAAGGGAAAATAGGCTTTCTTCGTTCTAGAAAGCTCCTGCAAATCCTCCTTTGAGGAAATTCATATGCCTATCTGTGTAGGGAAAGTTGATAACTTTGCTCTTTGTTCTTTCCTGTATTTCAACTGTGTGTGTGTGTGTTTCTCTTTGGTTGAGTTACTCTGAAGTGAAGGCTGAGACAGAGCTTCCTGTGTACATGGTTTATTGAAGACGGTTCTCCTTGGAGAAGGGCAGGAAGGGAAACAGAAGGGGCTGAGCAAGGCTGTGGTCTGAGGTGGGGTCTAACCTCAGCGAGACACCATGGGGAGCTCTGAAGCATGCTTTGCTCCACAGAGTTGATCTCACAGTTAGTAAAGGAATTATCCTTTTGCCCTCTGTCAGTCAGGCATAATCCTCCATGGAGAGGAGGGATGGGAAGGGGTTGCTGTGACCTCTAGGCCAGGAGGATTTAGCTTGGTCTGGAAGAGTGGTTCTCAAGAAGTGATCCATAGACTAGCAGAATCAACAGCACCTAGGAATTTGTTCTAGGTGCCATTTCTCAGAAATTTCCCCAGACACAATGAATGAGAAAGTCTGAGAATGAGGTCCAGATATATGAGGGTTAACAAGCCCTCCAGGTGATTCTGATTCATTATAAAATTTGAGAACCACTAGTTGAGGTCAATTCCTTGGAGAAGGGGGTGTCTCTGAGCATGTAGCAGTCTTCACTCACAGCAGCTATAAGATGGGTACACAAGCCTGGTGAAAGGGGTCATATGTATTTATTTATTTTTTATTCTCTAACTTTTATTTTACATCCAGGGGGTACATGCGCAGGTTTGATACATGGGTAAGTTGCACTTTGCTGGGGTTTGATGTACAAAAGATTTTGTCAACCAGATTGTGAGCATAATACTTGATAGGTAGTTTTACTTTCCTCACCCTCCTCCCACTCTCTGCCTGCAGGTAGGCTCCAGTGTCTATTTAATCCTGTCTTTGAGTCCGTGTGTACTCAACATTTAGCTTTCACTTATAAATGAGAACATGCAGTGTTGAATAGGGACATCTCTTTGTTGAATAGGGACTCCTTTCCCCATTGTTAGTTACGGTTGACTTTTTTGAAGATTAGATGGTTGAAGGTGTGTGACTTTATTTTGGGTTCTCTATTATGTTCCATTGGTCTATGTGTCTGTTTTTGTACCAGTACCATGCTGTTTTGGTTACCTTACAGCATAGTTTGAAGTCAGGTAGTATGATGTCTCCAGATTTGTTCTTTTTGCTTGGGATTGCTTGGGCTATTCAGGGTTTTTTTGTTTGTTTGTTTGTTTTTTAGTTCCATATGAATTTTAGATTAGTTTTTTTCCTGGTTCTGTGGAGAATGACCTTTGTAATTTGATAGGAATAGCATCAAATCTGTAGATTGCTTTGGGCAGTATTGCCATTTTAATTGTATTATTTTTTCCTATCTATGAGCTTGGAACTTGTTTTTCATTTGTTTGTGCCATCTCTGACTTCTTTAAGCAGTGTTTTGGAATTCTTGTCGCAGTCATTCACATCCCTGGTTAGCTGTATTTCTAGGTATTTTATTCTCTTAGTGGCTATTGTGAATGGAATTGCATTCTTGATTTGATTCTCAGGTTGGCCATTATTGACATATAGAGATACAATTTATTTTTATACATTGATTTTTGTGTCCTGAAACTTTACTGAAGTTGCTTATCAGTTCAAGGAGCCTTTGGGCAGAGACTATAGGATTTTCTATGTATAGAATCATATAAGTCACAAAGGGAGATAGTTTGAGTTACTTTCTTCCTACTTAGATGTCTTTTCTTTCTTTCTCTTGCCTTATTGCTCAGCTGGCACTTTCAGTACCATGTTAAATAGGAGTGGTGAGAGTGGGCATTCTTACCCTGTTCCAGATTTCAGGAGGTATGCTTCCAGCTTTTGCCCACTCAGTATATTGTTGGCTGAGGGTTTGCCATAGATGGCGCTTATTATCTTACGGTGTATGTTTTTCATGTCAACTCTTTTGAGGGTTTTAACATAAAAGTGATATAGTTTGGATGTTTTGTCCCCTTCAAATCTAATTTTAAAATGTAACCCCAATGTTGGAGGGGATTGGATCATGGGGGTGGATTGCTTGTGGTTTAGCACCATCCCCCTTGGTACTGTCCTGGTGATAGTGAACGAGTTCTCATAAGATCTGATCATTTAAAAGTGTGTAGCACCTCCCCCTTTGCTCTATTGCTCCTGCTCTGACCGTGTGTTATACCTGCTTCAACTTTGCGGTCTGCCATGATTGTAAGTTTCCTGAGGCCTCCTCAGAGGCCAAGTAGAAGGCAGCATCATGTTTCCTGTACAGCCTGCAGATCTGTGAGCCAATTAAACCTCCTTTCTTTATAAATTACCCAGTCTCAGATTTTTTTTATAGCAAAGCAAGAATGAACTAACATAGAAGGGATATTGGATTTTATTAAAAAGCTTTTCAGCATCTATCGAGGTGATCATGCAGCTTTTGTTTTTAGTTCTGTTTATGTGATGTGTCACATTTAATGATTTGCATAAGTAGAACCAACCTTGCACTCCAGGAATAAAGCCTCCTTGATCATAGTGGATTAGCTCTTTGATGTGCTGCTGGTTTTGATTCACAAGTACTTATTGAGGATATTTGTGTCTATGTTCATTAGGGATATGGGTCTAAAGTTGCTTTTTTTGTTGTGTATCTGCCAGGTTTTGGTATTGGAATGATGCTGACCATAAAGAATGAGTTAGGGAGAAGCCCCTTCTCCTTGATTTTTTGGAATAGTTTTAGGAGGATTGGTACTGGCTCTTCTTTATACATGTGGTTAACATTCAACTGTGAATCTAGCTGGTCCAGGACTTTGTTTGGTCAGTAGGTTTTTTCTTTTTGATTCAATTTTAGAACTCATCATTAGTCTCTTCAGGATTTCAAGTTCTTACTAGATCAATCTTGGGAGGTTGTATTTTTCCATGAATTTAGCCATTTCTCCTAGGTTTTCTGCTTCTCTAGTTTGCATGCATAGAGATGTTCATAATAGTGTCTGAGGGATTTTTGTATTTGTGTGGGATTATTAGTAATATAACGTTTGTCATTTCTGATTGCATTTATTTGGATCTTCTTTCTTTTTTTCTTTGTTAATCTAGCTAGTAATCTCTCAATGTTATTTATTCTTTCAAAAAAAACTTTTGGTTTCGTTGATCTTTTGTATGGGATTTTTATGTCTCAGTTTTGTTCAGTGTAGCTCTGATTTTGGTTACTTTTTTCTTCTGCTAGCTTTGGAGTTGGCTGGCTCTTGTTTTTCTAGTTCTTCTATATATACTATTAGATTATTAATTTAAAATCATTCAGTCTTCTTGGCGTAGGCATTTAGCGCTATAAACTTTCCTCGTAGCACTGCTTTTGTTGTGTCTCAGATTCTGGAATGTTGTACCTTTGTTTTCATCAGTTTCAAAGAATTTTTTTTTATTTCTGCCTTAATTTTATTCTTTACCCTAAAGTCATTCAGGAACACATTGTTTAATTTCCTTGTAATTGGATGGTTTTGAGAGCTCTTCTTGGTGTTGATTTCTGTTTTTATTGCATTGTCATTCAAGAACGTGGTAGGTATGATTGTGTGTGTGTGTGTGTGTGTGTGTGTTTAATTCATTCAGAATTGCTTTATGGCCTCGTGTGTGGTCAATCCTAAGAGTATGTGCCATGTGCAGATGAGAAGGATATATATTCTCTTGTTAGGCATGGTATTCTATAGATATCTGTTAGTCTGTTTCGTCAAGTGTCAAGTTAAGTTCTAGAATATCTTTGTTTTCTGTCTATATTCTGCTCATATGTCTACTATTACACTAATATTATTAAAGTAATTATTATTATTAGAGTAATAATGTCTGAGACTGTCAATAGGATGCCAAAGTCTCCCACTATTATTTTGTGGCTATCTAAGACTCTTCTTAAGTCTCTAAGAACCTGTTTTATGAATCTGAGTGCTTCAGTTTGGGTGCATATATATTTAGAATAGTGAAGTGCTCTTGTTGAATTGAACCTTTTATCATTATGTAATGCCCTTTTATGTCCTTTTTCATTGTTGTTAAAGTCTGTTTTGTCTGAAATAAGAATAGCAATCTCTGCTCTATTTTGTTTTTCATTTGCTTGATAGACCTTTCTCCATCCCTTTACTTTGAGCTTATGGATATCATTTCATGTGAGATGGGTTTCTTGAATACAGCATACAGTTGAATCTTGCTTCTATATCCAACTTGCCACTCTGTGTCTCCTAATTGGGATACTTGGCCAGTTTACATTCAAGGTTAATATTGATATGTGAGGATTTGATCCAATTATTGTTCTGTTAGCTAGTTGTTATACAGACTTGATTGTATAGTTGCTTTATAGTATCAGTGGGCTATGTGCTTAAGTGTGTTTTTGTTGTGGCTGCTAATGATCTCTCATTTCTGTGTTTAGCACTCTCTGATGACCTCTTATGAGGCAGGTCTAGTGGTAATAAATTCAATTAGCATTTACTTGTCTAAAAATGATTTTATTTCTGTTTTTCTTAGGAAGCTTATTTTGGCTGAATATAAAATTCTTCATTCACATTTTTTCCTTTAAGGACGCTGAATATAGGCTCCCAATCTCTTCTGGCTTATAAAGTTTCTACTTAAAGATCTGCTGTTAGCCTGATGGGGTTCCCTTTGTATGTAACCTGCCCCTTCTTTCTAGCTGCCTTTAAGATTTTTTCTTTTGTGTTGACCTTGAAAAAACCCATGACTGTGTGTCTTGGGGCTAGTCATCTTGGATAGTATCTCACAGGGGTTCTCTGAATTTCCTTAATTTGCATGTTGACCTCTCTAGTGAAGCCGAAGAAATTTTCATGGACAATATTCTCAAATATGCCTTCCATGTTGCTTGTTCTTGCTCTGTCTCTTTCAGAAATGACAGTGAGTCATTGGTTTGGTCTCTTTACATAATCCTTTATTTCTCAGCAATTTTGTTCTTTTTTAAAAATTATTTTTTCTTTATTTTTGTCTGCCTGCATTGACTTGAAGGAATTATCTTTGAGCTCTGAGATTCTTTCCTCAGTTTGGTCTATTCTGTTACTAATGCTTCCAATTGCATTCTGAAATTCCTGTAGTTAATTTTTTATTTCCAGAAGTTCAGTTTAGTTCTTTCTTAAAATGCCTTTGTCATACTTTACTCTTTGACCATTTTACTGTTTCCCTTGGATTGGGTTTCAACCCTCTCCTGTATCTTGATGAGCTACCTTGCCATCCATATTCTGAATTCTATGTCTGTCATTTCAGTCATTTCAGTCTGGTTAAGAAACTTTGCTGGGGAGCAAGTGTGGTCATTTGGAGGCAAGAGGACACTCTGGCTTTTAGAGCATTCCCGTGTTCTTGTGTTGGTTCTTTCTCATCTCTCTGGGCTGATGTTCCTTTAATCTTTGAGGTTGCTGTCTTTTGGATGGGACTTTTTGCTTTTATATATATTTTTTATGCACTTGAGGGTTTGACTGTGCTATAAATTGGGTTTAGTCAATTGGCTTTATTTCTGGATCCTTTCAGGTGGCCAAGGCTTAGCTCAGCACTCCTGGGCTGTATGCTCTAATCTTGGCAGTTGGGATCAGCCCTGTGACTTTGTTTTCTGGGCCCTTGAGTTTAAGTATATGCTGTGCTGGAGGGGCCAAGGTGTTCCCAGTCCACTAGCAACAACACTCCAACAGGAGCTGCCAGCAAAATCTCCAGTGGGGTGGTGGTGGGACCCTTTGCATGTGTGTGCCAGCAGTGTGCTGGAGATGGGTCTGTACATGGATGTATGCTAGCAGGGTGGCAGAGAGTACCCACATGTATGCATTCCAGTGGGGCTGTGTGGGGAGACTGTAGGGGAGTGCACACTGGTGGAGGTCCATCTGCAAAGTGGTCTGATGGGTAGGTGGGGTCTGCTGGCAAAAGAGCTCTGATGGTGGCCACTGGCAAGCTGAGGCTATACTGCATGTGTGCAGCCAAGCAGGGACCCTGTGAGAGACACAAGTGCTCAGATAAGACTATTTCTGTCTCACAGATAAGACAGCTCTGCTCTGTCCAAGACTGGTAGCTAACAAAGTCTAAAGTCACTTAGAGTATGGTGAGCTTTGGGGGTTGAACACATATGGCTGTGCTCCACTGCAGCTGTTCCCACACCAAACCTTCTGGGCTCTGCACAGGCTGAAGTTATTTCTCTGTCAATTCTCCAGGCAGTCCTCCTTGCTAGCTCAGGTGTCTGTGGGGGTCATGGGATCTCCTGTTGCTAGGATTCTGGAGGTTCATGGTGAACCTCCAGTAGACCACTGCATGCCTATTTTACTCAGCCTTTCCCTAGAAGCTGCTATGGGCCAGGAATGAGTCCTGGTCCTCAGTGACCCTATGCAGAGTCCCGAGTTTCCTTACCCTTCAGTCTGGGCTCTGCATCCTCTGTCCATTCTAAATATCTTTTTTTCTTTTTTTTTTTCCAAGCAAAGGGGTCATTTTATCAGGTCTCAGGAAAACTTGTGCAAAGAGAGAAAAATGTGGGATAAAATCTTAAGTAAGATAAAATGTTAGTTGAGTAGAGAAAGCAGATTTCTAGGTAGGGAAAGAATCATGAAAGAAGGTTCTAAAGTTGAAAAATGTTATAGTTTATTGGAAGAACTGATTGAAGAGTAATGTGGACAGTGCACTGAGAGCAGGAGAAATAATGGTGCAAAGGGAAGGCTGAGAGGTAGATTAGGGTCTAAAGCACATTTAAAATGGCCAATAATAATGATGGTGAACATTACAGAGTATTTGCTGGTGCACACTACTCCAGTTCCTGCATTAAACACAAAAGTTTAAATAGTATATCATAGCTTTAGCCTGTCCACCTGTTAATATCTGGGTATTAAATTTCATTGCTAGTGAGACCCACTGTCTGGTTTTCTAGAGCTAAGATCCCTGCAGCTTTCAAATGTCAGCACATCTTTCCCTTGCAACTGTGTTAAACCAGAGCACATGGAGGGACCTCCTGCCTTAATCTTGCTTTTATATTTTTAAACACATGTCTCCTTTCAAAGCTTATCTATTTTATATTCTGAATACATGCATTAGCCAAAAAGAATTCAAAACATTTTAATTGCTATTTAAAGAAGTAGAGATGTTGATATAGATTTTAAATTATACATGCAAGTATAATTTTTTTTTTTTTTATTCTGTCATGCTCTCTATCCTGAGGAAATTTTTTCCTGATTGCAAGTCACTGTTTGTTCTGGTTTCCCTGCTTAGCTCAGGAGTTATGGCCCATCTTCACTCTTTTACAGAAAGTTTTTCAGTTGCTTTCTCCAAGGGATGGTAACCTATGTTGTATATAGTCTTAGGAACTTTCACACATATGTGTATATAAATGTAGAGTAGACAGTAATAGTGACAACAGTAGCTCTGCTGGGAAAAACTCTACAGAAGAAAATGGCCCTCATTTTTCCTATAATATCACTACCAGTAAGTTATTGTGATAAACTTTATCTTATTTAAAAGCATTCCCCTGCCAAGTGTTAAAACACAAAACATACCATTCTCATTTCAATCTAAGGATCTTTAAGTAATTTTGTATGTGCTGAGAGACATGAGATAAAGATTTCTGAGAATAAGACTCAGACTCCAGAAGGTGAATTTGCAGCTGCACAAAGCCATAAACACACTCGGAAAAGGAAAATCAGGATGTAGAGAAATGGGCCCTGCACTTGGCAGAGGGCCATTCCTGAACACCACCACCAATGGCATCGTTCAGGGTGTACTTCCACGTGCATTCTCATATCTAAAGCCTCCTCAGTTCTACCAGGGAGGTACTACTGCTGCTACAGCAAGGAAATCAAGAATCAGAGACTAAACCGCTTTTCAAAGCCACTTTAACTTTGGTGGTTTGGTGAGACCACAGAAATTTTGACTTCCAAACCTGTGTTTTTTGTAATACCCCCAAATTTAAGGAATCTAGGTCCTGGCTAAGAGTTGCCATAAGGACTAGAACTTTCATACTAGTTCGCTTGTGCTTTCTTGGTCCCCAGAGGTGATCTGCAGCATGTGCTGTGGAATCAGCATAGTCATGGGGCTAACAGCACACTTTTAGTGAGCTGTCAAGATGCTAGAAAATATTAAGAGAAAATTGGGTGTAAAATCTAACTGGCAAATAATATCAATTATTTTAAAGTTAAACGAAAAATGGCTACTACATATTATATAATTGATTATCATTTTAAAAGATAAAACTCAAATTCAAGGACACTTTCTGTTTCTAGAAACTAATATCAGGCTAGACTCAAAGTTTCCCTCATGACTACATTATGTGTCTGCTCTTGGTGGTATCAACATTGAATAGTTTCAGAAGCACTGATGGTTTAAAAGCCTTTTGTAATAACAGAATGGATTTACTTTCCTTTTGTCAGTGATTGTATCATTTCTTTTGAGGTAGGAGTTGAGGGAGAGGTGAGGAGCTAAGTGTTCTCTTTTGTATAGAAGCATCCAAACGAAGATGGCTACACAGATTTTATGCTTTATGGCACTAGCCTACTCCCATAACTCTATAGGTTACATGTAACATAGATATTAGCTCATTGCCTTCTGAACTACTTAACCTGTTGTCAGTCACAAAGTAAGGCCACAGCAATAATAATGACTTAAGGGTAGGCTATCCCTTGAGTGAGGATAATATTTGAAGGCTATGCCATGCGTAAGAGAAGAAAGATCTTCATGGAGAAAAATAAATAAATAAAGGTTGGCTTTAGTGTTTAGATCTTAGAAAAATAAGAGAGGGAGCTTTTATTTCTGTTATATCTCTGAACATTCTCATGGCTCCCTCAGAGGGTTGGAGTACATTCAAAAGAGGTAGAGAATTTTTGAAGTTGATGTCCAACATTCTAAGACGATACTGATTTGTTGGTGATCAAAGTCAACTCTTCTTCAGCCTGGCATTTAAAACCCTTTGCCTCACTTTATTCATGTTATATTATCAAGGTTATTTTTCATTACTCCCACTGATTTTCATTCTGCACTTGCTGCCCGGTCTCTCAGGACATTAATATTTATGTTTTTTCAGTGCCCATATCGTTGCTCCCAGCATGAATTAGCAACTTACTTAAGCTTATCAAAAATAGATCCATTCTTCCTCTAATGCGTATTATTGCCTTTGTGCTTGAAATTATAAATGGCAACTATATTTTAAGTGCTAAAATATTTCAGGTATTTCTGACAAAATCTCAATTCAAAAGTGAAACTAGTTCTTCAAGGGACTATGGTTTAAAGAAAGATACCTAAACCTCCTAAATAACAAAAGTATGGATTTTGTATTTTCTACTTCCATTTTATTAAAAAAAAAAAAACTCACGTGCTTAAAAAATTAAATTGTTCTAAATGACCGAAAGGGAAAAGATACAAATCTAATTGTTCTATCTTTTTTTATACCTGAGTGTAAGAAGCATAAATGTCCAACTCTGTTAGCCATCTGTGAATATATTTATACTTACATTTCTAAGTAATATGTTTGTGAACTTCTCATTTAGATATTATCTATTGACTTCTTATTCTAGTGGATTAGGATTTAGACAGAAAACATTCTCCTCCCCACAATTTCTCCCCTACCTTTCAATATAGTTGTTTTATACACACTGGTTAAGTCAATATTCACCATTTATGTGTATGACTGTCAATAACTGACCTCACTGAAATACAAATAGTCAATTGCACTTAGTGAAATATGATTATGTTTTGTGTACTGCAAAACAATTTGTTTTCTATGTAGTTACTACAAATTCTTCTAAAATGTTTCCATTTTATCTCTCGCTAAACACATTAGACAAATAATTCAGTGCATTTTATTTTTCCTAGAGGCTTTTCTTTTGAAACCAACTTTCCTCGTTCTCTAATCTAGAATTGTTCTCTAGGCTGCTGAGTACATATTGTCCCAGAACTGTCCTACATTATCTAGTGTTGATCCCTTTTTCTTGAATCCTGTTTTCTTATTTCTAAGTTGATTCCTACATCTTATTGGAATATACCTTCCAAAGTTTCCTATGAAGAAAGGTACTTAGAAACTCAACTGAATACTGCTGTCTAACACTGTATTAGTTTTAGCCTTAAATCTGAGAGGAGTTTGGTTGGGTATAGAATTCTAGAATTAGATTTTTTTTTTTTTCAGAATCTTTGATGCATTGTCTTTTACTTTCTAGCACTGCTGCCAAGAAACTTGAAACCTTTCTATCCTGATATTTAGTATTTACCTATTTTTTATCCATAAAAGCTTTTCATTTTTTTTGCCTAGATCTTGATGTTCTGAAATGTCATATTGATATGCCTTGAGACAAGGCTCCTTTCTGAGACAGACACAGCATGGCCCTTTCACCCTTGAAATATCTTATGTCTTTATTTCCTCCCCATATTTATCTGTTCAGTTCTTCTAATATTTCTGCTATATTTTCTGATCTCCTAGATTGTTTCTGTAATAGTCTCATAATTTATTAGCTATTTTGCATCTTTGGCCTCTTATTCATGTTTCTGGAACTGCCTCAGTTTTAGTTTGGTATTTTCTATTATTTTTCTGCTCAAATTCAGTAATGAAATAGCTAATTTTTCTCTAATGCTTTTAAAAAATATATATGTTTGTTTCATGGATGCAATATTCTCTCATCTCTTTGAGGGTATTACAGATAGTTTTCTTCTTGTTAATCATCTTTCTTTTCCTCTGTTTCTTTCATGGTCTCTGTTTCCTCTCTGGTTTTCTTTTTTGTTGTTTTTTTCTTGTTTGTTTAGATTCTGTTTGTCACATTGGAAGCTCCCCTCATATATTATGTACCCATGGTTGTTCTTGGTTGTCTATTTATATTGAAGAATTAGATGTTACATTAGTAATTTTTAAACTCTACATATCTGGAAGGGATTTATGTACTAGTACAATTCACTGTAGAGCAATTGGGCTTCAAAAGAGAATGTTAGTTTTGTTGATCTGTTGGTCTTTTTGGCCTTGGACTGATCATCATTTTAAGAGCACCCTCTAATACATTATCTGAAGTTACTGAAGTATGTACCTGGTTGCTAACAGTCTGGAAAGAGAGGGAGAGGGAGGTTAGGCTTTCCTTTAATGTTATTTCCAGCCTTGCACCTCATCCCATTCTCCACAGTTCTTGTTTGTCAATCAGTGGATTCTCTTCATTTACCTTCTTGTTCTCTTGCTTTGGGTGCAAGGTGAGAAACGTGGTCATCAGTTGGCCATATAGAGTGTGAGGTCCCTTGGAGGTATAAGAACCCCACATGTATACTTTGGAGCAGTGTTCCTGTTTTTAGCCCCGTAAACCACTTCCAACTTCTGTGATACCAGTTGACTTTTAATTCAGAGATTCCGTAGTACTTCTCAGGTCAAATTCTCACCAGAAAGTTCTTCCTCTGTAAACACTTAGTTTTCTGCTTTAATTCTCCAGGAGACTCTAAGGTAGGGCTGCTCCTGTGTTCTGTCTGCATTTCATCTCCCCAAAAGTTTTGAAATTTTTAATCTACTGCTATCACATTGCCTATAATCTTTATCCTTGCTATTCACATACTTTATTTTATTATTAATGTTTATGTGCGCTTTTGGAGAGCTGTGATATAAGTCTGCTATTTTATGTTTAAAATTCCATTTAGATTAAGACAAGAACCAAGGTTTGATTGGGAAGAATCTTCTTTCCTGGTAATTAATGGAAGTTAAGAAACATTATACACTCCCTGTGTCTTTAAATTTTTATTACCATGAAACCTGATTAAATATAACTGAGTAAAACTATTTTTGCTTAAATCCTCAATCCTTACATCCACTGAAAAATGAAAAGATTGAGGAAAACTCTAAATAGAGAAATAAAAAAATCTGCCACAATGTAGCCCACAAGCTCTGACCCATACCTTAAAAAGTCTGTGAAATATTCACTGAGGTGATAACACTAACGTGTATGATTCAAGGCTGTAGAATTCACAGCTCACTCTAGCTCTCAAACTCTGGCCATTGCCTAGCCTATCCTAGCCTGAATAATGTAGTAGTAGACATATAGGTGTATATTATAACAACATAAAATATATGGCATGGAATATATGGCTTCGAAGATAGCTGTCCATGAAACTGATATTAGAGGCCAGAAATGGAAAGTCATGTTACAACAGAAAATATTTTATAATATTTTATAAATAGTAATCTACAACATATTGGTAGGTAGACCATAGGGATACTAAAGTGAAAGCAATTGTGTGCATTTGGCAAGGAAGTAAAATAAAGGTTTGAGCTAATCAAATAATTGGCTAGCTTCAAAGCAGAAATAAAAGGGATTAAACAGTTTAGAAATGTTGTAACATGTAGAATTAGAATAGCTGATTGCCTTTATGTTCAAAATGTAAAGATAAATTTAAGAAAGGCTTAAGACCCATTAAAATTTAATTTGTTGGAATAAACCAAATTAAGGATATGACTTTACCCTCTAGTATTAAAAAATCTAAATGAATTAAGACACCTGAAAGCAAATATAAGAATAAAGGCATAGCATTTCCAGAATAGCTAGAGCAATATGAACATGAAATAGAAAAAAAAAAAAACACCAGTTACATGAAAACTCTGCTCTCAAAAAGATTTCTGATGCAGAAAACTTGTTGGAAGGAAATGGATTAAAAAATCTATTAAGATTTGAGAGAATTAGTCAAAGAAATCATGAAATTGTATGTGAAAGTTTTCTGAATGGGTCTTAGACACCTACCTGTCATGCGCAGAATGCAGGCTGAGAAAGCTGTGCACCCTGGAAGAAGGTTGTATTTCCCTAATACCTATATTAGAGAAAGCCACGAAGGAAAACAGTAAAGGAAGAAGCCCCACAGAGTGGAGTCAGGGACCACATAGGATAATGGACAAGGAAACTATGCTCAAGAGAAAAATTAGGGCCTAAACAAGGAACATTCCCCACCCAGGGTTGGGCTTTCACAGTGTTATCCAGGCTAGCTACTTACAGGTTATCGTTCATGTTTTAAATAAGCTCCTACAAAAATAAATCAGAACACTGATAGCACAGAAACTTTCTACTATTGATAGTTATCTTCATAGCTCTCTTATATAACATTCCCATAAGCCTTGAGCAATGCTTATTTCGAACTTCAGTGAGATTCAATATAGTGATTGTATGTGGTACTGTTTTCTGGATGACGGGTTCCATCACCAGTTCCTGCAGTGATAGAGAGTCTACTATACTGAGCTAGGACAAAGTTAGTCTTTGTCTATGAGACTGATGATAATGAAGGTAGCCCAGACAAGTTAAAAATTTGAAACCCATTATATAAATATTCTTCAGATATTACTTTAGCATTTATGTGAAGGTGTTATTAATGGCCAATTATATATTAACAAATATTAGATGTCTCTTCTTCTTCTTTTTTTTTTTTTTTTTTTTTTTTTGAGACGGAGTCTCGCTCTGTCGCCCAGGCTGGAGTGCAGTGGCCGGATCTCAGCTCACTGCAAGCTCCGCCTCCCGGGTTCACGCTATTCTCCTGCCTCAGCCTCCTGAGTAGCTGGGACTACAGGCGCCCGCCACCGCGCCGGGCTAGTTTTTTTATTTTTTAGTAGAGACGGGGTTTCACCATGTTAGCCAGGATGGTCTCGATTCTTTATCAAAAATAAAGAATTTTTACATGTGCTAAATATAAAATAATTTTTAACATATTTGTGTTTATCTTTCATTTCACCCTTTTCTCCATTAGTTATATTTAAATGGTGTTACTCACACTCAGAATAAAGTTAATTTACATTAATATATTTCCAAAAGTCATGTTCAAATTGTTTTAAAGTTTCTTTCTGGCTTTTGTACTGGAAAGCACCGTTCTGAAGGTCTTGTTCTTCCTTCCTTTCCTCAGTGATTTTCCAAACCAGGCATCATTTTGGCAATTGTGTTAGCCTGTTTTGCCTTGCTATAAAGGAATACCCGAGAATGGGTAATTTGTATAGAAAAGTGGTTTATTTGGCTCATAGTTCTGCAGGCTGTACAGGCATGGCACCAGCATCTTCTTTGGGTGATGCCTCAGGAAACCTTTGCTTATGATGGGAAGTGAAGAGATAGCAGACATGTAAAATGGTGAGAGAGGGTGCAAGAGAGAAAGACGAAAGTGCCAGACTCCTTTAAACAACCAGCCCTGGTTGTTTAAAGAACTAAAAGAGTGAGCACTCACTTACTACCACAGGACAGTATGAAGCCATTCATGAGGGATCTGTCTCCATAATCCAAACACTCCCATCAGGTTCCACCTCCAACACTGGGGATCCCATTTCAGTGTGAGATTGGGAGGGGACAAAACCTTCAAACTACATCAACAATCAAAAGAAAAATGTTGGAAATGTATATATTAACATATATGTAAATAACATATAAATGTATATATTAACATATATGTAAATAACATAAATGTATATATAACATATATGTAAATAACATATACATGTGCATATAGCGTATGTAAATAACATATACATGTATATATTAACATGTATGTAAATAACATAATGTATAGATTACACATATGTAAGTAACATGTAAATGTATGTATTGACATATATGTAAATAACATGTAAATGTATATATTACATATATGTAAATAACATAAATGTATATATTGACATATATGTAAATAACATATAAATGTATATATTAACATATATACATTTCAAAATATATATATAGCCATAAATTGCTTTTTTTCCCCTGAAGACATAACTGTGGCATTCAGAAAGCCATGCGGTTTTATGATATCCATGGTTCATGAGTACTGAATTTACGAAGGGCTGGTTGCAATGGTGACAACATGCTAAGATAAAACTCCTCCCAGGAACCAGATATTGCTAGCCAAGAATTTTTTTTTAATTTTTAAATTCATGCTCTAGGATTCTGTTGACTTCAGCTGGACTGAATGCAGATTACATTTCACTCGGTACATGAGAATTCTGCATAGAAATCTATATTTATGCTTGTGGTCCTTTTATGCTCCTATGGAGTGGCCACTTGAAAATTGATGCTCTGGTTTATCCTTCAACCAGCTCTTGGTTTTCATTAAGCTCATTGAGCTAAAGCTTGTGTTTGGAAGTTCTCAGACATTTTCTATTTTCTCTGTTTAATTGATTTAGTAATAATTTTTATTTAGACTCTTCATGTACTGTTGAATATCTGATGAAGAGAGCCACAGTCCAAAGCAAACAAGGCAGCAGTGATTCCCACACTAGATACTAAGTACCTAAGTGCATTTAGTAGCCTTTGTGGAAGGAGGGTGATGAAAAAAAAATGAGTCCTAATTTAAAAGGTTTGTCTTACTCTACTGACATCACAGAGCTGCCTTGAATGTTGAATATGTTTGTATATATAAAAGTACCTTTGCAAACAGAGGTGCCAGTTCATCATTAGTGTCAGGAACAATAACTTCCAATGGTTGTCCTCTCTACTTTCCATCAGTAGGAATGAAAATACCGGTACTTAGGTAAGTACCAGGTATCACATGAAAATCAATAACCACTTTGACTTTTTCCAATCTTTTTTCTTTTCCCCTTATTCCTCCCTAAGAGAATATTCAAGAAAGTAAATTGTAAAGTGGAAGTTTTACTTAGTCTCCACCTAGATGGCATAAATATTTCTAAGTAATTTTCTTTATAGTTAGTCAAACAGCTAAAATTTATCAGAGTTATTTTAAAGCTACCCTTCTACCCTACCCCAAAAGATGGTCTTCCAGCTTTGATAAATAGAAGATGGATTTTGTTTTTATTTAAAATATCAAACTTCAAATTTGCCTAAGACTTCCCATATTCAGCTAGGTGGGGCTTGAAACTTGGGAAGCTAATAAGAAAAAAGTTAGACACAACTGAATAGTCTCAGTTACTTATTCTTAGAAACTTAAACCAAATCCTATAACCTTTTTAAGGTAAAACCAATTAAAACAGACCTTAGTGTGATACAGAACATTTTGAGGGATGATTTGCAAAAACTTAACAACAGTAGATAGAAAGACAGCATGCTATTTCTAAACAAAGCAGTGTAAAAGATTCTGATGTAGAAATGTTTGCAAAGGAGTAAAGCAAAATTAAAGGTGAGAAATTACTATCCAAAGTGTTCTATAGTGTTGGGTGTGCTTATAATCTATTGGGGTATAAAGGATAAAAAGAAGCAGAGGGACCTATTGGAATAAGCAGGAGGAAGAAGGCAAAATCATTTCCTTGCATGTGAGCTCTATTGTTGAATACAGGAAGTCCAACAGAAGGTAAGAAATCAAACCTAGAGCTAGGACAAGGGCGTAAATGAGTAGATAAGTGGCAGAGAATGGGACTGAGTTTCTAATATTTTTATATGCACTGTGTGGATAGCTTAACATTGTGAGCAATGTAGGGAAGCATTGTTAACTGTTTAGACACCATAACTTCAGACTCATGATTCAGTTGTGGGTAGAAAATAGCACCAAGCAGGAAGGGAGAAGGGAAGAAAGGAAAAAACAAAACAAAAAAACATTCATTAGTACATCCTGACATGTCGTTAAGTACTTTACATAACTTATCTCATATTGATGTCATTCATTATTTTTCTCCAATTATGAGTAATATTATTCTTAATGAAACTTAAGAAAGCATAGAAAAAAATAAAAAGTATTTATAATCTCACTACCTTAGATGTCTGTGAACCACATAGATTTCATAGAATTTATTCCATAAAACACAGCATTTTACATAGTGGTTGGTTTTTTTCTTTTTTTTTTTTTTTTTTTTTCTGCTTGCCATGGTCATTGTCACATTATTACCTACTCATGGAAAAACTAATATTCAATGATATCCCTTGATTATTACCTTGTAAGTTACTTGGAAGATGATATCAGAATTTGTCTCAAACCCATATCAAATATCTATACTTATTTTAGAAACTTTTCTTCAAAATGCACTATAAGAGTAAAAAAAAAATAGCAGAGATAATGCTAGCTTCTCCTAACACTTTCCTGTAGAGAAATTTGGGGATCAACTAAGAATGAGCCCTCATTGATTACATGACTAAACGTATCCATGTGGATACAAGCCTGTCTTTGCGGCTAATGATGACAATTTAAAACATAATTATAATTTGACTCTGGATATGTATATTTTTTCTGTTTACTATTTCACACCAATTGCCTTCTGGATACACAATATTTAATCATGCACTCAATTATAATTAAGTGTTTCAGGAGATTGGGTATGATGATATACAATAATAAAAGGGTGATGTCAATATGGTAGTTTTTTGTGCTGCCTCAGTTATCTGGAAATTATGACAGCCAAGTCACATTAGCATGTTATTGTTGTCTGAGGTTAATAGCATGCTCTCTGATGTGGAAAACCAATAAGATAAGCTGAGCCTCTTTTTCCTAAGGTTAAAATGATAAAGGGCATGGACTTCTATGTAATTTTTTTTACATAGAACTTAATTAACTGTATTGATTAAAAATATAGTTATATTTTGAAATAGATAAATACATATACACAAACACACGTGGACTATTTTCTGCTCCTTTAAGCTTCTTTTGCAGTAAAAGGCAGAACATTGAGGGAGAATAAGGCTAGGCTAGAATTAACCCTAACCCTAATGTGTGTGTGTGTGTGTGTGTATGTCTATCTATCTATCTACCTAAATTGCCATTCTCATAAATATAATAGGCAATATATTTCTAAGGTTCAATATGTTACTGGAGGATGACACAATAATAATGTATTCAGGTATGAAGGGAAAGGATTTAATCTAATCCTTCCTTACACAGGGAATAATC
Source organism: Rhinopithecus bieti (assembly GCF_001698545.2). Lineage (NCBI taxonomy): Eukaryota > Metazoa > Chordata > Mammalia > Primates > Cercopithecidae > Rhinopithecus > Rhinopithecus bieti. Next base: position 295,822 of record NW_016806866.1, on the reverse strand, counting down.
TGGAATTTATAGAGGCTGTTAACAGTCAGTGTCAGTTGGTTTTACATTTTGCTCTAAATTACATAGGCTTCTAGTATAATTGTAAATATAAAGTTGGTTGATTAGTTGATTTTACTGAGCCTTTTCCTTGGTTTCCAATAAAACCAAAGAATATCAAGCAAACAAACCAAAACTACCAATAGGTTGTTGCCAAAAAAGTTGTTCTTAACACAGAACAAAAAAAGAAAAAGCATCTCCTCTTCTAAATCGTTATTTCACATTTATTAGATCCTTAGCATTTTTATCTTATAATAAACACTTTCCCTTTTATTTTCCTCTCCTTTAAGCTTCCTTTGTAGTAAAATGCAGAACACTGAGAGAGAATAAGGGTAGAATCAACAGAATAAGTTTTACAGAGTCAAATAGACCAAACTTGGTTCAATTTATAAGCCAGGGTAGATGTTTCATTGCCAGCTTGAACTAGATCTACCCTGAGGCTCATTTATTTCACAGAGCTGATAGAAAGTTTTCTTGTTACTGTTCCTAAGGCACAAAAATTGATTTCTCTAAATGAAAGTGTAAACTTATTTCAATAAAATTTCTGGCACCCTTTTCTCTTTACTGTAAGCTCAACATGTAACACCATATTTCTTTCAGCATTTCCCTCTCTCAGTTGTCAGTATTCCAGCAATAGAAATGACACTCATTTTTAGGCACAGTAAGTGAACAAAAGAATTGAGAATCTACATTGCACACGGACTATGGACTGGGTCACTTTTTCTGATTACACTGTTGAACATAGCAGTGCCTTGCTGGTGGAAACTGCTTTGAGAACATACGCACATAAAACAGGAGATGGAGCTCTTGACTAACACGAATTCAAGTTGCCTACCATCTTTTTAGATTAACCTCATTTACTTTATCCTACACAATTCAGAGACTCCCGGAAATCAAGGCTAAGTAATTTCCCCTGATTATCAGTTATTTGTGTTAGGAAGTATTCAATTTGGGGAATTAAAGTCCTTCCAGACTCAGGGTCATTACCTTAAAACAATGAGAACTTGAAGCAGAAGCTCTGAGTCCCAGAATTGTGAGATTCAAGGAATCACTGCACTGGGACAATTCTCCACAAAGAAGTGTGTGTGTGTGTGTGTGTGTGTGTGTGTGTGTGTGCGCGCGCGCGCGCCTATGACAAAGGTAAGCCTTGGCTCTCTTTGACACTAATAATTGACTCTTAACAGTCTCATGTAAAGTCTCTGCAAATGCAACTTTAAGACCCTTCTTTTAGCCAATTGTTCCATCTGAAGTCCTTTCACATAAATAGTGGAACTGCTACTGGGGTCTGTTGATTGACTGACTTTTGAGGATGGCCACACATGACTTCTGTTTCTTTTCTGAACATGCTCTTTTCTTTTCAATATTCCCATTTTGTTTTCCAGCTTTATTCTAGGTAGATTTTCTTTCATCGTTTTTCTCTTTATATTCTATTCTAATTGTATGAAGTAATTTTGGAAGTAAGCACCCCTCACAGTTCAAAAGAAATAAGCAAAAAAGCAGAGTTTTAGGCATTATTCTTTATGGCAAAATACTACAGACATTTTTTTCTTATACTTGTGAATAATTGTATTTGCTGGAATTTTCTTCCTGTATTTGGCCCATTAGGAAATTTCTAAATTGCTCATTCATGTGTTGAAGTATAACCCTCTTTAGAAAAAACCTTCTGTGACACCTTAACTGAAGCCACTGCAGTTCAAGGTGAATATATGAGAGGTCCTCATTGGACAAAACACTCTGCATAAAGCACCTTGGAAATGGCTCTTATTAGCTCATCCTCTTTGTTTCATTCCTAGTGAACTCACTCACTGAAGAGGGAGTCAGCAAAATGCTAGTTAAGTAATAAATGAGGGTGAGAAAGACAGGTTAGACTCCCATTCACAGCATCTCACCTCACCTTTTGCAAATCTGAGTGAACTTCATATAGAGAGATTACCTGTGTTTCTAAGCTAGGCAACCATGGACAGTGCTCGCTTTACCACTAGGTTCCTGAGCCCATGAAGCAGTCTTCTCTTTTCAGCCTCTAAGAGACGGTGCTTTCTTCAATTTTAGTTTTGGACTAGGAAAGGATCCAAGAGGGTTTTCTTTGTGTCCTCCTGAAACAGTAACACTAGAGGTAAAAAAAAAATGGCTTGATATTTCTTCATAATCACTAAAAGGCAATAAGGTGGGGCTATTACCTTCAATGAAGACACATTCCATGCAACCCCCTGTGCCAGATATATTGGCATATATTTTCCGAAGAATACCTAGGAGATTGTCTTATCCTATAAACCGTACAATAAAAAAATCCTGGGGCTAAAATCTTGCTGTGAAACAGAGGTGACACATATGCAGACATGATACAATGTGCAAAGTGTGACAAGTCACAGAGCATCAGTGGCAAGGAGGGAGTGCAGCAATGGTCGGTGTCAGCAGTGTTCAGGAAGGACTTCTGAAAAAAGGAAATTTAACCTGAATTTTGGAGGATGGCTAGGATACCCTTGAACTGACAAGAGAGGAAGGAGAAACTGCAGACAGACAAGAGTAGGATCATGCTGCTGGCAGATGACAGCACAGAGGCATGGAAGCAAGAGTTATGAGGAGTCCTGTTTTTGCAGAGTGTGAAATACTGAGCTTGGGGTCATGGAGAAGTATGCTTTTGAAGTGCTTGCTTGTGCTACGTGTTGCTGACTCTTAATCATGTAAGTGATAGGGGCATGGTAAATGTTTTGCAGACTTACTCCCACATTTCTCTTACTGTGTGGAAAGAAAAGCGGATAATGTTGTCTCAGTGCCTCTTAAGTCTCCAAGATTCTTGGTGTGGTGAGGATAACATTTGAATTGGAGTTTTTAAGAGGAACTTGAGGCTGTTGGGCATATATTTTAGAAAATGTTTCACATGTTTTCTAATGATGGTGAATTGGTTATGTAAAGAAGTTCTACGTTGTTAGACGCTGTGAATGATGTGACATATTTGATTTGTAACCAGCCAAAATCAGAGTTTCTTACATTGGATAACATGGTGCTTTTCTGGAAATGGATAATGCAGAGTACTCATTATAAATGTGCATAACATATCATTTGCCTATAAATAAGTCTATCGGTAACAATTTATATGTGATGCTTTGTCAGACCTGGTGATAAGCAAGCTCCCTTGAAGGAGACATAGCCTGTGTAGTTTCAGTTGATGGCATTTGTGCGTGCTATTTGACAGAAACAAGGAAACAAGATTATTTTTGGTTGCAATTTACTTAATTTATGGGAAAGACATAGAGAAACAAGAAATTGTGAACCTTGACTTAGGAGGACTCCAATGGAGTACATTTTAACATTGTACTTTTGAATTCTATATGGGGTATTTTCTGTCTAATCTCTGGTGAAAACAATGCTTATATTGTGTAGTTAATTTAGAACTTAAGAGAAAAAAATAAGTATTTTCCTGAAAACATAGCATGTTCCTTTTTTATAAGGTAATCTATAATTATCTCCTTTATATGAACTGTAAAAATCACTTATAATTAATCACAATGTCCATATTAGCCTGGTGTTTCATATGTTTATTTTCGATTACTGCTCCTTTAGTAATCCCATTTAAATTTTAGCAATAGTACTATAAAAGAGTCTCTGTTATGTATTAAAGATACTATTTTTCTTCTTTCTCTTTTCTTTTGTAGGGGATGATATTATCATTTGCTCCTGGTATAAGTATGATCTGAAAGTTACAATGAAACTTATATTCATTTGCCGATGAAGACTGGTCCCAGTGGTTTTCCTTAGTTATACAGACATAATATTACTAAGCATCTATTGCTGGGGGGAAGATCTGAGAAAGGCAATAAAAGGATGTTAGGTAACTTTTTAGGTTTCTATCATGGCTGACCTTATAGCCAAATCTAGTCACAAGTAAAATGTAGGTTAATTTGGAGGGTTTTGGGGGAAAGAAAATAACAGTATGCATACTTTAAATGTGTAACAAGAGTAATAGCTTTTCAAAAAGAGTTTGAGGGGTCTTAAAATTTATCGAGTCTAATAATTTCTTCTTATGAGAAAATTGAAATACCAAGGGATTAATGACTTTCTGAGTATCACGCATTAGAACGCAGAGTTTTTTGTTTGTGTGTTTGCTCACTTTTGTTTTTGTTTTGCAAATATCACAAAATACTAATCAAACTTTTGGAATTCTGATATAATATAACAAAAGATTAACATAGCTTTGGTTAACTTTAGTCAAAGTCACATCCTGATTTACACTGAAATAGTGATCTGCATCAGAACTAGAATAATAAAAGCGAAGGTAAGTTTCTTCCATCATGAAAATATGCTATTCTGCAACGACATAATATTCAGTCCTACTTTGTTGTTTATCTCATCAAGCCTTGCTAAAACAGACTGTCTCTCCTAAGTCCAATCTACACTGCTATGTTTTCGAGAGAATTTAATGATCTTTAGATGCACTCCGTTCCTAGGGAGGTATCCTGGTTTTCCGTTTTTAAAAAAGATATTTTAGAAAATCGGCCGGGCACGGTGGCTCAAGCCTGTAATCCCAGCACTTTGGGAGGCCGAGGCGGGTGGATCACGAGGTCAGGAGATTGAGACCATCCTGGCTAACACGGTGAAACCCCATCTCTACTAAAAAATACAAAACAAAACTAGCCGGGCAAGGTGGCGGGCGCCTGTAGTCCCAGCTACTCGGGAGGCTGAGGCAGGAGAATGGCGTGAACCCGGGAGGCGGAGCTTGCAGTGAGCTGAGATCCGGCCACTGCACTCCAGCCTGGGCGACAGAGCGAGACTCCGTCTCAAAAAAATAAAAATAAAAAATCATTTGGCAACATAAACCCAGAGTTTTCAAATATTTACACGTGCCTACCTAAATTGGCGTTTTTCTTAAGGAATAATGGGGAAACAACTTTATGTCAAATTTCACAACTCTATTATTTATGAGATTGAAAAATAACAGAAATAGAAATATAAAAATAGATCAAATATTTCTAAAATCTGAAAACAGATATTTGGTGAAACATTAGGCAAACATTAAAATTTGCATAATAACTTGAGAACCTGCAAATGTAAATTGTTATAATGCAGAGAACAAACTAAGACTAAGTGTTAGATGTGGTATCCCTGAATAATGACAATCAAGAAATTAAATTTGCTTCCAATAATTTTCTGTATGCTTCTGTTTTCTGCATAGAAAATACTTCATATTATAATCAGGAAATGGCTTACTGAAATATAGATGAAAGAAAATGATAAGAGGACAGGCTTTTAAAAGCAACAATGTAGAATGATGTGAAACAGGAAAAATGTATACAGTTATAAAAAATGCTGTCCGTTTAATTTTCAGGAGCTAGGGGACCTAGCTTAAAACATTTAATTTCTCAGTATTACTAAAAAAATTCACACTTGTGGATTCTCCTCTCATTTTTAATTCATGGGAAAAAAATAGATTTTTATTATTGCTGTCAACTTCTCATTTTATGCTGTCACCTTGACCCTTCTAACATCTTCCTACTTTCCTTCCAGTATATTTCTCTGTAAATTTGGGAACAAACTGTAACTGAAGTTTGCTGAAAATCTCAAGGCACTTGGGCCTTCCATTTTGAAAACATTAAATATTGCTGTAGGAACCCATTCATTCTGCTCAAAATAACGAAAATGAAATAAAGCCTTTCCTGCTGTATATTTTGAATTACATGATAAATCTGTTGGTTCTTCCATTTTTCTACCTAAAAAATACCTTGGGGAACCAATTTTTCTTACTAATATTATTATTAGATAATTAATGGCATTAGGATATAAATGTTTCAGAGGATGATTCTTAAACACTTTTTTTGTATTAACCATTGTTTCTCACAGTCTTTGGTGATTTTTGTTTTTTCTCTGTAGCTTTGTATGGATGACAAACCCATCTGCAAATACTTGACAAATACTATAAATCAGGTGTTGGCAAGCTTTCTCTGGAAAGAGTAATTAGTAGTAAACATTACAGACTTTGTGAGCTCCACACAGTCTCTTCTGCAACTACTCAAATCTGGCAACTGCAGCCTAAATGCAGTCATAGATGATACATAAATATATGGGAGAGGTTGTTTTCTAGTAAAACTTGATTTATGCAAACTGAAATTTGTATTTCATATAATTTTCACATGTCACAAAATGTTATTCTTCTTTTGAAATTTTTAAACCATTTGCAAGTGTAAGAACTCTTCTTAGCTTGCAGACAGTAAAAAAAAAAAAAAAAAAAAAAAAAAAAAAAAAAAAAAAAGTCAATGACATGCAGGTATTGGCTAGCAAACCATATTTTCACAATCTCTGCCACAAATCAAGTGGGAACACACTAATCAGAGCCTCTGATGAAGGTAACAACCTTGTCCCTTTGTCCTGGTCCTCAACTTCGTGTTCTTCAGATCTTTCATTGCAGTGTTACTTGGACACATCCTCAAGAACCTGTCATCTAAACCGTTGTTCTGAGTCATAGATACAGAAACAGCCACAATTCTTTACAGCCCCCACCAGGAGGTGGAAGAGGGAGTGTATACTTATGCAAGCAGGCTCTTCTTGTGATTTCTGCCAATAGAAGGTAGCAAAAGCAATGATGTGCAGATTTACCTTGGTCTTTTGCTCACTTTTGCCTCACTCATAGAATGTGACATCATGGTTATGGAAACATCACTGCATGGCTTGTGGGAGGGTGAGAAACCTCTTGAAAAGTAAATTACTCATTCTGGCAGAGGTATCTTAGTCTCAACTGACTAAAAGACAGGTCAGCAAATCGAACTGACCTGATAAGGGTGGCCCAGATTAACAGAACTGATCCACTGAGTCCAGCCCAATTTGCCAATTCACAGATTTCTGAGCTAAATAAATACTTACTGTTTAATCCACTCCACGTGGGGAAATTTGTAGCTCAAGACAAGAAATAGATATGTCATGGCTACTATTTGAAAAGATATCCATGAAAGGACATAAGCAGAAGGTGAAGGACTACATGTAGTTCTGTTTATTTGTCTGTAAATTAACAAATCTTTTCATGTGGAAAGTTATAACAACTGAGATGACAACAATTTAGGTTTTACTTTTCATTCTCCTATATTTTATTCCTTTATTCATTTACTACTTTTTTTGTTTGTTAGTTTTGAAACAGGGCCTGCCACTGTCACCCAGGGTGGAGTGTAGTGGCAGTATCACGGCTCACTGCAGCCTCTATCTCCCGGGTTCAGGTGATCCTCCCACCTCAGCCTCCAAAGTAGCTGGAACCACACGCGTATGTCACCATGCCTGGCTAGTTTTGTTTTCTTTTTTTTTTTTTTAATTTTATTTTTGCAGAGACGGGATCTCCCTATGTTTCCCAGATTGGTCTTGAACTCCTGGACTCAAGTGATCCTTTTTCCCTAGATTCTCAAGGTCTGGGATTACAGATGTGAGCCACCTTGCCCAGCTCTTTACTACTTTTTAAGCAAAAATTTGTTTATTTCTGTAGAATCTCCTCTACTATATTTATTATTTGTTTCTGTATAGGAGCTCTACCATAAAGTCAATTAGAAGTGGTTAGATATTCTCAGCTTGCTAATATTTAGATATATGTATATGTATGGATTGACAGATATGGATGGATAGATAAAGAGATAGACAGACAGACAGATAATATTCAGTTCTGTCACACATACCAACCAGATATTAGTATCCAAATATCATTTTGCACTAAAGGAACCAAGGCTCTTTGGAGAAATAGCCAATCAATTCTGTAGCTGGGGCAGGAAAAATACAATACAGGCTTCGGATATATCAGTGCAGTTTATTAACTCAGTTCATCTGAGAGTTAATAGCTACTCTTACTGAAAACTTCCTATTTGCCAGAAATAATATGAAGTTATTTATGTGTATTATTTCTTCTGCACTATGGCACATATATAACTTTAATTCCCATGTTTTGGTTGTGGGACTATAGCTCACGTAAATAAAGAAACTTTCCAAGATTACTCAGCGAACAAACTGAGGAGCACGAGATTCAAATAGGCCACTGTTTTTGGTCAACAGATTTGTTTAGAATCTGTTTATTGTTGATTTCTCTTACACATAGTTTTCACTCACAATAACTCTGTGGTATTCATGGTCTTTGATTTTCCTTTCATTCATTTATGTGTAAATTCTGGCCTTTATTTCTGTCCACCTAAAAGAACAGTATATGTTCTGACTAAAAGTGTGTAGGGGAGAAAATATTTTCTTCCTCACTCATCACAATGTTTATGGCTCATACTGCTATATTGGTTCAGAAATTCTTTCCTCTCTTTTTTCTTTACCAAATTTATCTTTCTTTCCACAGTCCTCCCAAAGAACGTTGTTTATATTTCTATTCTAAAATGGCATTCCTCCTTGCTTCATAATTGACAGTACCTATGTCCCCAACTAAACAGTTGGATATTTCATGGCAATGTTTTGTTCCTCTTGGTGTTTCTTGCACAACAGAGGATAATGCCCTCTTTAAGTCTTAGATCCCAGAACACAGTGGAGGTCTAATTTTGCTTTCCTAAGAAAAAACCATCACCTCCCAGAGGTTTTAAACAAATGTCTTACTTATTCTCTGTGTATTTGTTTTTTTTTTTTTTTTTCCAAATTGTCTTCTCTAACACCACCTGAATATCTTTTTTGTCATTAGTCTCTAAATCTTTCTAAAATATCCAATTACCTACATCCTTTTTAAACACTCCCGCATGCTTTCCCTGAACTTCTTGGATAAATGCTGTTGGTTTAGCTGTTTTAATCTGTCCTTCAGCTCTGAGTTCTTTAAGCTGGTCCAGGAATTCCTTTTTCACTTTTTTCTTCATTAAATATATTCCAAAATTCTATATTCCAAAATTTCAACTCAATTTTTATAGAAGATGTGTAAAGGAAGTTTATCTTTCATATTTCAAACAGTTATGCTTGCACCTGCCAGTAAAAATCCTACAGCAGATACACTTCTCTCTATAGAATTATCTCTTCTCACTTTCTAAATGAAAATCACAGAGCATTTGGTTAAGTCTGCCTTCTATCTGCCAGGTTTCCAGATTTCATTTCATGCTTACATTCACTCATTCAAACTCAGAATCAGGTAGACAATTTTACTGGGATTGTTTACACATCTCAATATTTTTCAGGTTATTATATTTTTCTTATATTGATAGCCTAATGCTGCAAGTGAATGAGTGAAGATGTGAGCATTATCTAGCTTCTTGAATCCTGTGACATAATTCTAGTTGTCTTTTTTTCTCTTGGCATATTATTTAAAGTTAACACAAATTCTCCAAAGAACTGAAGTTGCCTTACATTGGATGCTACAGTGTCTTCTCAGCATCCAAGAAATAGACCCCTGCTTTAGGTCTACTGTTTTCCCTTTAAACAGGTCAGTTTTCCTGTCACCGCCTACACATGGCATTACCCTAAACCTTTTTCTCCCAATCTTCTTTCTCAATCTATCTTGTAAACTGGATCTCCTGATACATACTCTTAGCTACAGAAATCTTGATCCAAAGACACTGGTCTTCCCTGAACTGTACACATGACCGCTTCCCTTGCCTTCACCACTTTTCATGACCTTTATTCAGTTGATAGTCTTCTGGTGGCCAAGGCCAGGGGATAAATGGATAAACTGATTTTTCCACACTTGGGTAGTTCCCGGATATGTACTGCTTCTCTTTCCTTCTCTAACTTAATCATTCCCCCCGTTTGCTCCATTCTCCTCTGGTCTTGTGAATTGTGAGTTACTGAAGTGTGTGTAGAGGTCATTTGATTCTTCTATATCATTCTTTATCCTTTGTTCTTCATTTCGTCAAGTGAGCCAAGTCTATTCGACATTTATAACAGCCCCAGGAAGAAGAGAGCAGAAAGATTTTTATCCTCGTTTCTCAAGTGAGCAAACTAAAGTTCCAGCAGGGAATCTAAGATTCCTAACTGTAACACTCTGGCCCAAGAAATGCTAGAGCAAGACAAATAACTAGGAAAATGGAAAAAGTGCCAAAGTGAGAATTGATTTCACTCTATTTTCTTCCCAGTATTACAGGATAAACCTGGATTTACATCAAAACACATTATTCTCTGTGCTTTTGTTTTATCATCTATACAATAGGGCTTATACGAAAATCTATATCATTGTGTTAGAAGAATTATACAGGTTTGTACAAGTGAAATATTTAGAACAGTGACTGGTGCACGCAGTAAGTGTTGTCTATTTTTATTATATCTAAATAAAATAAAATCACATCTTCCTTCTCAAAATGTATTTACCTTCTGGTATGTCTTATTCCTTAAGTTATGCCACTATTTAAGTCTCCTAGGTTACTAAACTTAGTCACCCATGACTTCCTCATTCATATTCATCTGCTAATATTTTTTGCCTTTATCTTTGAAGCAACATTTATCTTCATTTCTTCCTCTGCAACCTCACTAATGGTGTACCAAATTATAATATATAGTATATATTAAGATTATATAATGATTATATTAACACGTACAGTGTGTAATATGTATAATAGTTATGTAATGCTAATCTATATTAATATATTCTATACATTTTAATATTATATAGAGACTCATATATAGGGGTCACTTAATTATGGGATATGTTCTGAGAAATGAATTGTTAGGTGATTTTGTGATTGTGTGAACATTACAGAGTGTACTTACACAAACCTATACAGTACAGCCTATTAGACACCTAGGCTATATAATATAGCCTATTGCTCCTAGGATACAAACCAGTACGGCATATTGTTGTACTGAATACTGCAGGCAGTTGTAACATATTGATAAGTATTTGGGTATGTAAACATACCTACACGTAGAAAATTTTCAGTTAAAATATGATATTATAATCTTAAGGGACCATCATAGTATATCCAGTCTGTCTTTGATTGAAATGTTGATATGCAGGGCATGACTGTACTGCTATTATGTTTACAAATGTGGACCTTATTGAAGAGAATTTATGAACCAAAGGATACATTAATTGACAGTTTCATCCAAAGACACACTATACGGACAATTTGCATTTCCAATTGCACAGAGTAATTTTCCCTTGTGAAGCAGGAGAAAACTCCAGTTTGTCTCTGGAGTGACCTAATAATTTCCATTCTCATGAAATGTTCATTTTTACAAGTTAAGGAACTCATGAATCAGTTTCGCCACAGTGTCAGAAAAAAATTGATATTAATATATGCTATGTCAGTCAGGGAAAGCTGGATTATGCAGTCATAACACAAACTGAAAAATATTTGTGCCTTCCATAACAGGGTTTTATTTCATGTCTCTGCAAGAAATTCATCATGAGTTGGCCAGAAGCTCAGCCCCAAGATAGGGACTCAAGCTAAAGGAGATTCCATCATGAAGGATGTTGCTGAATACATTGTAAGAGGCAAAAAATTATTAGAGCATCTTCTCACTGGCAATTAAATGATCCAGTCCACAGTAATACTTTTTGTATCAATCACAACCTATTGACCAGAACCTCTCACAGCATTCCACAGAAATACAAGGAAGGTAGAAAAGCCAAATCCTACCATTGATCAAAAGGACAACAGAACAAACATACATAAACACTAGAAATCTCTACCACATTATTTAAATTCTAAAAGCTTAATCTTGGGATGAAACTTCTTCCATCAGTATATGTCCCAAAAGGAGGTTTGTGTATAACCCCTTTTCATGACTAATGCTTCAGAAATTCAAGAAGTAAGATGTTCTCATCAAACTTGCTACAGAAGAGGTAGCATGTATTTTTAATTTAAAAAAATGTATTTTAATTAAAAAAAAACTACGATGAAATGTAGCCTTTTACTTTATTTTCATGATATTTATATTTATTTTATTTTATTTTATTTTGATATGGAGTTTCACTCTGTCGCCTAGGCTGGAGTGTGATGGCGCGATCTTAGCTCACTGCAACCTCTACCTCCCACGTTCAAGCAATTCTCCTGCCTCAGCCTCCCAAGTAGCTGGTATGACAGGCATGTGCCACCATGCCAGGCTAATTTTGTATTTATTTTTATTTTTATTTATTTATTTATTTATTTTAGTAAAGATGGGGTTTCACCATGTTCGTCAGGCTGGTCTCAAACTCCTAACCTCAGATGATCTGCCAGCCTCGGCCTCCCAGAGTGTTGGGATTACAGGCGTTAACCACCGCTCCCAGCTGATATTTGTACTTTTGAAGCATTTGGTCCAATTGTCCATTATGTCTCATCACTTGAATATTATCTGATTTCATTTCCTTTTACTTAGATTCAACTTAATCATTTTCTCCTAAGAATACAATTTAGTTAATTTTCTGTACATTTAATCCCATCATAACAGGAGACACATGACGTCAGTTTACTTTATCAGTGATGTTACATTTGATCACTTAGTTAACAATGTAAAATGGATACAGGGGTTTCCTACCAAGAAAATCCTGTTTGCATATCTATGCCAATCCCCTAGCTCCAGTGAGTCTTGGATGTTCATTGTTCATAGTTGTCCCATAAGGAATTGCTTTAAGCCAGCAGAATGCTCTGTGTGTACTTGAAAAGAAGGTATATCCCCAGTTCAGAGTCTCAGATTCATAACTCAGATGTTGTTAATTGTGCTATAGAGCTCTTCTGGTGCCTTATTTCTTTTTGCCCAATTATTTTGTTTGAACTGATAGTAATGTATTAATATTTATTTCTTACTATGTTTCTGTGTCTAATTTAATCTCCTATAGTTTCTACTTTAATAGAAGATTGTTATATTTGGTACATACATATTCATAACTGTCGTATGTTCATTATGATTTCTGGCTCTTAGAGAATAATATATCATGTCATATTTAAGTGCCTTTTTCTTGAATTATATATTGTCAATGTCAAGATCTCAATGCAAATTTTCTTATTTTCTTATATTAACAAATTTATTGAAATATAATTGATGCACATAAAATTGCACATATTTAAAGTAGAAAATTAAATGCATTAAGGCATATGTAGACACATGTGAAACCATCATCGCAGTCAAGATAATAAATATGTCCATCACCCCTAAATGTTACATTTCTTTGTAATCAATTCGTCTTTATCTCTAGACACTCGATGATTTGTTTGCTGTCACTATAGATTAGTTTGAATTTTCTAGAATCTAACAAAAATGGAAACATACAGTATATAACTCCTTATTGTCTATATTATTTACTCAGCATAATTATTTTGACATTTATTGTTTATGTTGGATATACCAATCATTTCGTTTTTATTCATACAAGTTCATTGTTTGTCTGTTTCACAGTTTGTTTGTCTGTTTATCTGTTGATTCACATTTGAGTTGTTTCCAATTGTTGTCTATTACAAATATTGTTGTTATGGACATTCATGTGTAAATGTTTGTGAAGACATGTATGTCTTAGTATTTTGTGTAAGTATCTCAGAAATATGTAATATATGCTTTGTAGAAACTTTAGTAATTATTTGGCTATTGCTCCCTGGTGTCTCTTGGCCATAGTCTCCAGCATTTCACCCCATGTAAGTGAAAAGCAGTATTCAGTCCAAAATTCTTGGATACTATCTGCAGATTTCTGGAATTGTCTGTACAGAGTCCTCCTCTTTGGCATCTTTCTCCAAAATATCTAGCAACATCAGCCTCTGTAAACCCTGTTCTCATTATATTTATTTTTCTACAACAGTCTGTTAATGTAGGTAACTACGCTGATTGATTTTTGAAAGTTAAACCAAACTGACATTCTTGGGATAAAGCTTATTCAGTCATGGTGTGTGTGTGTGTGTGTGTGTGTGTGTGTGTGTGTGTGTGTGTGTGTGTGTGTGTTTTCAGCAGGCTGGATAGATCAGTCATGGTTTTTAAAATTATTATTTTAGTATATGTTTGCATTTAATTGGCTACTTAATAATTTTTTTTTTTTTTTGAGACGTTGTCTCACACTGCTGTAGCCCAGGCTGGACTGGAGTGCAGTGGTGTGATCTAGGCTCACTGCAACCTCTGCCTCCTGGGTTCAAGCAATTCACCTGCCTCAGCCTCCCGAGTAGCTGGGACTACAGCTGCATGCTGCAACACCAGGTTAATTTTTTGTATTTTTAGTAGAGATGGGGTTTCACTGTGTTTCCCAGGCTAGTCTCTAACTCCTGAGCTCAGGCAATCTGCCCGCCTTGGCCTCCCAAAGTGCTAGGATTACAGGTGTTGAGCCACCGCACCTAGCCTGCTTTAAAAATTTCTATCTAAAGGTACAGAACAAGATGGCAGAATAAAAGCCTTCACCATTGGTACCTCCTAAAGGAACACCAAATTTTGCTATCTGCACACAGAAAAGCACTGTCACAAGAACCAAAAATCAAATGAGCAATCAACAGTACCTGGTCTTAACTTCAACTCATTGAAAGAGGCTTTGAGGAGAGCAGGAGAGGCAGTGTTGAATTGCCAATGCCACTCCTCCATTCCCTACCCCAGCCATGCAGTTCTGAGAACCTGTGCACTTGAGGGAGGGAAAGTACGGTAATGAGGGAACATTACATTGAACTCAGTGCTACCCTGTCGCAGCAGAGAATAAAGCTGTGCTGAGCTCAGCTAACACCCATGCACAGAGGGAGAATTTGGACCAGACCTAGCTAGAGGAGAATCACCCATCCCATCAGTCAAAACTCAAATTTCTCAGCAAGTCTCTCTACCACAGGCCAAAGTGCCGTAGGGTGCTAAGTAAACTTGCAAGGCAGTCTAGGACACAAGCACTGCAATTCCTAGAACTGCAATTCCTAGGCAACTCCTAGTGCTGGGCTGAGGTCGGAACCAGCGGACTAGTGTGGCTTATGACCTAGGGAGATACCAGTCAGGGCCGCTAAAGGAGTGCTTGCACCACTCCTCCCATTACCCCAGGCAGTGCAGCTCACAGCAGTGAAAGAGTCTCCTTCCTCTGCCTAAGGGGAGGAGAGTTAAGAGTAAAAAGCACTTAGTTTTTCTTCTTGGATACAAGCTCAGCCACAGTAGGATAAAGCACCAAGCAAAGTCCTAATGCTCCCATTCCCGGCCCTAACTACCTGGATGACATTTCTAAACATATCCTAGGCCTAAAGGGAACCTATTGCCTTGAACGGAATAACCTAGTCCTGTCAATATTTGTCACCTGCTAACTAAAGAGCCCTTGTGCCCTGAATAACCCATAGCAATATTCAGGTAATACACCATGGGCTGAGCTCTGAGACATGCTGACTACAGGTGTACTCTAGCACATTCCAAGCTATGGTGGCTATGTTGAAAGACTCCTTTTGGATAAAAGTTAAGGAAAAGTAAAGGGGGCTTTGTCTCACACCTTAGGTGCCGGCTTGACCACAGAGGAGTAGGACAAGTAGGGTCTTGGGAGTCCCTGAGTGTAGGCTTAGGCTCTTGGTAAGCATTTGTGGACTTTCCCTGAGACAGAGGAAAGCCCAATTCCCAGAAGGCTGAGTCCCAGGCCTGGAAGCATTTATCCCAAGGGGACTGAAGAGCACTTGGGCTTTAAGTGAACACGAGTAGTGGCCTCACAAAAGCTCCTTGTGGACCAGTGGTGGTGCTGTCACAGGGAGAGGCTTCACTGCCTTTGGAAAGGTGGGTAGAAAGCAGGAAGGGCTTTATACTGTAGTTTGAGTGCCAGTTTAGCAGCAGTAGGATAGAACATCGGGCAAATTTCTAAGGTTTTTGACTTCGATTCCTGGCTCCCTGACAGCATCTCTGAACCCACCCAGGGCCTAGGGGATCTTGCTTCCCTGAAGGAAAATACACAAACCTGACTAGCTTCACCACCTTCTAATTGTAAAGACTCAGGGCCTTGAGTGAACATGGGTAGTAGACAAGTAGTTGTTCTAGCAGGCCACACCTCCAGTTTCAGACAGCTAAGCACAGAGGGAGAGACTATTTTCAGAGTAGTTTTTGTAGGTTTTTGGTTTCCTGTTCTTGTGTTAGTTTGCTAAGGAATGGCATCCAGCTCCATCCATGTCCCTGCAAAGGACATAATATTGTTTCTTTTTATGGTTGCATGGTATTACATAGTGTAGACACAGGAACCACATTTTCTTTATTCAGTCTAACACCAGAGAGCATGTAGGTTGATTCCATGCCTTTTCTATTGTGAATAGTGCTGCAGTGAACATACTCATGCATGTATCTTCATAATAGAATGATTTATATTCCTCTGGGTATGTACCCAGTAACGGGATTGCTGCATCAAGTGGTATTTCTGCATGTAGGTCTTTGAGAAATTGCCACACTTTCTTCCACAATTGTTGAACTCATGTATACTCCCACCAACAGTGTAAAAGCATTCCTTTTTCTCCACAGCCCCACCATTGATTTTTAATAATAGCCATTCTGCTGGTATCAATGAGATAATATCTCATTGAGGTTTTTATTTACATTTATATAATAATCAGTGATGTTGAGGTTTTTTTCTTTTTTTCAAGACAGAGTTTTGCTCTGTTGCCCAGGCTAGAGTCCAGTGGTGTGATCTCCACTCACTGCAAGCTCCACCTCCCGGGTTCATGCTATTCTCCTGCCTCGCCTCCCAAGTTGCTGGGACTACAGATGCCCGCCACTGCGCCCGGCTAATTTTTTTTTTTTTTTTATTTTTAGTAGATATGGGGTTTCATCATGTTAGCCAGGATGGTCTCAATCTTCTTACCTCGTGATCGACCCGCCTTGGCCTCCCAAAGTGCTGGGATTACAGGCTTGAGCCACCACGCCCAGCTGATGTTGAGTTTTTATTCATATATTTGTTGGCCACATGTATGTCTTCTTTTGAGAAGTGTCTGTTCATGTCCTTTGCCCACTTTTTAATATGGTTGTTTGTTTATAAATTTGTTTAAGTTCCTTGTAGATGCTGGATATCACTTTTGTCAGATAGATTACAGAAATTTTCTACCAGATCTGTAGCTTGTCTGCTTGCTTTCTGCTCACTGCAATCTCCGCCTCTTGATAGCTGATAGTTTCATTTGTTGTGCAGAGGCTCTTTAGTTTAATTAGATTCCATTTGTCAATTTTTGCTTATGTTGCAATTTCTTTTGACAGCTTTGTCATGAAATCTTTGCCCATACCTATGTCTGAAATTGTATTGCCTAGGTTTTCTTCTAGGATTTTTATAGTTTTGGATTTTACATTAACTCTTTAATCCATCTTGAGTTGATTTTTGTATATGATGTAAGGAAAGGGTCCAGTTACAATTTTCTGCATGGCTAATCAGTTCTCCCAGCTCCATTTATTAAATAAAGAATACTTTTCCCATTGCTTGCTTTTGACAGGTTTGCCAAAGATCAGATAGTTGTAGATGTGTGGTCTTATTTCTGGATTCTCTATTCTTTTCCATTCGTGTTTGTGTCTGTTCTTGTACCAGTAGCATGCTGTTTTGGTTACTGTAGCTTTGTAGTGTAATTTGAAGTCAGGTAGCAGGATACCTCCAGTTTTGTTCTTTTTGCTTAGAATTGTCTTGGCTATTCAGGCTCCTTTTTTAGTTCCATATGCATTTTAAAATAGTATTTTCTTTAATTCCATGAAGAATGACTGATAATTTAATAAAAATAGCATTGAATCTATAAATTGTTTTGGGCAGTATGACCACTTTTATACATTGATTCTTCCTATCCATGAGCATGGAATGTTTTTTCATTTGGTTGTGTCATCTCCAATATCTTCGCAGTGGTTTGTAGCTCTCCTTGAAGAGATCCCTCACTTCTCTTTTTAATTGTATTCCTAGGTATTTTTTCCTTTTGTGACAATTATGAATGGAAGTTCATTCATGATTTGGCTCTCTGCTTACCAATTGTTGGGTTATAGAAATGATAGCAAATTTTGCACATTGATTTTGTATCCTGAGACTTTGCTGAAGTTGCTTATCAGATTAAGAAGTCTTTGGGCTGAGTTGATGGGGTTTTCTTGATATAGGATCATGTCAACTGCAAACAAAAGTTAGTTTGACTTTCTCTCTTCCTATCTGAATATGCTTTATTTCTTTCTCTTGTCTGGTTGTCCTGGCCAGAACTTCCAATACTACGTTAAATAGGAGTGGTGAGACACGGCATCCTTGTCTACTTCTGGTTTTCAAGGGGAATGCTTCTAGCTTTTGTCCATTCATTATGATATTAGCTGTGGGTTTGTCATATATGGCTCTTATTATTTTGAGTTATGTTCCTTCAATACCTAGTTTATTGAGAGTTTTTATCATGAAGAAATGTTGAATTTTATCAAAAGCCTTTTCTGCATCTGTTGAGATAATCATGTGGTTTTTGTCTTTAGTTCTGCATATGGCATGAATCACATTTAATGTTGAACCAAACTTGCATCCCAGTGATGAAGCCTACTTGATCATAGTGGATAAGATTTTTGATGTGGTGCTGGATTTGATTTGCCAGTATTTTATTGAGAATTTTTGCATCAACGTTCATCAGGATATTGGTCTGAAGTTTTCTTTTTTATTGTGTCTCAGCCAAATTTTGGTATCAGGCTGATGCTGGCCTTATAGAATTAGTTGAGGAGAAATGCCTCCATTTCCATTTTTTGAAATAGTTTCAGTAGGAATGGTACCGGCTCTTCTTTGTAAATCTTGTAGAATTCAACTATGAACTCATCTGGTCTTGAGCTTTTCTTTTTTTTTTTTTTTTTTTTTTTTTTTGGTTAGTAGGCTATTTATCACTACCTCATTATTGGTCTATTTAGGGATTCAATTTCTTCCTGGTTCAGTCTTGGGAGGGTGTATGCATCCAGGAATTATTCCATTTCTTCTAGATTTTCTAGTTAATGAGGATAGAAATGTTTATACTATTTTCTGATGGTTCTTTGTATTTCTGTGGGGTCAGTGGTAATATCCCCTTTATCATTTCTGATTGTGTCTATTTGAATCTTGCCGCTTTTCTTCTTTATCAATCTAGTTAGCAGTGTATTTATTGTGTTAATTTTTTCACAAACTAGCTCCTGGATTCATTGATTTTTTGAAGGTTTTTTGTATCTCTAACTCCTTCAGTTCAGCTCTGATCTTCGTTATTTCTTGTGTATTGCCAGCTTTGGGGTTTGTTTGTAGTTGGTTCTCAGTTTTTATAGTTGTGATGTTAGGATATTAAATTGAGATCTTTCTAGCATTTTGATATGGGCATTAAGGGCTACAAATTTTCCTCTAACACTGCGTTAGCTGTGTCCCAGAGATTTGTGTACACTGTATCTTTTTTCTCATTAGTTTCAAAAACTTCTTCTTTTCTGGCTTAATTCCATGATTTATTCAAGAATCATTCAGGAGCAGATTGTTCAATTTCCTCATAGTTGTATGGTTTTGTGTGAACTTCTTAATCTCAAGTTCTAATTTGATTGAGCTGTGGTCTAAGAGACGGTTTGTTATACTTTCAGTTATTTTGCATTTGCTGAGTGTTTCACTTCCAATTATATGATCAATTTTAGAGTGCCATGTGGCAATGAGAAGACTGTATATTCTGTTGTTTTTGAGTGGAGAGTTTTGTAGATATATAACAGGTCCTCTTGATCCAGAGTTGAGTTTAGGTCCTGAAAATCTTTGTTAGTTTTCTGTCTCAATGATCTGTCTAATCTTTTCAGTGAGGTATTAAAGTCTCCCACCATTATTTTTGTGGGACTTTAAGTCTCTTTGAAGGTCTCTAAGAACTTGCTTCATGAATCTGAATGTTCTTGTTTTGGGTGAATATATACTTAGGATAGCTATGTCTTCTTGTTGAATTGAACCCTGTACCATTACGTAATGCCCTTCTTTGTCTTTTTTGATCTTTGCTGGTTTAAAGTCTGTTTTGTCAGAAACTAGGTTTGCAGCCCCCTGATTTTGTCTGTTTTTATTTTCTTGGTAAATTTTCTTCCATCCCTTTATTCTGAGCCTATGTGTGTCTTTGCATGTGAGATGGGCCTCTTGAAGATAGCATACTGATGGGTCTTGGTTTTTTATTCAGCTTACCATATTGTGTCTTTTAATTGGGGTATTTAGCCCACTTACATTTAAGGTTAGTATTGTTATGTGTGGATTTGATCTCATCATTATGCTACTAGTTGGTTATTTTGCAGACTTGTTAATGTGGTTGCTTTATAGTGTCACTGGTCTGCATACTTCAGTGCCCTTTTGTAGTGGCTGGTAATGGTTTCTCCTTTCAGTATTTAGAGCTTCCTTCAAGAGCTCTTGCAAGGCAGCCCTGGTTGTGATATATTCCCTTGGGATTTGCTTGTCTGAAAAGCATCTGATTTCTCCTGCACTTATGAAGGTCAGTTTGGACTGATATGAAATTTCGTGTTATAAATTCTAAGAATATTGAATATTGGCTTCCAATCCCTTTTGGCTTGTAGGGTTTCTATTGAGAGGTTTGCTGTTAGTCTGATGGACTTCCCTTTGTAGGTGACCTGGTCTTTCCCTTTGGCTGCACTTAACATTTTTTCTTTTATTTCTACCTTGGAGAATCTGATAATTATGTGTCTTGGGGACAATCTTTTGGTGGAATATCTACTGAGGTTCTCTGCATTTCCTGAATTTCAGTATTGACCTTTCTGGTTAGGTTGGGAATGTTATCCTGGATGATATCCTTTAGTATCTTATCCAACTTGGCTTCATTCTCACCATCTCTTTCAGATACCCCAATCAGCCATAGATTCAGTCTCTTTATATAATCCCATATTTCTCAGAGGTCTTGTTCATTCCTTTTTATTATTTCTTCTCTCTTCTTGTCTGCCTGTCTTATTTCAGAGAGATAGTCTTCAAGCTCTGAGACTCTTCTTCACTTGCTCTATTCTGCTATTAATACTCATGATTGCATTGTGAAGTTCTTGTAGTGTATTTATTAGCTCTAACAGATTGGTTATGTTCCTCTCTAGACTGGTTATTTTGGCTGTCAGCTCCTGGTTTGTTTTATCATGCTTCTTAGCTTCTTTGCATTGAATTACAATGTGCTCTTTTAGCTCAATGAAGTTCATTATCATCCATATTCTGAAGCCTACTTCTGTCATTTCAGCCATCTCAGCCACAGCTCAGTTCTAAATTCTTGCTAGAAAGGCGCTGCAGTCATTTGGGAGAAAAGCAGCACTATGAATTTTTGAGTTTTCAGTGTTTTTGCATTGATTCTTTCTCATTTTATTTATTTATTTATTTATTTATTTATTTATTTTATTATACTTTAAGTT
>NW_016806866.1:260441-271308 GCF_001698545.2 Rhinopithecus bieti | reverse complement strand
GCAGACTGCTGTGTTAACAATGAGGGAGGCTCCGTGGGCGTGGGACCCTCCCGGCCAGGTGAGGGATATATTCTTCTGGTGTGCCCATTTGCTTAGAGCACGGTATTGGGGTGGGAGTTATCCGATTTTCCAGGTGTTGTGTGTCTCAGTTCCCCTGGCTAGGAAAAGGGATACCCTTCCCCTTGCGCTTCCCAGGTGAGGCGATGCCTTGCCCTGCTTCAGCTCTCGCTGGTCCGGCTGCAGCAGCTGACCAGCACCAATTGTCGGGCACTCCCCAGTGAGATGACCCCAGTACCTCAGTTGAAGATGCAGAAATCACCGGTCTTCTGTGTCGCTCGCGCTGGGAGTTGGAGACTGGAGCTGTTCCTATTCGGCCATCTTGCTCTGCCCCCGATTCTTTCTCATTTTTGTGGACTTATCTATACTTTTGATCTTTGAGGTTGATGACATTTGGATGGAGTTTTTGTAGGGGGGTGGTGTTGTTGTTGTTTTCTGTTTGCTTGCTTTTCTTTTGACAGTCTGGCCATCCTTCAGTCAGGGGTGCTGTGGTTTGCTGGGGGTCTGTTCCAGACCCTAGTTGCCTCCGTTTTTCCCAGACATGGAAGTATCACCAGTTAAGGCTGTGAAACAGCAAAGATGGTAGCCTGCCCCTTCCTCTGGAAGCTCCATCCCAGGCAGGTACTGACCTATTGCCAGCCTCTATGCATCTGTAGGAGGTGGCTGGAGACCCCAGTTTGGAGGTCTCACCCAATATGGAAGAATGGTATCAGGGGCCTGTTAACGCAGCAGTCTGACTGCCTTTTGGTAGAGGAGTTGTGCTGTGTTGGCAGTCCCTTCAGCCCTTGATTGGTTTGGGCTCTCCAAGGCCCACAGACTGGACCAGCTGAGAAGCCTGAACAGCCAAGGCAGCAGCCTTCCCTGTCCCTCAGGCACTCTGTCCCACAGAAAAATTAGAGCTTTGTTGGCCATAGAACACAGACAGGGGTGGCCGGAGGCCCCAGCTGGGAAGACCTTCCCCATGAGGAGAAGTGGAATGCAGTGACACTTAAAGAAGCAGTCTGTCCAGGCACGGTGGCTCATGCCTGTAATCCCAGCACTTTGGAAGGCCGAGGCGGGCAGATCACCTGAGGTCAGGAGTTTAAGACCAGCCTGACTAACATGGTGAAACCCCGTCTCTACTAAAAATACAAAAATTAGCCAGGTATAGTGGCAGGCACCAGTAATCTCAGCTACTCAGGAGGCTAAGGCAGGAGAATAGCTTGAATCCAGGAGGCGAAGGTTGCAGTGAGCCAAGATTGTGCCATTGCACTCTAGCCTGGGCAACTGAGCAAGACTCCGTCTCAAAAAAAAAAAAAAAGAAGAAGCACACAGAACAGTGTGTTGTGGTGGGGAACCACCTCTGCCCCTGTCAGCTTGGACTTTCCAAAGCCCACAGGCTGGAACAGCTGAGTTGTCCAACCAACCCAGGTGGTGGCCCTCCCTCCTCTGTGCACTCTGTCTCAGGGAGAGATCAGAGCTCTCTCTCTAAGACGTGCAGGTGGCCATGGCTGGAGGGCCTGGTTATAGGTTTCACTTAGTGAGGAGGAATAGATTGGGATCTTGCTTAAGGTAGCACAATCTGGCCATGATCTAGCAAAGCCTCTGTGCTTCACTGGCATGAGACTTTCTTGTCTGTTTGGATTCTGCAAAGCCCACAGTCTAGAACAGCTTGGTTGACCAAACAGCAGAGATGGTGACCGCCCATTGTGCCACAGGCTCCATCCTATCTCATGCAGGCTCCACCCTGTTGCCAGTGGCTGACTGGAATTCCAAGCCAATCTGTCTTATCTTGTGAGGTGCTGTGGAAGTGGGGCCCATGGAATGATGCTGTTTGGCTCCCAGGAAGGTATGTGCAAGCCTTCCGCCTTGTCTGAGGTGCAGACACATTTGTTGGGGATCCCAGGGCTGGACTATGTAAAGCTCTTGGGTCTCTGTGTGTGCTTGAACAGCTGCTCTGCCAAGACTGCACACAGTTCTGTGTGTCGGACCCAAGGCCCTCATGGTGTGGGCTCACTAGGGGATTTCCTGATCTGCAGGTTGCAAAGATCCGTGGAAGAAGTGTGGTTTCCCAGGGTCACACCATCACTCACTGCTTCCCTTGACTGGGGGTGAGGGCTCCCTTGGCTTTGTGTGGCTTCCAGGTAGACCGTCACCCTGCCCTGCTTTTCTTCATTCTCCATGGATCAAGTTGTTTCCATGATCAGTCCCAGTATGAGTACCTGGATATTTCAGTTGAAGGTGCTGTATTCACTCATGCCTTTCATTCCTCTCTGTGAGCGCTGAGGACCGCAGTCGCTTCTAATTGACCATCTTGGCACTAAATCCTTAAGATTTGTTATAACGGATACAGGGATTTAGGTATAATATATAATGTATATAGGCATAATTATTAAGGTAATAGACCTCTAAGACTCTTTCCTATACCATGTTTAATGAGGTTTCTCTACTAGGCCTGGTGTGAATGAACTCTTCCTTGCCTTTTAGAAACTGGTAATTATTTGGCAATTGCTCCCTTGTGTCTCTTGGCATAGTCTTGAAAAGCAGTATTCAGTCCAAATTTCTTTGAGATAATCTGCAGATTTCTGCAATTGTCCTTGCAGAGTCCTTGTCTTCAGCATTCTTCTCTAAAATGTCAGCCACCTCAGCATCTGTGAACTCTGTTATATTTTTCTTCAACTCAGTGAGATTGCTGGGCTCCATTTGAGTTCCCCTACTTGCTCTGCAGCTTGAAGATACCGATAGGCAGTATTTTCAAGACAATCTACTGTTATGATCACAATCTTGTTCTTCACGATCCACTGTTTCAAAATAATTATTTCATATATTTTTTCTAGTTTTCTAATTGTCTACAATAGAAAGGTAATTGCAAAACAGTTCATTCATAGTAGTTCAGCTGTAAAAGCAGAAGTTGAAAATATCCAAAATTTATACTATTTAATCCTCAGAGCTTACTGTATTTTCTAACCAAATAACGTGTCCTTATCTGTATCTGCTTTCATCATCCTCTAATGAGGATTTCAGATCCAGATGGTAATTTTGGGATGTATGTGTGCTGAGCAACACTAAATATATTATACTCACCTTTTCCAAGTGATAGCTCTTTTATTAACATGGCCACCACTTCCTAACAACTTCTGCTGTTTTAATGGTAACGTAGATTCCTTGCCTTCTTTAGTTACTATTTCAATTTCATTCTTACACAAACGTATGTACCTATTCTGCTGTTTTTTTTTTTTTTTTTTTTTTTGAAGCTTAATGAATCATACCTGTTACTTAATTTATCTTTATTCTGCCCTTTTCTTCTTATTATTCTAATCCCTTTTTGATATTTCCATTTCATCTTTAACACTAGATATCTGGTCGATCCATCTCTTTGCTTATTTCTATCTTTCCTTAACCCTGGAGTGGAACATCTTCACAGAACATCTATTTCGTTGTTGTACTTAATAAAAGTCTTGCTAACATATATGATAGTCAGAGATGCTTGACAGTGAGTGATTACAATGTTATTGTAAGGCTACATTGTTTGTAGAAAGAGTGCAAGTTTTATAAGTAGAAAACGTGTTTCAAGTTCTATATTGTTATTACATAGGTATAACATTTAACCACAGAGTCTGTTTTCTTGGCTGTAAAATGGAGATGAGTCTTTCCAAATTCCCAAACTACAGAATCTCAGAAATCTATACATTTTAAAAAACATTGTTGTTTTAAGTGTATAAGTTAAAGTATTTTATAGGTAGCAATAATAATAATGGGAAAAATAGTGTGGAATCAATTCATCAGATGCACTATTAGGTTCCCTTATTTGTAAATTGGGCATAATGGTAATGTCTATTTCAGGGGCTTTGTAAAATTAAATGTAATTTATAGAAAATAATTTATTAATAGTTGAGTGCCTAGCACATAAAAGATGCTTTGCAAATGTTAAATAACTTTTCTTCTTTTTTACTTACTGTTGTTTGAAATAAGGTTTAAATAAGACTTATCTTTATAGGACATATGTGTAAGAAGAAAGATTCCTTGAGCATCTGAGAAAATATGGACCAAAACTTTAAAGAATCCTTTCTTTAGTTTGGCTATTTGCTAGGGTTTAATATTACCAATAGTATGCTATTAACAAAATTTTGTTAAAAACAAGACTAAACAAGGAGGCATATAAAAGTCCACCAAGAGCAAATGCTAAGGGCAGGTAAATTCACTTAACTTAAGATTTTGGCTTACATTTACCTGTAATGTTTTTGCCATAACCAGTAATAAGCTACTGTTGTGAAAAAGTATATTTTCAGAGTTCAGATGAAGAACACAAGGTACTAAAATTGCCTATATTTAATAATTTCAAATAATGCTAAGAGAAAACAGCTATAATAGACTGATTTATAAGATAATATATTTGTATGTTTTTATAAGCCTTTTACTTCAGTGTATCATGATTTTTATGTAGCCATTCTACTTTAGCATTTAGATTATTCCTTTGCTCAAACAAATCTATTCCATTATTGTACTTTTGAATTATACATATATCTTTTGTTCTCTCTATATAATGCATACATTGTTGTGAGGATTGAAAAATCTTAATTTGTTTTTTCATGGCATTGCTTGGCAATAATAAAACAGGAAAATAAAACAGGAAAATAAAACAAAAAGCATGAGTAAATTCAAGAGAGTCTGATACTGATTGAATGTGAGGACGAGTTTGGGAATGAAAGGAATTGTTATGATCACTCCCACCTTATCACATTGACTAACTAATTCTACGTAGTTGTTTTCTGGTGACAGGAGTTGATGATCAGTTATGCTGAGAAAAAACTATGTCTGTGGTGACAAGTGGGAGTATTTCAAAAGCTGCACAGTCTCATATGGAAGTAGATCTTAGGTGGGTAACAGAGAAGGTGGTATGTGAGATGACAAAGAAAATTGAGAATACGTCAGGAAGAAAAAAATCTAGCAGAGAGAATGAGTTGAAGATGTTGGAAATAAATCTTTATGTCCTTACAGATTATCCAAAAAAGAACCTGTGGCCTGTCACATGACCTCTTCCTTTGTTAATTCTGTGATGACGATTACAATATGTCAACTTGGCTAGGTTATTTTCTCTAGTTATTCAATCAAACACTAACCTGGGTGTTACTGTAAAGGAAGTTTGCAAATCTAATTCAACTCCCTAATCAAGTAACTTTAAGTAAGGTATATTATCCTGGATAATATGACTAGGCCTGACTGAAGTAATTAGAAGGCCATAAAAGCCTCACCAAGACTTCTCCAAGGCACAAAGGAATTCCACCTGTGGATAATAGCTTTGGACCGTGTTCATAGAGCTAAATCTAGTTTAAAATCTTACTTTCTTGACTGTCTGTGGACAACAGCCTCAGCTTATGTGCATAAATTCCAGCCTGCCTGTAATCTTGCCTCCCAGACTGCCTGCCCTATGGAATTTTACTTTCTTAGCCAGGTTCCACAACTGCATAAGCCAATTCCTTATATTTAAATGTATTGTTTCACATGTATGTTAATATATATCATATAGTCCTGCTTCTCTGTTAAAACCTGACTTATTTATCTTCAAGTTCCTTGATCTCCTATCCTACTACCTTATGCTCATGATGAAACCAAAACTCTAGCTGAATCCAACATTCAATCAACTTTATGACATATATATTTAAAGTCATAGAAGATATCCCATTATAAGGCTGCATAATACATTAGAGATAATAAATAAGAAAGAGATATAGATATTTGATACCTGCATGTTCTTCACAAACTGAACCCAACCATTAGACTTCTCTTTATCATGAAGAACTTAATGTTGTCTAAAATCAGAAATGTGGAATATTTCTATATGTGATTATATGGATTTTAAAAGTTAAGAATAAAACCAAGACAGAATAAAATACTTAGGATTCACTAAATTATCTTTCTAACAAACTACTAGATCTTCCTAGACAGTAGAACCTCTACTTTGTTTATTGTTTCCTTTGACTTTCTTATCAGATTATATATTGGACTCTGAGAAACACCTTATTTAATAGATAGAATTCTATAACTACTATTTAGAAGGTAACATAAAATACAAATATATCTAGTGCATCTATATTTTTTCCTGATGAATGGAAAGCTTAATCAGTCTTAATCAAGATACTATAATTATTCATGCTAGTGTATGAATAATAATGGAATTTGCATTTTAAAGCCAAATGAATGAATCTTTAAAGTGAAAATTTCAGAAATCAGCAATTAAGTCAATTCAAGAGTGGATAAATAATGTGCAAAAATTCTGGGGACAGTACAATGGCTCTGGATCCAGGATATAATTATAAATGTGGTGACAGCAAAGGCACATACACAATATTCAAAGCTCCCAGCAGCTTCTCTGTTGACAACCCTACTCTCTCTTTTTCTATCCTTATTTGTGGTAAATGGTCCTTTTTTATCAGAACCAGGTAGCCTTAACAATGAGATGCAGCTCTCCCAGGATCCTAAAGAACGTGTCTTCTAGTGATCCTACCTTGCTCCTCAATTTTCTACTTTGAAAAAGTAGTTTCTGAAATTGACTCAGTCTTTCATTAGCGTACTTTAACCTTAATACCATTGGCCACATCTTTTCTCCTAAAACTCCGAATAACTTGGAAACCCAGGAATTAAAAATAAATTATCCTGAATTACTTGTCATGATGTAATGCACTTAAAGTAAAATCTAGGTTTATTTAAAAAAGAAGAAGAAGAAGAGAACTGAAGGTATCACACGACCAGACTTCAAAATATACTACAAAACTACGTAACCAAAATAATTTGGTAATGGCACAAAACCAAACACATAGATCAGTGGAACAGAATGGAGAACCCAGAATAAATCCAAGCATTTACAGCCAACTCATTTTCAACAAAGATGCCAAGAACATATATTAGGGAAGACAGTTTCTTCAATAAATTGTGCTGGAAAATTGGATATTCATATGTACAAGATTAAAACTAGACCCCTATCTTTTGTAATATACAAAAATAAAATAAAAATGGATTAAAGACTTACATGTAAAACCCAGAATTATACAAGTACTAGAAGAAAATATAGGGGAACTACTTCAGGACATTGATTTGGGCAAAGATTTTGTGGGCCAAAGGTTTTATGGGCAAAGAAACAAAGGCAACAAAAGCAAAAAAAAAAAAAAAAAAAAGTATGATGTAAAACTGAAAAGCATCTTCACAGCAAAGAAAACAATCAGCAGAATAAAGAGATAATCTGGAAAAGGGGGAAATATTTGCAAACTATTCATCTGACCAGAGATTAATAACCAGAAGTCACAAGAAACTCAAACAACTCAATAGCTAAAACCAAATCATCTGATGAAAAAATGGGCAAAAGTTCTGAATATATATTTCTCAAAGAAGTTGTACAAATTGTCAATAAACATTAAAAAAAAAAGCTCTACATCACTAATGATCAGTGAAATGCTAATGACAACCATACTGAGATATTCTCACACCAGATAGAATGGGTATTAACAAATATTTTTAAAAAACACAAATATTGACAAGGAGAATGGGAATGGAGATGTGAAGAAAAGAGAATTCTTATACGTTGCTGGTGGGAATGTAAATTAGTATAGCCATTATGAAAACAGTGTAAAGGTTTATCAGGAAACACTAAAAATAGATCTACAATATGATCCAGCAATCCCACTACTGGGTATTTATCCAAGGGAAAGAAAATCAGTTTATCAAAGAAACATCTGTACTTCCAATGTTTATTGCAGCACTATTCACAATAACCGTGATATGTAATCAACCTAAGTGTCTATCAAAAGATGACTAGATAAAAAAATGTGTTATGTATGTATACACACACCCAAACACCGCCCCCCTACACACAAACACACATGTAAGAGAATACTACTGAACCATAAAAAAACTTAAATTCTGTTATTTGAGGCAACATGGATGATCATGGAAAACAATACGTTAATTGAAATAAAAGTCAGACACAGAAAGACAAATACTGTGGGTTCTCACTCATATTTGGAAGCTAAAAAGTTAATCCCATAGAACTATAAAGAACAGTGATTACTAGAGGCTGGGAAGGGTTCAAGAAGAGGGCATAGAGACTGGTTGGTTAATAAATACAAAATAATAGCTAGATAAAAGGAATAAGTTCTATTGTTCTATAGCACTGTAAGATGACCATAGTTATTAATAATTTATTGTATATTTTCAAATAGCTAAAGACGATTTTGAATGTTCCCAAAGCAAAGAAATAATACATGTTTGAGGTGATGAATATAATAATTATCCTGATTTGATCATTACACATTTTATACATGTATCAAAATATTACTCTAGGAGAAGGCAGAGAAGGATAACCAACTGGAAGCCTCCAGTGATTTTCCTCTGTACTAGTCTGTTCCCTTATTGCTACAAATAAGTACCTGAGACTGATTAATTAATAAAGAAAATAGGTTTAATTGGCTCATGATTCCACAGGCTGTATAGGAAGCATAATGCTGGCATCTGCTTAGCTTCTGGGGAGGTGTCAGGGAGCTTACAATCATAGCAGAAGTTGAAGTGGGGGACCAGCACAACTTACATGGCAGAATCAGGAGCAAGAGAGAGAAAGGAGGGAGGTGCTATGCACTTTTAAACAACCAGTGTTCATGAGGACTCACTACTAGGAGAAGAGCACCAAGGGTATGGTGCTAACCCATTCATCAGAAACCATCCCCATGATCCAATCACTTCCTACCAGGCCCCATCTTCAACACTGAGGCTTATGATTAGACACAAGATTTGGGTGGGAACACAGATCCAAACCATATCATTCTGCCCCTAGCTCCCCCACCACCACAAATTTCATGTCTTTCTTCCACTGCAAAATGCAATCATTTATTCTCAACAGTCCCCCAAAGTCTTCAGTTACCTCCACATTAACTCAAAAGTCCAAAGCCTCATCTAAGAAAAGGCAAGTCCTTTCCACCAATGAGCTTGTAAAATCAAAAACAAGTTAGTAACTTCCAAGATAAAATGGAGATGTAGGCATTGGGTAAATTCTCAATTCCAAAAGGGAGAAATCAGCTAAAAGAAGGGAGTTACAATTCCCATACAAGTCCAAAACCAAGGAGAAACGCTATGTAGAAGCTGTCAAAGCTTATGGCTTTTACCCTCTGAAGCAGTGGCCCAAGCTGTACCTGGACCCCTTTGAGCCATGGCTGAAGCTGGAGTGACTGGGATTCAGGGAGCAATATCCAGAAGCTCCCCAGGATAGCAGAGCACTGGATGTGGCCGACAAAACCATTTAGGCCTCCTAGGCCTCTGGGTCTGTGATAGGAGGGGCTGCTGCAATGGTCTCTGAAATACCTTTGAGACCCTTTTCTCCCATTGTCATGGCTATCAGCACTTGGCTTTTTTTTTTTTTTTTTTTTTTACTTGGGCAAATTTATACAGCCTACTTGAATTCCTCCCCTGAAAATGGACTTTTCTTTTCTACCATATGGTCACATTGCAAATTTTCAAAACTTTTTTGCTCTATTTACCCTTTAAATATAAGTTTCAACTTTAGACCATTTCTTTGCCCACACATATGAGCATAGGTTGTTAGAAGCAGCCAGGTCTCATCTTGATTCTCACTTTCCCCATTGTTATTCAACATTGTACTGAAAGTCTTAGCTAGAGCACTCTGGCAAGAGAAAGAAATAAAGCACATCCAAATTGGAAAAGAAGAAGTCCAGTTATCATTGTATGCAGATGATATAAGCTTATGTTTAGAAAAAGAAAATCTAAGAATCCACCAAAAAATACTGAAACCATAAACAAATTCTATAAAATCAACATAAAAAAATCAGTGGCATTTCTATATAACAACAGTGAATCATCTGAAAAAGAAACAAAGAAGCAACCCCATTTATAATAGCCATGAATAAAATTATATACCTTGGAAGTAACCAAAGAAGTGAAAGATCGCTACAATAAAAACTATAAAACATTCATGAAAGATACTGAAGAGGACACAACACAATGGAAAGATATTCTATTTCCATAAATTAGAAGAGTCAATAATGTTAAAATATCCATACTATCTAAAGCAATCTATAGATTCAATGCAATTCCTATCAAAATACCAATGACATTTTTTCACAGAAATAGAAAAAATAATTCTCAAATGTGTATTGAACCACAAGACACTCAGAGTAGCCACAGCCATCCTAAGCAAAAAGAACAAAACTGAATGAATGACTTTACCTGACTTAAAATTATACTATAGAGCTATAGTACCCAAAATAGCCTGGTACTGACATAAAAACAGATACATAGACCAATGTAACAAAACAGAAAACCCAGAAACAAATTCACACACCTATAGTGAATTCATTTTTGACAAAGGTACCAAGGACATGCATTCAGGAAGGTCTCTGCAATAAATGATGCTGGGAAAACTGGATATCCATATGCAGAAGAATGAAACTAGACTCCTATTTCTCACCCTAAACAAAAATCAAATTAAAATGGATTAAAGGCTTAAGTATAAGAACTGACCAGGTATAGTGGCTCACAGCTGTCATCTCAGCACCCTGAGAGGCCAAGGTAGGTGACTTGAGGCCAGGAGTTAGAGACCAGCCTGGACAACATGGTGAAACCCCATCTCTACTAAAATAACATGAAAAGAAGCCTACCTCTAGTCCTTACTACTTAGGATGCTGAGGTGGGAGAATCACCTGACCCAGCAGAAGTCAAGGCTGCAGTGAGCTGTGATTGTGCCACTGCATTCCAACCTGGATGATGGAAATGACACTCTGTCTCAAAAGCAATAATAAAAATTAAATATATATATATATATATATATATA
>NW_016806866.1:184495-258347 GCF_001698545.2 Rhinopithecus bieti | reverse complement strand
CAGTTATTTAATATAACTATATTATATGTATAGTAATACAAATATTAATATAAAGTAAAATTTATTAATATAACTGTTCAGTTATTTAATATAACTATATTATATGTATAGTAATACAAATATTAATATAAAATAAAATTAATATAACTACAGTTATTTAACATAACTGTAATATAAATAATTATACAGTGTAAAATAACTAAAAGAGTATGACTGAATTGTTTGTAACACAAGGGATAAATGCTTGAGGTGATGGGCTACCCTATTTACCCTGATGTCATTATTATGGATTTTATTCCTGCATCAAAATATCTCATGTACCCGATAAATACGTGCATTTACTATGTACCCCAAAATTAAAATTTTAAAATCACTGTCACTCTGTACTTCTGTACAGTTATTACATGTCAATTTAAAATAAAATGTAAACATTGAGCTGTACTTTAATTATGAACAAGATTTACCCATTATGAATTAATTCTCTATTATTTAAACTTTATAAATTTTTAGACTAGCCCATAAGTAGACCAATTGTGAAACTGTGTAAATGTAGTTAAAGTAACTTTAGCTATTCAATCGTTGATGGGCTTCATTTAAGTGAGTTTTTCCTTCATCCTTTTAGTAAACAATTCTTTGTTTATAATAGTGATTTTATGTTGTGTCTACTTGAATAAACCAAAGTTGTTTCCCAGAATCCCTTCTTTTGCCATAGTCCTGGCTTAGAGTTGGCTGAAAGAAAAATTTGCGCAAGATTTAAAAGTCAAATATGAAACAGCTAACTTGTTTCCTGATGTGGTTTTGATTAGATGTGATGGCATATGCCAAGTGGCCAACTACTGAAACTTTTTTCACCCTCCTGTACTCCACATGCAGCTCATCTCAAATGCCAGCCCTGCTGACCAGTAATGATGCCAGCCCACCACATAGTGCAGAGCTAAATAACCTCCTGTAGACTTGTCCATACACTACCATATCTCAAACTGTCAACCAGGTGTGCCTGGCTCCTCAGATCTTCCTATAAGCTCCAACTTGTTCGTTCATGTCAAAGCTTTACAAAGACTGGTAGTGATTTTTCTTTGAACCTCCAAGTATTTTTTTTCCATACTTTAACTGTTTCATGTCTTCTCACAGTTGTTTAAGGTCTAAAATGTTCTATAATAAGTCCCTGATTCCATAATAATTATAGTGGTTCTGCTTTCCTGTTTGAAACCTGTCAGAAACACGTGTCTGCATAATTCGTTCCTAGAAACAGAAATTTAAAGATGAGAATCTGAAATATGTTTTCTTAGCCAATTATGCTTAGCCAATTATGCTGTTGGATTAACAACCCTGTTGCCAGTGGTAAAGGAAATATTAGTAATCTATGGCACATGGTGAAAAAAGGTATTAAAATTATTATCTGTTGGTAGCTGCAATCAAGTGACTATGGAAGGAAAGGCTTTGCATCATTAAATGGCTAATATGGAATGTATTAGTGAACAGAGTTTATTTTCATTGGCTTATTGCTTCTAAGTGCACTGAAGAACTTAGAGAAATGAAGCTTTGAGTTCTGGGATTTAAACTTCCAACTTAAAATCTGCTGAGACAAAGTTTTACAACTGCTCTGAAAGAAAAATCCTTTGTCTTCCGACCACTGGGATGCAATTGCTGAAAAATAGGTCCAAACACTGATCTTTCAGGTAGCTTAATTAAACTCAAATTGGATCAGACTCTTTCAGCCTCTCTTACATTAAAGCTGGGTATTGATTGAGAAAGAATTGGTGGGATCCTTAAAATCGGAATGGGGAAATATGAGATAATTTAATTGTTTCAGTAAGTCGTTTGCCAGCGGAAATATCACTTCCTCCTCACTGAGGAGTTTAGTCTTCCTTTGCCTAAGGAAACTATGTTAGTCTCCCCAGAGATAATTGCCTTCAGTGGAATTTTAAATTATCCCTGCCCCTTCTGCACTATTTCTACTCAGTAACTAGTAGGAACTAGGGGGCAAGGTACAAAGTGGGACCTGTGAGGGGGTACAAAACACATCAAAACAACTAAAAAATTTTGCTAGCACATATCCACAGAAATCTCAAGAATATGTATAAATGTGCATCATAAGGATGTTGCATTGTGGTTGTAGGAATATAATATCGGAGCGGGCAGAATTTGTTGATATTGGTACATGATACAAAAATTCTGAAATCAATGTGCTATCTTGAGCAGCAGGAAGAGGCTCCAATATTTTCCCTAAGAACAAAATATTGTGAGGAAGGTGGAGGAACCTAGGAGAGCCATCAGATCTTAATGCAAGTCTTATCTCTATGGAAGAGAGAAGAAAGAGAAGAAGGCTGAGTAGGCAAGGAAATAAATTTAAGTAGAAAATGTCTTAGAATGTGGTGTGGTTCTCAGAAAAGCTTGGTAAATCTGGTCACAAGTCCTTGAGCCAACATCATCTATTACAGGAGTCCCATGTCTTCCAGGAATACTCCTGTCCTTGTATCTCGGCCATACTCAGTCTTTGGCTGTGAGCAGTCCATGGAAAGTGCAGTTTCCATGTGAACACAGTGATAAATTTCAGAACACAGCAGTGGGAGTTATAGGTCAATTACGTTGCCTGCAACTACAGACCTGAGAGGCCCAGTTTCATGGCTGCCATACTATGAAGTGATTAAAATGTTTAATTCACTAAGAAAACCTAATAATTCTTAAAATGTATGTTTTATTCTCACAATATACTTGTACTACCACAGTAGATTATACCACACTTCCACTAGTTATGGCTAGATAAAGTAGACAAGAAAGAATCCAATAATGGTCCCAAGTATTAGCCCTAAATAGTCTTCTCAATCACACTTGTCATATTTATAAAAATTGGTCATATACTAGTTTAAGAATCAATCCACAATAAATTATAAAGAATACGTATCATACAGGTGACACTTTCTGGCAACAATGCAATTAAATTGGATGTTAATGATTAAAAAATGAAATAAAAAATCACAAGCAAGTATTTGGAATTTTAAAATAATTTTAAATAACTCATGGGCCAAAAAATAAACTATAAAGGAAATATTAAGTTAGACATGGAGAAGACAAGCACGTCTATCATCAGGGAGTAGACAGGTTTCTCCTCAGCCTCAGATAACTAAGATTCTTTATCTTTTGCTTTCATCTTGCAGATCCCAAGTCCTTGTTCTGCAGGGTCCTCACCAACACTGAGCAGTTGAGCAAGTATGGAGACAGGTTCTCCTTTCCTGTGATGATCATGTTTGTCCCTGGTGTAGTAGGTAAATAACTGACCCTAGAATTCAAACCTTACACCTGGGTTCACATTCCAACCACATCACCCAAATTTTGTGAACAACGACAGATGACTCCATGTCATTGAAGCTCAAGTTTCTCATTTGTAAAATGGATTAATAAAAGTGATATCATTGAGTTGCTGAAGGCAACTGTAAGTTAGAACCTTTAACTTGCTGTAAGTTAGAGTCTTGAGACAATAGGAGATATTTACAAAATGCTAAGTATGCATGATTTTCTTTTCCCGGGTTCGAATTCTTAGTATTTGGCTATACAAGCCAGATAGATCCTTATACATGTATTCAGTTCAGCCTTGTACTTCAGGTTCATCTTAAGTTTAAAAAGCTTTTGAGATTACCTGGCCAATATCTGTGTACTTATTTCCCAGTTCTCACTTAGTCGAGGGACAAAAATCTCAGCTTAATCATCTCCATCATCAAAAGATGTGGCTGGGCACAAAGTAGAAATCTGAAGCATAAACACTGAATAGATGAATGAACAAATGGTTTCTAAAAGTGTACTTGTATGTGGGAACTGCTAGTAGATATCATTAGACTTTCTTCTCCACCTGACTGAAATTCAATTTTGAGGGTTCATACTCTTTGATCAAAACCCTCTCAAGTTCCCTCACACTTGGATAGAATATATTGAGTAGTTTCAAAGAGGAAATTTATTTTTCATGAACAGGTTTTTTGATATCCACTCTCAAAAGTGCCTGGAGTTAGTGAAAATGCAGTGAGACCCTCTCTCTAAGCACCACTACCTTATACAAAATCATTTATATTTGATTTAGATTCAGTTTGTGCTAGGACTTTAAAGTATATTGGTTTAGATCAGCATTTCACAACCTCAATACTACTGACATTTGGAGCCAGATCATCCTCTGTTGGGGGAAGGTGGCTGTCCTATGTATAGTAGGATGATTAGCCCTGACCTCTTCCCATTAGATGCCAGTAGCAACCCCACCCACCCACACTGCTATGACAGCCAGAAATGCCCAAACATTGCCAAATATTCCTCTGGATGACAAAAGTGTTCCCTGCCTAGAAACACTTCTTTAGAATGATTTTTGCTATAACATAAATATAAGCTTTCTCAAAAGTTGAAGTGAGTAGTATATCATCAACTCTGGAATCTACTTCATTGTTGAAATTTATGATTGTTTAAGGTAATGTCTCAATCCAATCAGAAAACTCTCACCCTAAACTGGCAAGTGCTATTTTTTGCCAAATCATCATATTGAGAGTACTAAGTCTTTAACAAAAAGTCACTTACTGACTGTAGATTATGATGGCTTCTACACTGTGTGTGTGTGTGTGTGTGTGTGTGTACACATCATACATAAATGAAGGTATATATCACAGTTAATTTATATTCTTGAATTCATCACTAAGTTTTAGTTACATCATCTGTTAATCCTTTAGAAGGATTGGTCTAAAATTTTCCACTTCAATTATGTTTCTGAAAACATTTTATGCAAAGTTATTCAACACATCAATAGTCTAAAAAGTTACAATGTTTTGTATCTGCTTCCACATAATCTGATAGAAATATTACAATATAATGTTATTTTTACACATTTGATGACACACCTCTGCATAGACTTTTAATTTTTACCTTACTGCTCCACTCTGTTTTAGTCCTTATTATACTAGGTTATAATATAGTCCAAATTATACTAGGGTATAATTTGATTTCGTTTTCGACCCTTTAGGAGTGTCTGCCATTTAATAAGAAAAATGAACCTATTTATTCATGTTACAACAGGTATATTTTGCTTTACTTGCACCATGTTGTTCCATTCAAGTTTCCTCTGAATTCGTACTCTTTTAGTGGGGAATTTATTTACTTTGCTCTTACCAATCCTACTGCTTTAGAACTCATATTTTTTGTTCTTAATTCTACTAATAGTCACTAAAGTTTTTCCATGAGTTTCTAAGAATGTTTTATAATTCTTTTAATTTTTACATTATATATTTTGGTTTATAATGTCAGGTGCATATGGATTCAAATAATGTATTCCTGGTGAATTACTCCTTTTGTTATTAAAATGTCTCTCTTGTATCCATTAAAATATTTCTACCTTAAAGACCTTTTTTCTCAACAACTTCTTTTGATTAGTAAGTTTTGCACTGCTTCGCATTTCCCACTACTATTTTCAGTGTTTTTTTTTATTTAATTTTATTTTGTTTTTATTGCATATTTTAAGATATAGGGCACTATGTTTTTATATACATACTCGCAGTGAAGTAATTACTACAGACTAATAAATTAACATACCCACCACCTCACATAGTTGTCTTTCTTTTCTTTTTTGTGGTAAGAGTACCTAAAATCTACTCTGAGCACATTCTCAGTACACACAAAAAATTATTAACTATTGTCCTCATGTTGTGCATTAGATCTCTACACTTATTCATCCTACATAACTGAGACTTTGTACCCCTTAACCTACATCTTCCCATTTTCCCCATCCTCAACCCCTGTTAAATACCATCTTGCTCTGTTTCTATGTATTCAATGTATTTATTTATTTATTTATTTATTTTAGATCCCACATATAAGCAAGATCATGTAGTATTTTTCTTTTTGTGTCTGGCTTACTTTACTTCACAGAATGTCCTCTAAGTTCATCATCCTTGTTCTCTCAAATGCTAGGATATTCTATTTTGAGGCTGAATAATATTTCATTAAGTATATGTGGGTATATATATATATATATATATATATCCCAACTTATTTATATCTGTTCATGGATACTCAAATTGTTTGCATGTCTTGACTATTGTGAATAATGCTGCAACAAACATAGGAATGCAGGTATCTTTACAAGGTGATGATTTCATTGCTTTTGAATATACACCCAGAAAATGGATGCTGGATCATATAGTAGTTCTATCTTTAATTTCATTAGGAATCTCTATACTGTTTTCCACAGTGGCTGCACCAATATACATTCCCACCAACAGTGTACAAGGGTTTCCTTTTCTCCAAACTCTCACTAACACTTACGTCTTGTCTTTTTGA
The DNA here is from genome assembly GCF_001698545.2 of Rhinopithecus bieti. Lineage (NCBI taxonomy): Eukaryota > Metazoa > Chordata > Mammalia > Primates > Cercopithecidae > Rhinopithecus > Rhinopithecus bieti. Next base: position 252,041 of record NW_016806866.1, on the reverse strand, counting down.
TAAAAGCCATCTTAACAGTTGTCAGCTGATATCTCATTATGGTCTTGATTTGCATTTCCCTGGTGATTAGTAGTGTTGAGCATTTTTCATATACTTGTTAGTCGTTTTTATGTATTCTTTGAAGAAATGTTTATTTAGTTCCTTTGCCCGTTTAAAAAAACCAAGTTATTTCCATTTTTCTGCTATTTAGTTGAGCAGATTCCTTCCTTATTGTATTTTGGATTAACGCCTTATCAGATATATAATTCGCCAATGTTTTCTTCCAATCTGTAGGCTGCCTTTTTATTTTGTTAATTGTGTCCTTTGCTGTGCAGAAACTTTTTAGTTTGATGTAGTCTCACTTATTTATTTGTGCTATTGTTGTTTGTTCTTTGGTATCATATCCAAAAAATAATTGCCAAGACTGACATCAAAGAGCTTTGCCCCTATGTATTATTACAGAAGTTTTATGGCTTCAGGTCTTGTATTTAGGTTTTTACTCCATTTTCAGTTGATTTTTGTATATGGTGTTCAATACAGGTCCAATTTCATTCTTCTGCATGTAGATATCTAGCTCCCCAGCATCATTTGTTGAAGATACAATCCTTTCCCCATGGTATCTTCTTTGTGCCTTTGTCAAAGATTAGTTGACTGGATTTGTCAAAGATTAGTTGACTAGTGTGTTTATTTCTGGGCTCTCTATTCTGTTCCACTGGTCACTGTGTCTGTTTTATGTTAGCACCATACCATTTTGATTATTATAGATTCATACTCAATTTGGGGATTAGATTAGCTTGATGTCTCCAACTTCGTTCATTTTCCTCAAGATAGCGTTGGCTATTCAGGGTCTTTTGTGGTTCCAGATGAACTTTAGGATAGATTTTTTGTTGTTGTTGCTGTGAAAAATATCATTGAAATTTTGATAGGGATTGCATGGAATCTGAATAATATTTTGGTTAGTATGAGCATTTTAACAATATTAATTTTCCAACCCATGAACACAGAATAACCTCCTTGATTAAATTTATTCCTACTTTTTGTACATATTGTAAAATAGATTGTTTTCTTAATTTTGTTTTCAATGGCGTGTTCTTAATGTACAGAAACACTAGTAATTTTTGTACATTGCTTTTATATTGTGCAACTTTATCAAATACATGTATTAGTTCTAACAAATTTTTGATGAAGTCTATAAGGTTTTCTACAGATAAGATCATGTTATCTGCAAACAGGAACAACTTAACTGCTTTTCTTTCCCAATTTAGATGCTTTTTATTTCTTTCTTTTATGTAATTTATCCGGCTAGGACTTTTGGTACTGTGTAGAATAGAAATGGTACGAGTGGGCATCCTTGTCTTATTCCTGATCTTAGACAAAAAACTTTCCATTTTTTTGCCATTCAGTATGTTTAGCTGTGAGTTTGTCATATATGGCCTTTATTATGCTGAAGTATATTCCTTCTGTATCTAATTTGTTGACATTTTCCCTCTTATTTTTAATTAACATGCAATAATAGTACATATTTATGAGATACAGAATATTTTGATACATGCACGTTATATATAAAGATTAAATCAGTATAATTAGCATATCTACCACTTCAAACGTTTATCTTTCTATTTGTTGTAAACATTCTGAATCTTTTCTTATGGCTTTTTTCAAAATACACACTAAATTATCATTAACCATATCCACTCTACAGTGCTAAAGCATGCTAAAACTTGTTCCTTCCAGTTAGCTGTAATTTTGTATCCCTTAACCAACCTCTTCCTATTTTTCCCTTTCCCTACCCTTTCCAGTCTCTAATAACATAATTCTACTATGTACTCCTATGAAATTGATGTTTTCATTCCTATATGACTAAGAACATGCAATATTGATCTTTCTGTGCCTAACTTATTTCACCTAACATAACATCCCCCAGGGTCATCCATGTTGCTGTGAATAATAGGATTTCATTTGTTTTATGGCTAAATAATATTTCACCAGGTTTATATACCTCTTTGCTTTATCCGTTTGTCTGTTGATAGACACTTAAGTTGATTCCATATTTGGCTATTGTGAATAGAGCTGCAATGAATATAAGGTTACAGGTATCTCTTCAATATACTGATTTATCCTTTAGATAAATATATAGTAGTGATATTGATGGATGGTATTAACCGTTATTTAATTTTATTTTCAACTTTTCAATTTTAAATAACTTTAAACACTTACCAAAACCAGAAATATATCATTGATGTAATTCTATTAATGAAACATTCAACTTTATTTGAATTGTATAAGATTTTCTATTAATGTCCCCTTTAGAATTCTACTTAGGTTGAACATTGCATTCAGTTATTTCTCCTTTAGTCTCCCTCAATTTGTTGTTTTTTTTATTCAAGAGGAAAGTTTTAAAATCAATGTATATTTATTATAATTTCTAGTTTTGTTTTCAATTACTCTAGTTTTTTAATTCTTGCATTTATATTTCTGCAGTTTTTGTTTTCTGTTATTTTAATATGGCCTTTTAATATTTACATTTGTCCTCTAGTTATTTGAAATAAATTTGTCTTATTTGCAGTTCTATTAGGGGTTAAATTTGGTTAAAATTATCTCCCCAATAGTTCTCTAATTAGCCATATTGCATAAAACCTTTTCTTAGTGTTCATCCATTTATTAAGGTATTTCATCACCCTGCTCCAAGTTCTTATGGGTGTGATCTGGGTGCTTCAGTATGAGTTATTTTATTCATTTATTATTTTATGATGTAATTTATGCTTTGTATTTACTTTGTTTTCAGTTTTGCTCCCTGTTGCTTATGTGTTTTAAAACCTAGAGACTGTCAAACAGAAAGTTTTCAATAATTAATTGTTGATTTAAATTATCATATTTCCACCCGTTTTCTGGACCTGAATCTTTCAAAAGTTGTTTTGACACTTATCCATTAATCTTTCCCTGTCATAGTTTCTCTAATTTTAGATTTTTTTCCTTCCAGCTCATTGGCATTAAGACTTTCAAAGATATGTTGAATTAATAGAGTATTTCACGCAATATTACGTATTTAGAAGCACTTTCTATTGTGCTAACATCTGAAATATAATTTGGCTAAGTTTAAAATTATTCCATCATCAATACCTCCTCTTCCAACAATATTCCTTACATTGTTTCTATATCTCTCACAACGTGTGTTTCAGAGCAGAAGTCAAATGTTTTTAACCCTTTTCTAATGTTCTTGATGAATGTAGAATGATTTCCTTTTAATTTTATAATTCAAGCATTTACCTGACTAATTTTAGATGTGAGTTTTCTTTTCAGTAATTTTTCTAGTGCTTGGTTATTCCTTTCACACTTCATACATCTTTCCTCAACTGAGAAATTTTTTCAATTCTATTTTTGAATAATTTTGTGATCCTGCCGTACAAGTCTCTTGTGCATAACTCCAAGTTTCTACAGGTTAGATTTCTGTTCTCTGTTTATCATACCTGTTATTTTCTGTCATTGGTTCTTTTTGTCATTTTTCTCCATATTCTGCAAGAATCTACCAGTTTGACCTGCGTGTCATTCATTTACTTTTTTATTTGTTTGTTTTTGTATATTCTAACTCATATGTGAGGGCTAAAATGTTTATCTCAGGGTGGTAGAGAATAGAATGGTGGTTACCAGATGCTAAGAAGGGTAGGGGAGAAAAGGGCATGAAGAGAGGTTGGTTAATGGGTACAAAGGTACAGTTAGATAGGTACAGTTCTAGTGTTCAATAGCACAGTAAAGTGACTACAGTTAATAAGATGCTATTGTATATTTTAAAAATAGCTAGAAGAGAAGATTTTGAATGTTTCTAACACAAACAAATGTTAAATGTTTGAGGTGATGAATATCTCAGCTACCCTGATTTGATCATTAGACATTGTAGGCATGTGTCATTCACTTTTAATTGAATCAATTTGATTCTCTATTAAAGCAAAATCAAGTATAAAAGAAAGTTTTGTGGTTTTGGTTTTAACTATTTTTCTTTATATTATTTAGCTACTTTTGTATTTCAGACTAATCTTTCCATTTGGAACATGGTCTGCTTACCAAGTGTTGGCAATAGCAGTAATAGTTTACAGCATGGTAACTATACACTGAGGATGCTAACTATCCATTGAGGACATTATATCCATTACCTTATGCAGTTGTCATTATAAGTGTAAAATGTAGGTATTGTAATTGTCCACATTTTACACATTAGTAATCTGAGTCACTTTGTAACTTAACTTGCTCAGAGAAACCCAACTTGAAAATGGAGAATCAAGAGAGACATGGATCCAGGCCAATGTCAGTATCTGATTTCAGCATAGCAATACTGAGTTTTCAAAATATCTATTATTTTACCTGACATTTATAGTTAATCCTCGGACTAAAATGTCTGTGTCTTCTGAATCATGAATCACATTCATGTTCCTGTAGTATTATATAAATACCTATGTAGTGTTTTAAAAGTTAATACTTCAATCAGGTCAAATTTTTTAGAGTTAATATTTGCAACACAGAGGAGACAGACTCTACCATTAGCTAAATTCCCTGTCTGGTTGTTCAGACTGCACACCATGTATCTAGAACTAGAGAACAAACTGATGTACACAGTACCTAACATGTGACCATTTCTGCTTCATGGAATTGAGTGAACACCTTCTTCCCTCCTGTTTGCTTCCTGTACATCCTGATCCAGTGAAAAATATGAGAAACTATGCTCTTCCATATACACTACTTCCAGAGTTCTTTTCTCTTCCTTACCTACAGTATTTACCTTATAGGAGCTCCACATCTCAGGATGAATGTCACCATGCCAGAATTACTCCCACTTTATATCTTTTTTTTTTTTTTTTTTTTTTTTTTTTTTTAAGATTTGCTGTTGCACAATGAATATAGAAAAGAGGAGGAAGGCACAAATGAGAGAAGGAAAAGAAGGAACAATATTGTTGCTAACTCGAAAAATCCATTCCCTTGTAATGGAATGAAAGTGTTTTAGTTTTCTGATTCATACCAACTGACGAAGACTCTCTCCTTTAACAAAACTTGAGTCAGGCTCCTGTGAGTTCTTAAGGACCAGACCCAACATTGGGTTACCCTCTCCGTCCTTGTAGAATCATGTATGAGCAAGGTAGTTTGGTGAAAATCCTCCATCCTCGATATCTGACCACTCTCAATAGTTGATCACCTTGGTCTACCTTCAGCAATAATTCTGCCAAGTTCGTGTAGCCAGGAACTGCCTTATCGCTGATATTTCCTGTTACTCATTTTCCATCCACTGATCCTGACCCTACTTTTTGGCTGTAAATCCCCATTTGCCTTTGTTGGGATCAGAGTTGAGCCCATTCTCTCTCCCCCATTGAAAAACTCCAATTGCAGGTTTCCTATTACTATGGTCCCTTTTAATAAAGTCTGTTTTACTGTGTTTAACAAATGTTGTAAATATTTTTTCTTAAACACAACCATAAACTCTAAACAAAGAGGAGTCTTGCAGTATATTTACTGTATTTCATGAGTCGATAATTTAACGTCAAGTGATTTTTTTTTCCCTTGGCATTTTCAACTTACACTGACGATCAGACTGTGTTTTTATTGTATAATCACACACCCCATGATGGACTGCATATACAATGGTGGTCCCATAAGATTATAATGGAGTTGAAAAATTCCTATTGCCTAATGATGTCTTGATGATCCTGTCCCTGTGTAGCCCTAACAAAAAGTTTAAAGAGGAAAAAATTAAAATTAGATATAAGCTTATAGAATAAAATATAAAGTGAAAATATTTTGTACACCTGTGCAATGTGTGTGTTTTAAGCTAAATATTATTACAAAGGAATCAAAAGTTAAAAAAATTAAACAGTAACAAAGTTACAATAAGCTAAGTTTAATCTATGATTGAAGAAAGAAAAATATTTTTTATAAATTTAGTGTAGCATCAGTGTACAAAGTTTAGAAAGTCTACCGTAGCATACAGTAATGTCCTTGGCCTTCATATACAGTCACCGCTCACTCACTGGCTCATCCAGAGCAACTTCCAGTCCTGCAAGCTCCATTCATGCTATGTACCCTATATAGGTATACTACTCTCTATCTTTTATGCTGTATCATTTAATGTACCTTTTCTATGTTTAGATATGCAAGTACTTACCCTTGTATTACAATTGCCTACAGTATTTAGTGCACTAACATGCTGTACAGGTTTGTATAGGAGCAATAGGCTATACCATATAGCCTAGATGTGTAGTAAGCTATACCATCTAGCATTTGTGTAAGTACATTCTATGATGTTCACACAAGGAAGAAATTGCCTGAGGAGGTAGGTATTTTTCAGAATATACTTTCATCATAACGCAATGCATGGCTGTATTACTTTTTTAAAATCAGTTTTATGCCTTCAGACAATCAGAAATACTGCAGCAGACAGTATAAGCCAGCCAATAGTTAAAAATAAAGTTTTATTCACTTTTTTCTCTTACAAAACATGAATTAAAAAAAATAAAAAAAGATAGTAACCAGGTAACAGTAATGATCATTTATATGTGAGTATATATTTTGAGTACTTTTACATGACTATAAATATATGAAAAAACTGGATATGTGAGTGATAATATATCTTTAATAAAATGGAAATATGTACCTTTCTATTTTCAATAAATTGTGTTTTCTAGTGCCTACATCATGTTCAAATATGCTTCCTTACATGGATAGTTTAAAAATAGACTACATAGAAGTAGTCAAACTTTGAGTGATGAGAGGGACATGATTGAATTATTCTAGCTCTGAAGTTAGATAGTAAAAGGAAAATCATGTCAATTTTATGCTACAAGTTTAAATTAAAGCATTAAAATATTGCATGTTGCAGAAACTGAAAAGAAGCAAGGATGTACCAAAGACTTAAAATAAAACATATTTTATAAAAATATCTATATATTTCCAAAATGTTGCACCAAAAAATTATATATATTTGAACTTTAATTTAATACAGATCAATGATAGTGAATTAGGTACTAGAGCAATAATTCCAAGATAGAAAATGGACCACACTTCCCCCTAAAGACACAGACCTCAATCACACAGGAAGTTTTTCCAAAGTGTGAATTCATCAACACCTCCCACTCCATTTTACTCCATACACACAAAGTTCTGATATTTCTTGGTATGCGGTCCTGACAGTGACTTTTCCCCATACTACCCTAAACCTCTCCCATCACCGTCACCTAGCCTGCCCTGACATAGCATTCATTATTGGGAATGCTAGTAAGGGAAGATATCTATCATCCTCAGGAGTGATGTCACTCAGACAGGTAAGACTGTCTGTATGCTAAGAAGTGGTGATGATTCATTTGGACCTTGAGAAAGTCACAGGTCACAAGTGAGGCATATACTTGAAAAGGTAATTACAGTGCATTATGCTCAAGGGTTCCATTTGGAATGATAGAGGAAGTGCTCCTCATCCTGCTTTGGAGACAGGAGAGTTCACAGAGAAGTTATCGCTTCAATGTAGTCTTCAGTAAAGTTTGAGAATTTTCTAGATATACCCAGGGAAAGGAAGAACACTGTAATATCATAATTTGTTGCACTTTTTCCTTCTGTGCAATGACATGAAATAATGAGGCAAACAAATGTCACCATTCAATCATAGCTACTGTTTACTATACAGTATTTACTATGTGACAAACATTGTGCTCAGGACCTCACTGTGTTGGTAATCTTATGATTTCCTCTCCTGCCACTCTCCACTCTTCATTTTCACCCTATTCTGTGTCCCTGAAGGTTCCTTGCCCTTGCACTTCAGTTTGAATCTTGTCAATGAGGAGCACAGGTAGGATATTAAAGGAAGAGGGGAGAATGAAGCCAGGGTATTTATCACTCTATTCCCTCCCTGTGGGGTAATTGTGGTCTAACTGGGTCTGTCGTTCAGAGGTCACAATTCTATCAGCCAGCCCTCTCCATATATCCCTCATCTTAGTTCCAGAAACCACTACCTCACTGCCCAGCACTTTTCTAGCCCCAGGCTTCTGAAATTTTTCTCCTGATTTCCCTTCACCCTACTTACACTTTTGAAAATAGCTCCTTTGTTATATTCTTCTTAAATTACCCAGTTTGAAATGTCATCTAGCATCAGGAACCTGCTCACATGATCTCATGTAACCCTTCCTATAATGCAGCAGTGTAGGTAGGCCCTATCATCCCATTTTCTTCCCCCATTTGAGTTAGAATTTCTTTGGAAAGTGTTTCTAAGAACAACTGCTCTTTTTGTCAACTTATGATACATGTCACCAACCAGAAAAAGAAATAATACTATAGCTATCATTTATCAGATTCCAACCATGAGCAATCTCTTTAAATAAAAACCTAATCCTCAAAATGTGCATTTGAGATAAATTATCTTATCCTAATTTTTGAAAAGATGAAATTGTAACCAGACCTAGGTTCTGCTGCTCACTGCTCAAAAGCCAAACATAAGCAGCAAGGGTTGATGGGAGGAAGTGCAGGTTTAATTCGAGAGCCAGCAAACGGAAGATGGTAAACTAGCATTCTAAAGGACCACCTTAAATTTTAAATTGTACCATAGCATTTCTAAAGGGAAACTTGGTATGGGAGACACACAGAAGTGGTACAAGGTGCAAGGTGCAAGGTGCAGGGTCTGTGTGTCCATTCTGATGGCTATCCTAAGTAATCACCCATCTTGAGGTCTGGTTGTCATGTTATCTTGACTTTGGCCCATGGTGGTGGACTTAAATCGTTTGCCACTCCCCGCATGTGGGAGGATTTCACAGGGACTCTGTGCCTGATTTGTTTCAAGATTAGCCTCTGGAATTTCTTAAACAAGAACACAATTGGATAAACATGCATTGCTGAAGGGAGTATCTAGAGGAGGAAGAATGAAGGAGTGAGAGGGGAGGGAAGGAAGAAAATGTGAGTGATTAAAATATATTATTAAAACTGAGGTTCTTGGTTACGAAACTGGCTTCAAGAGGTTAAGTAACTTCTTTGTATTTACATCCCAACTATGCAGAGGGATTCAAACCCTCTCTCTCAGGATTCAAACTCAGTGTTGTCATCTCCTCCACTAACCAATGAAAATTCCATTATGAAAAAAAATTGTGAATGACATCAGGTAAATAAAATTCACTAATCTTTTAAATCCAATTTATTTATTCACAAAGGATAAGAGAAATTTCATATTTTGTGTATGTTCTTCTCAGTAAATTTTTTACATTTAATATATAGCAACCCTAAACCTCTCTCAGAATTTTTTTTCATGGTGTTACCAAAATTCATGGATCATTTTATTGTATCTAATTTCAGACTGTTGAAAATTTTATCTCATTTTATCTTAAAAGAAAATATACAAAAAAAGTATATAAAATGAATGTATACATTGAATAACTGATAGCAAGGCAAAAAAAAAAAAATTTCATGTTACCACCACTCAAGTCAAGAAAAAATTTTTGTTATCAAAGTTTCTCTAGTCTTTACCAACTGCAATTAATCCCTCAGAGGTAATCATAATTGTTCATTTATACCCATTATTTAATTGTATTTAAAAACTGTTTTTGGCCAGCTGCGGTAGCTCACGCCTGTAATCCCAGCACTTTGGGAGGCTGAGGCGGGTGGATCACAAGGTCAGGAGATCAAGACCAGCCTGGCTAACATGGTGAAACCCCGTCCCTACTAAAAATACAAAAAATTAGCCGGGCGTGGTGGTGGGCGTCTATAGTCCCAGCTACTCGGGAGGCTGAGGCAGGAGAATGGCATGAACCTGGGAGGCAGAGGTTACAGTGAGCCAAGACCATGCCACTGCATTCCAGCCTGGGTGACAGAGTGAGACTTCGTCTCAAAAAAAAAAAAAATTTTTTTTTACTGCCTGTGTATCCGTCTCTACATGACATACTTATGCTTCGCTTTGCTTGTTTTTGAAATTTACATAAATGGAATCAAATTGCTTGTATGCTTTCACAACTTTTCTTTGTTTTCTTGATTAATATTATGAATGCAAGATGCATTCATGTCATTGAACAGAACAAAATTTTTATTTTCATTGTAGAGAATTTCATTTTACAAATATACCACAATACATTGATTAATTTTCCTATTTGTAAATATTTGTTTTTTTTCCTATTTTTGCCTATTTTAAATAAAACTGCTGTGAACATTCTTGACATGTTTCTTGATGACATATGTACACATTTCTGTTGGTACATATCTAACAATGGAAATATTAGGTAATCAAGTGTACAGATATAAACATTGACAAGCAAATTTCCAAAGTAGAGGTATGAATTTATGCTATATGCCAGTTCTAGTTGTTCCACATTTTCACCAACCCAGGGAATCTTCAGTTTTTGCTAACATTAGATATTCTGGTAGGGGTAGGTGTATAATGGTATTCCACCATGATTTCAATTTGTATTTCACTGCCTATACATTCACTTGGACACCTTTCATTTCTTAAAATTGAGATTTCCTCTTTGTTGAAGTGTCTCTTCAAGTTTTTTTTTTTTAACATTTTTTAAAATTTTTATGACCTGGCTTTTCATCACTTATCTATAGCAATTTTATAGATATTCCAGATATTTGTCCTTTGTCAGTAATAATATGTGTGACAAATGCTGTTTCTCACTTTGTGGCTTTATATTTGGAAAAATATATCAAATGTTGTATCGTTAAATTTGACACTCTCCATTCATGGTTGGTGGTTTCAATGTGTTGTTTTTTAAAAAGTCCTACCACATCCCAATGCTACTAAGGCTTGATAAGGCCTTTAATGTCTTTCATTGACCTGGAATTACTTTTAATGTATGAAGTGAAATGGAGAATCCAAAATCTAAAGATAATCAAACCTTATCATCCTGTCAGTAAAATTAAATCTAAAAAGTTAAAATGTAAACACCATTTACTCACCTTCCAACTCATTTTTTTCCCCGTGGGAATTTCAGTCTAACGTATTTTTTTACTTGCTGTTACTGCCAGTGAATCCATAAGGGTCTGCAGCAACCTCAATTCTTGCCTCCTCAGAAGATAGAATTTGACTGAAGGGTATAAGGCAGAAGGAGAGACTGAGGCATGTTTTTGAGCAGGAGTGGAAGTTTATTAACAAGCTTTAGAGCAGGAATGAAAGGAAGGAAAGTATACTTGGAAGAGGGCCAAGTGGCTAACTTGAGAGATCAATTGTACGTGGGTTTTATACGTTGGCATGTTTCTGTGGTCTTGTGTTTTCCTATGATTCTTCCCTTGGGGTGGGCTGTCCACGTGCTCAGTGGCCTGCTGGCATTTGGGAGGGAAGCACGCACGGTGTGTTTACTGGAGCTGTGCGCATGCTCACTTGAGGTGCTTTTCCCTCACCAGTCTAGTGTTCCTAAAGGAAGGTCATCCGCTATTTTGCCTCTTAGTGCGCATGCTTGAGCCGACTCACTGAACTCCTGAGATCTTTTTGGGAAGCTGCTGATAACCAGTTTCCGATTTTTCTATCTAGTGAGAGACTGCCTTTTCCTGATCCCAGCTGTAACTAATTATTATTTTAGAGAAACGGAGTAACAACTGCCCGACCATCGCCTGATGGTTACCTGACATTCCTGAGTTGAGGGAAGGAAGCCCTCTCCTGCCTTGCTCACTCCTGACTAGCTACCTACTGTAAAATTCTGATCCCCACTAGACATTAGTTTTACAATTTTGTACAATTTTGGTTCATTTACGTTAGCCCCCATATTTCCCATTTTCTGTTTTTAATTCCTTTGGCTTTTCAGGCCTCACATTTGTGTTCATATTTTTTCTACTTGAATTCTTCAGAATTATCTTTTGTAAGACTCTTTCCTCAGTCTTTGTTTATTGTACATGTTTATATTTGACTTTCATTCAGTATATTTTCTCTGGATATAAAATTCTAGGTTGCAGTTATTTTATTTCAGGTTTTTAAAAACAGCCTTTCTGTTTTCTGATTTTTGTAGTGACTATTGAGAAATCAGTCACTAAATATGAAATAGGGGTGTCACCAAACTGTGGCAGGGGCAGAGAGGGTGTTCCGCACCAAGCAATTCTCCAATAGCTAGGTGTACTAAAATTTAATTCAGTTCTAATATTAACCAAAGTTAGCACAAACCCAGACCCCACAGGCAGTCCCACAGGACTGCCGCACAACAGATGACAATCACAAGTAATAGGTTTCCAGGCTACCCACACTCTGTCTGACTTGACCACAAATTACAGATTCCTTCAACTCCCCCTCAGGTTCTATGTTTTGCTAGAATGACACACAGAACTCAGGGAAACACTTTATTTACATTCACCCAATTATTATAAAAGGATGCAACTCAGGAACAGCCAGATGGAAGAGATGCATAGAACAAGTTATGTGGAGAGGAGCTTGGAGTTTCCATGCCCTCTCCAGGCACACCACCCTCCCAGCACTTCCGCATGTTGAGGAATCCAAAAACTTCAAACTCCATCCTTCTGGGTTTGGTTGTGTTGTTTTGTTTTGCTGAGATAAGGTCTTGCTCTATTGTCCAGGCTGCAGTGTAGTGGCACAATCATAGCTCATTGCAGGCTCAATCTTCTGGTCTCAAGCAATTCTCCCAAGTAGCTGGGACCACAGGTACATACCACCACACCTGGCTCATTTTTGTATTTTTTGTAGAGATGCATTTTTGCCTGTTGTACAGGCTCGTCTCAAACTCTAGGCTCAATCATTGGCCCCATGTCAGCCTCCCAAATTGCTGAGATTAAAAGTATGAGCCACTGAGCCTGAACCCTTTTGGTGTTTTTGGAGGCTTCATTCTAAACAAGCATCGTTGATTAAATCATTGGTTATTAGTAAGTAGCTCAATCTCCAGCGCGTCTTCCCTCCCTGGAGGTTGTAGAGGAGGTTGGAAAATGGTTGAGGGTTTGAAAGTTCCATTCCTGCTAATTATATGTTTGTCCCCTGATAATTATTATCAATTCTGAGCTTATCCCAGGGCCCTCAACCATCTGATCATTTCATTAGCATACCAAAGACACATCATTTCAGAGATTCCAAAGGTTTTAGAAGTTGTATACCAGGAAATGGGTTAGGGGAGACCTAAATATATAGTTGTTATTGAAGCACAATATTATAACCTCTAATCTATGTTTATCTTTGCTTTTTTCTATGATTTACTCTGCATAATTTGTTATGATCTGCCTTCCAGTTTTCGAAAACTTCTATCTGTTGTTGCTATTTATATTATTTTTTAAAATGTGGAATATTATCTTTTTTACTATGTCTTAAGTTTTATTCATGTGAAACCCTATAATTTCATTAATAGTATTGTATAAAAGCTAACGTCCAGGATTTGCAAATTTTATTCTAGTTATATAAGATGTTAACATTAGGGGAAGCTGAATAAGAGATATCTGGGAACTCTCTGTACTGTTGTTACAACTTTTCTATAAGTCTAAAATTAGTTCAAATTACATTTTGTTTTTTTTTAAAGCAATGTATCATACTAGATAGTAATCCAGCATGTGTGATTAATGTGACTTTAAAATGATAAAATGTACTGACCCAAAGAAGACAGCAGGTGCCCATTAGAAGTGTGAAATTCTCATTAATAATTCAACTCCATATACAGAAACCATTCCCACAGCAGAAAGTAGGGACCCAAATCAGTTATAGATTACAAAAAAAATAAGCAAATGTCTCAGACCAGAAACTTCTTTTATGTTTTCCTAGAAAATGTAGAACCCAGAAGCTATAGCCCCTGCACTTCCTTCTTTTTTTTTACTTCTCTTCTTCCTCTACCTCTCTTTCTATTCTTCCTTTTATTAATAACAAGTAGTTAGATAGAAATTACCGTAACAGATTTTTTTCCTCATGTAAGTAATACTCAGAGCTTCCAGTATAAAAATATTATCTTGCAAATGTGCTAAATGAAGCATAATTAAATTTGCCATGGAATCATTCCAAAGCAGTGAGGGTGGGCCCTCCCTTCTGTAATGTACCCCCTTCCATCCTCTCCCTTACTTCATTTTCTGTGCTTTTATTTCTTTGAATTATTGGCTCTGCCTAAATGCAGAACAGAGTAGACTGTAGAAATAGTTCTTGGTCCACTTCAAAAACCAGCATCAATTTAGTTGAAGCATTCTTAACCTGTTTTCTGGGTAATGTAGTCCATGAATCTGGAAACCTGTTTCCATCTCCCTACTCTGATTAGAAGCTTTTAGTTAACACTATCTTTCACCTTCCCTTGCCTGGCTCAGATTACTTCAGGCTGCACATTTTCAAGTGCGCTAGAGGGATGTGGGAAGTTAAGCAAAAGCCTGGGGTATGAGATCATTATACGATTTTGGAGCTTGAGCAACCATCACCTCCTCATATACAGAATGTGCCCAGGTAGGCACACATACAAACACACACATAATATGCAAAAGGACCAGAGAATGGCTTCTAAAGGGCTAACTTCCTTCCCAGAAGCTTCAAGTAGCAGCTGTGTCTCCATTGCAAACCGGGGATTCCAGGTCTCTGTTCATCTCATGAGGAGTACCCACCTGCTTCCGCAGACACCCAGCAGCCAGGGAGAAGTCTGCTTCTCCTGCCTTATTGCCCGTTCAGTGAGCCTTCTGAGAGAGAAACAGCTCATTTCTCTTAATCAGTAGCAATGACTTTCAAGAGTCTGATGGCACCAATTGATGAAGTAAGTCAAGAGGGAGAAGCTAATCATGAAGGATGTGCCTTGTGCCGGGTGTGTGTTATTTATAGAAACCTCAGCAGACAAGAATACATTAACATTATTAAGCTAAATCTACCCTGTGATTCTGAGTTCTTGTTAGTGACGAATTCTCCCTTAAGTGCTTACTATATTATTCTATAACAATCAATGCTATATTTATTTTAGTTAAAATTGTGCCCTGGAATAGAGTGTTTCTCACCTTTTTTTCTCCTCTAAAAAGCTGTTGATCTGGATCTCCATAGCAAGTCATAGAAAGATGATGAACAATGTTTCAAAAAAAACATAACATGTGGATAGAAACATGTTGCCTTTTCCTAAGTAAAATGATTTTTTTTTTACATTTAAAACGATATTACTTTGCAAAGGGCTGTCGTAACAATGCAGTCTATTTAACAGCAATGATATGTATGAAAAGACGGATACAGACAAGTAAGCAGAAACTTAAAGACATTAAGACCTAGAGAGGAAATTTAATAACTCTAACAATGGGACGCAGAGCCAATCCCGTTTCCAGTTTAGGGTGCTGTACTTGTCATGAAAAATTGCAAATTAGTTTTGTCATTTCAGTTATTGTTTCCCAAAATACAAAAGCCACAACACAAAAAATTCTCAGTACAATCAAATATCCAGTCAGTGTTTAAATTTCCATAATTGCCTAATTAATTAATTAGAACAGTTTGCTTTTGCTTGTCTGAATCATGGCATGCATTGTGATTGGTTATTTCTGAAGTCTTTTAAATCTGTAGTTTCTTTCATCTTTTTCTCTTTCTTTTCTTTCTGTCAATGCATTTATTGAGGAAGCCAGCTTGATGCACTTTGGAATATACCATGGTCAGGATTTTGCTGGTTGCACCCCTCTAGTGTCATATAATATTTTATTTGAAAATTGGTGTTTAGTTTAGAATTTTCATCAGAAATGGATTTGGTTTTTTTTGGCAAAACTTCTTTATTGGTGATACGTATTTTCATTAGGAAATGTTAGCACTTTTGTTCTAGGAATCCTTGTTCATTATGGATTGCTAAATGTTGATATTCTCATTCTATCATTCTCTCTTCATGCATTAGCTGGATCCCATCTTTAAGAACTTTCCCTCATAAGCTATTTGACCACCCAGATGCATAGTTTAAAAGAAGAGGCAAAACTAATGTTAATTCTTTCTCTTTATTTATGAATTTTTCACATGTTTCCTAGCATCTTCTAAAATTAGCCAATGATATTTTACTTTTGAAATTTCATTATGAATTCAGGGATTTAAAAGTTTTTGGTGAGTTTCAAACTATTGCAGTCATAGTTCTTATTCCTCATCTTTGATCACTGATTCTCATCATTGTGATTTCTTTATATAGAGATTTATATAAAATTATTTATAAAGTTTATATATAATTTTAACTAAACATAATAATTGCACATATTTATGGAGTACAATGTGATGTTTCCAGTGTGTAATGTTTACATTGTGTAATGATCTAATCAAGGTAATTAACATATTTACCATCTAAAACATTTATTTCTTTGTGGTCAGAACATTCAAAATCTTGTCTTCTAGCTATTTTGAAATATACATTATTGTTAACTATATCACAATTCTGTGCAAAGAACACTAGAACTTACTCCTCTGATCTAACTGTGACAGAGTACTCATTAACTGCTTCCTGTCTTCTCTACTTTCCCTAGTCTCTGGTAACCATGATTCTACTCGACTTCTATGAGATCCACCTTTTTTAGATCCCATATGTGAGTGAGATCATGTCATATTTGACCTTCTGTGCCTGGCTTCTTTCACTTAAAAATGTCCTCTTGGTTCATCCATGTTGTTGCAAATGACAGGATTTCATTCTTTGTTATGGCTGAATAGTATTCCATTGTGTATATGTACATTTTTATTTCATTTGTTCATTGATGGATACTTAGATTGATTCCATATTTTGGATGTTGAAATAGACATGGGAATACAGACATCAACGTACTCATTTCATTTCTTTTGGGTATATATCCAACAATAGGATTGCTGGATCATACGGTAGTTCTATTTTTAATTTTTTGAGGAACCCTCATATTGTTCACCTTAATGATTCTCATCAACAGTGTACAAGAGTTCCCCTTTCTCTACATGCTGGCCATAATTTGTTATTTTTTGTCTTTTGGGCAATAGCCATTCTAACTAGGATGAGATAGTATCTCATTGTGGTTTTGATTTTCCAGCATCATTAATTGAAGAAAGTATCCCTTCCCCAATGTGTGTTCTTGGTGCTTTTGTTGAAAATCAGTTAACTGTAGATGTATGGGTTCATTTCTAGGTTCGCTATTTAGTTTCATTAATCTGTGTCTGTTTTCGTGACAACACCATGCTGTTTTAGTTATTACAACTCAGTAGTATATTTTGAAGTCAAATAATGTGATGCCTCTAGCATTGTTCTGTGTAGTCAGGATTGCTTTGGCTATTTAGGAATATTTTGTGTTTCCACAGACATTTTAGAATTTTCTTTTTTTCTATTTTTGTGAAGAATGTCATTGGTATACTAAAAAAATTTCATTGAATCTATAGATTAAATTGGGGAGTATGGACATTTTATTAATATTAAATCTTTCCATTCATCCCCATGGGATATTTTTCCATTTATTTGTGTCTTCTTCAGTTTCTTCCATTAGTGTTTTATAACTTTTATCATAGAGATCTTTCACGTCCTTGGTAAAATTTATTTCTTTTATTTTTAGCTATTATAAATGGCATTGTCTTCTTGATTTCTTTTTCAGATCATTCACTATTAGAATATACAACACGACTGACTTTCGTATGTTGATTTGTATGCTACATCTTTATTGAATTGGTTTATCAGTTCTAATAGATTTTTGGTGGCATCTTTAGGGATTTTTAATATATACAATTATGTCATTAGCAAACAGGGACAATTCAACCTCCTACTTTTCAATTTAGATACTCTTTATTTCTTTCTCTTGCCCAATTTCTCTGACTAGAACTTCCAGTACTATGTTTAATACAAGTGGTAAATATGGGCATCCTTGTCCTGACCCAGGTCTTACGCAAAAAGTTTTCAGTTTTTCCCTGTTCGTTATGATGTTAGCTGTGGGTTTATCTTGTATGACATTTAATATATAAACCAAAATTAAAATGTCAGGCCCCTCAGCCAACTGAATGGACCTTCTTTTGGTCAAGGGGACCCCAGAGAAACTTTAAAAACTGAGTTTCTGGTCATGATAAGATAGGAGGTTGGACAGGCCTTGTTATACTCATGCCGTTTTATGGTTTAGACAAAAACTGACCAGTATTAATGTTAAAATAGAGATTATAAGACTGACCAGAATAGACTCTTTGTGGTAAGAAGTTAACAAACTGTAAAAACACTTAATGCCATGCCAGACAAGGGTTAAGTCATGCAGCCTTACACTTGAAGAATAAACTATGTTCTAACTGCCACAAGGTTTTTCTTTTTCTCTAGCAACTAAATAAGCACCAGCCTTGAGCTAAGCAATATTTAAACAATTTACAAGGCCGGGCGCGGTGGCTCAAGCCTGTAATCCCAGCACTTTGGGAGGCCGAGTCGGGCGGATCACGAGGTCAGGAGATCGAGACCATCCTGGCTAACACGGTGAAACCCCGTCTTTACTAAAACTACAAAAAACTAGCCGGGCGACGTGGCGGCGCCTGTAGTCCCAGCTACCCGGGAGGCTGAGACAGGAGAATGGCGTGAACCAGGGAGGCGGAGCTTGCAGTGAGCTGAGATCCGGCCACAGCACTCCAGCCTGGGTGACAGAGCGAGACTCCGTCTCAAAAAAATAAATAAATAAATAAATAAAAACAATTTACAGCTCAATTTCAGATGCTAACTGACCCTCTAGTCCACAGGCCACAACTACAGCCTTGATTGGGTAAGAGACTGATTTCAGTAATTTTCTGTTGATAAGAAGACCACTGACATGGACTAGTTCTGGCTGGTTTACAGAGGCTGTGCGTTTGAACGCCTTCGTGTCCCTGCTTCACCTTTTGATGTATAGGGCCTAAATTTAATACCTCTAAATGTTAAGTCTCCACTCCTAGGTGAAAATGGGTCATATGTTGTAACATGCACGTTTGTTTAGTACATGTTTTGGAACCACCTTCATGAATAATCATAGCTTATCCTGTTACCTGTTGAATATGTATACCTAACCAACAAATTGAGCATAAATTTCTGTCTCAGCTTTCTTCCTTTGAAGTACTTACCTGTTGTCTTTTTGTCTTTGCCTAAGGCTATGCTTCCCATCCTACAGGATGACCACCTTGTGAGCTGTAAACTTTTATATGAAATAAAGTCTCCTCTCCATATAAGACCTTGTTATTTTTTGTTAACATTATGTTGAGGTGTGTTTCATCTTTACCTAATTTGCTTAGAGTTTTTATTATGAAGACATGCTGAATTCTATCAAATATTTTTCCATGTCTATTGAAATGATCATGTTGTTTTACCCTTAATTCTTTCAATGTGATGTATCATGTTTATTGATTTGTGTGTAGTGAACCATCCTTGAATTCCTGGGGTGAATCCCATGTGATTACAGTGATTTTTTTAAATGTATTGTTGAATTTTATTTGATTGTATTTTGTTGAGGATCTTTGCATGTGTGTCCATCAGGGATATTGATTGGCATGTGCCAATCACATTTCCTTTCTTGTCATGTCCTTGTCTGGTTTTACTGTCAGGGTAATGCTGGCATAAAATAATGAGTTTGGAAGAAATTACTTGCTAAAGGTTGCATATTTGTTGCCTCCAAATCTCATGTTAAAACTTAATTCCCAATGTGGCAACACTGAGAGGTAGGCCTTTAAGAGTAGACTGGGTAATGAGTGCTCTCCCCTCATGAAGGGATTAATCCAATAATGGATTAATGGATTAATGGGTTAATGGATAAGTGGGTTACTCTGGGAATAAGACTTTATAAGAAGAAAAAGAGAGTCCTGAGCTAGCACATTCAGTCCCCTCATGATGTGATACTCTGCACCTCCTCTGGACTTTACAGAGGGTCTCCACCAGCCAAAAGCCCCTCATCAGATGAAGCCTTTGACCTTGTACTTCTCAGCCTCCATAAATGTAAGAAATAAACTTATCAAGCGGGGCACAGTGGCTTACCCCTGTAATCCCAGCACTTTGGGAGGCTGAGGTGGGTGGATCACCTGATGTCAGGAGTTTGAGACCAGCCTGGCCAACATGGGGAAACCCCATCTCTACTAAAAATACAAAAATTAACCAGGCATGGTTGCATGCACCTGTAATCCCACCTACTTAGAAGGCTGAGGCAGGAGAATCACTTGAACCTGGGAGGTGGGGGTTACAGCAAGCTGAGATCGCACCACAGCACCCCAGCCTGGGTGACAGAGTGAGAGTCTGTCTCAAAAACAAAAAAAAAAAAAGAGAGAGAGAAGAAAAAGAAAAAAGTAAAAGAATTCTCTTTATAAATTACCCAGTTTCAGGCATTTTGTTAAAAGTAACAGAAAATGGACTAAGACATCCTTCCTCTTTAATATTTTGGAAGAGGTTGAGAAAAATTGGTATTCGTTCTTTAAGTGTTTGGTGGAATTCAGCAGTGAAGCCATCGGTCTGTGGGTTTTTGCCTTTTTTATGGGGGGTTTTATTACTGATTCAAACTTGTTTCTTATTATTGGTCTGTTTAGGTTTTCTATTTCTTCATGATGCAATTTTGGTAAGCTGTAGGTGTTCAGGAATTTGTTCATTTCCTCTAAGGTTTTCCAGTTTTTTTGGCATATAATTGTTCAGAGCTGTCCCTTATTATCTTTTGAAGTTGTTTGGTATCATTTGTAATGTTTTTCTTTTTATCTCTGATTCTGTTAATTTGCATCCTCTCTCTCTTTTCTTTACTTAGTCTTGCAAAAGGTTTGTCCTTTTATCTTTTCACAAAAGCCCAACTGTTTATTTCATTATTAATACTGATCTTTTGTAGTTTTGTAAGTCTCTTTTGCTTATGCCTGCTCTGATTTTTTTTTTTCCTCTACTAATATTGGTTTAGTTCATCTCTCACTTTTCTAGGTTTTTCTGAGGTGTAACATTAGGTTGTTTATTTAAGATTTTTCTACTTTACTGATGTAGGAATTTACTAACACAAAATTTCCTTATAGAGCTCTGCTGAATCACATAGGTTTTGGTATGTTGTGTTTCCATTTTTATTTGTCTCAATAATTTTTTTAAACCATTTTGATTTCTTCATTTATCCTTTGGTTATTCAGGAGCATATTGTTTAACATCCATGTATTTGTGAACTTTCCAAACTTTATTCTGTTACTGATTTCTAGTTTTATTCCATTGGGGTCAGAAAAGATACTTGACATGATTTTGATTTAAATTTGCTGAGTTTTTTTAATGTCTAAAATATGACATGTCCTGGAGAATGTTCTATGTGCTTTTGAGAAATCTGTGTTTTCTTCAGGTATCATATGAAACATTCTGTAAATGTTTGTAAGGTCCATTTGATCTAGAGTACAGTTTGACTTCCCTGTTTGTTGATTTTCTATTTGCATGATGTGTTCATTGCTGAGAGTAAGGTGTTGAAGTCTTCTACCATTATTGTATTGCAGTCTCTTTCTCTCTTTAGGTTTATCAATATTTGCTTTATACATTTTGGTGCTCCAATGTTGAGTGCATAAATATATTTATAACTACTATATCCTCTAGTTGTATTGACCCCTTTATTATTATATAATGTATCTTTTGTCTCTTTTTATGAGTTTTGCTTTAAAGTCTATTTTATCTGGTATAGGTATAGATACTCCTCAATTTCCACTTGCATGGAATATCATTTTTCAATCCCTTACTTTCAGTCTATGTGTGTCCTTACAGGGAAAATGAGTCTATTGGTAGGTAGCATATAACTAGTTCTTGTTTTCTTATCCATCCAGACACTCTATGTATTTTACTTGAAGGATTTAGTCCATTTACATTCAGGGTATTTATTAATAAGTAAGGACATATTACTTCCATTTTGTTCATTGCGTTCTACTTGCTTGTAGATTCATTCTTCTTTTTCTCCACTTTTACTCTCTTCCTTCATGGTTGTATGATTTTCTGTAGTAGTATGTTTTCATTCCTTGCTTTTCATTTTTAGTGCATCTATTGCAAGTTTCTGTTTTATGGTTATAAAACAAAACATATTATAGTTCTAACAGGTTATATATTAAACTGATAACAACTAAGTTTGTTTGCTGAAATTACCAAAACAAAAAAAAATTACATTTTACTCTGTATATTCTCCCATTTTCATCACCATGTTTTGAATTTTGATGTGAGAATGTATGTCTTTTACATTATGTATTCATTAACAAGTTTTATTGTTGTTGTTTTAATAGTTTTTTTAAATTTTCATACTATATATAAGTGATTTACATGCCATGATTTTTGAGAACTTGTGGGTCTTTGAAAGCTTCCTTTTTATCTACTATGAAAAGATGATCTGAATGTATCTGTGTATGTCATGCCCCAGAACTGCTTTCAGCTGGGGTTGTCACTGTTTCAGTGCCTAAATCTAAGAAATATGTATACATAAGAAGAAAAGGGATTCACAGTGATATTTTTATTTACTAAATAGCACTCAATAATTTTCCATTATGTCTTTTTCTTCATAATGGCAAACCTCATTTGCAACAAAATAACCATACTTGCCTCACTGGAATAAATCCCACTTGGTCATGATGAATAATCTTTAATGTATTCTTGAATTTTGTTTCCCAGTATTTTGTTGAGGGCTTTTGCATGAATACTCATCAGAGATACCGGTCTGCAGTTTTCTTCATTTTCTGTATCTTTGTCTGGTTTTGGTATCAGGGTGATACTGGTCTTCAGAGTAAGCTTGGAAGTGTTCCATCCCCTATTTTTTGGAACAGTTTGAGTGGGATTGACATCAGTTCTTTAAATGTTTGGTAGAATTCAGCGCTGAAGCCATGGATCTTGGACTTTTCTTTACTGGGAGACTTTTTATTATGACTTCGATCTCATTATTTGTTATTGGTCTGTTCACTGGGTCTTGTTTTTTCATCCATTCAGCCACTCTTTTGTCTTTTGACCAGAGAATTTAATCTATTTGCCTTCAATGTTACTATACATCACCATTTTGTTCTGTGTTTTCTGATTATTTTTGTGGTCTTTTATTTCTTTCTTCCTTTCTTCTTTTTAGTGAAGGTGATTTTCTCTGGTGGTATGCTTTACTTTCTTGCTTTTTATTTTTTGTGTACCCACTGTATGTTTTTTGATTTGAGGTTTTAGTGAGGCTTGCAAATACTATCTCAAATAACTCATTATTTTAAACTGATGACAACTTAACACTGATTGCATAAACACACATGCAAAATGAAAACTAATAAAAACTCTACAATTTAACTTTGTTCCCCTATTGTTTAACTTCTTGTTGTTTCTCATTATGTCTTATTTTGCTGTCTATGTCTTTACGAGTTGTTGTAGTTATAATTTTTCTTTGGTTTATAATTTGGTCTTCCTCTTAAGTAAAGAGTTCTTTACACACCATAATTGCAGTGCTATAATATTCTGTGTTTTTTGTGTGCTCACTATCAACAGTGAATTGTGTACCTTTATATGACTTCTTCCTGCTCATTAACATCTTTTTCTCTCAGATTGAAGAACTCCTTTTAGCATTTCTTGTAGGACAAGTCTAGTATTGATGAAATCTCCCAACTTTGCTTTATCTGGGAAGATCTTTATTTCTCCTTCATGCTTAAAGTGTTTTTTCATCAGATATACTATTCTTGGGTAAAAGATTTTTTCCTTCAGAAGTTAAACATGTCATGCCACTCTCTCCTGACTTGCAAGGTTTCCACTGAAAAGTGTGCTGCCAGATGAATTGGAGCTCCATTGTATGTTACATGTTTCTTTTGTTCTTGCTGCTTTTAGGATCCTTTCTTTATCCTTGACATGTGGGAGTTTAATTATTAAATGCCTTGAGGTAGTCTTCTTTGGATTTAATCTGTTTGGTGTTCTATAACCTTCTTGTACTCAAATGTTGATATCTTTCTCTAGATTTAGGAAGTTCTCTGATATTATCCCTTTGAATAAACTTTCTACCCCTATCTCTTTCTCTACCCTCCTTTTCAAGGCCAATAACTCTTAGATTTGCCATTTTGAGGCTAACAATATCAACTTTTGCACTAACAATTGATTGCCAAAAGCAATGCATTTTAGTGGCAGTTTTATTTTCAGTTGGGGTGAATAAGTCCAGACTATGTCACTGTAGCATAAAAGTTGTTTGGAGGTGAAGACATTTGAGAATGGGCTCCTCCCCTTAACTCCCTTATCTGCCTAAAGTCACAGACTCAGAAAAAACAAATGCTCAAAAGCTCTCTATCATCATAAATCCCTTTCCAGGAGCAACCAGAGAATATTGATTCTTTCATTGGAGACTAGAAGTCAGAGGCTAGAAGTAAATATCACACTTAAAACTTAGACAGTAACAAAACTATCATATCTCCCACCTGTTCTCCTAAGGACCCATTTATCTTTTCTACTAAGGATCTATTTATCTGTCCTACAGTCATTTTTCCATAAATACCCTCTCTTCTCACCCCCTCTTTTTTTTTAGATGGAGTCTCACTGTCCTCCCAGCTGGAGTGCAGTCGTGTGATCTCGGCTCACTGCAACCTGCATCTCCCAGGTTCGAGTAATTCTCCCTGCCTCAGCCTCAGGAGTAGTTGGGATTACAGGCTCATGCTACCACACCTGGCTAATCTTTGTATTTTTAGTAGCGATACGTTTTCACCATGTTGGTCAGGCTAGTCTCAAATTCCTGACCTCAAGTGATCCACGTGCCTCGGCCTCCCAAAGTGCTGGGATTACAAGCCTGAGCCACCATGCTCAGCCTCTTCCCCGCTCTCTTTGTTAAGAAGTCATTTTTGCTTTTGCTGCCGTTGCTTTTGGTGTTTACCCTAGAACTTAAAGTATAATAAAATAAATAAATAAAATAAAAAAAAAAAAGAAAGAAGGTCATTGATCTCCTTTAGGCTAACCTTGGTCTCCCTTCTTTCCTCTTATTAAGATGGTATATGAGCCAAGATTGCTAACTGCCGTCCTTTACGTTAGGTTTTGTCGAACTCCTTCATATACTGATTAATTCTTTTCTTCTGATCATCCTGTGCTTCTGTTTAATTCACAACCTAATTATTTAGATATACGGCGCCAAAGGTTTTTCCTCCTCAATCAGTTAGCTATATAGCTCTTGAGCGCAGACCCACAGAGGACGGCGGGTGACCACCGCCTGTAATCCCAGCACTGTTGGGAGGCGTGAGGCGTGGCAGATCACCGTTAGGTCCAGGAGTGTTGGAGACAAGGCCTGGCAACTGGATGAAACCCCGTCCTCTACCCCAACAATACAACACATTAGCCCAGGCATGGTGGTGTCTGCTGTATCAGCTACTCGGGAGACTGCGACAGGAGAATTCGGCCTGGGAAGTGAAGTTGTACTGAACCCGATCATGCTCAACTGTACTCGCCTGGCGACAGAGTGAGACTCCACTCCTAAAAACAGAACGCAAGAAATGTTCAAGCACTTACTCGGTGTTTTAAAAGCTCTTGTCTCTTGTGGGTTCATAACCCAATTGACATAATCGTTTTCTACAGTTTATTCAACCATAAAGATAAACTCTTACTACAGTTTTTTTGCTTAGAATTATGTAAGTTCGTTGTTCAAGATTGCAAATGCGGAAAATGAGTTTTTTATGCAATGTAATCTTACTTATATGGCCTACGCCATTCCAAGGCCTATTTTCTCCCTTACCCCATCTCTAGAAATCAATTGTATTCGCGCTTAGTTTATGTTTTCATCCTTCCCACATTTTACTAGCAAAACATTACATGTACTATTTGTATTCCTTTTTTTTCTCAGAAATTAATGAGTAAACTTCACATCTCTGCTTTTCTTTTATCACATCTGTCACAGAGATCGCCATGTTGGACGAAACAACTTTTCCTTTTTTCCATCTTGGATCCAGTAGTGGGGCCTCAATTTAAACTGCACCAAAACGACAGACTCAACAGGAAAAAAGGACCAGGTGTTCATTTTAGTGTCACACCTAGGAGTATTCAGTGATGATGGTAATTTACTCAATAGAGATAAAAGATTTTATATATCCCGAACAACTTTAAAAAGAACCGTAACGGAGCGCGCGGTGGGGGGTTCGGGCGCTCAGTGGACGCGACACGAAGCGGAGAGTACTGTCTCGGCACAGACTTCGCTTCAGTTGAGGATGTTAGATTCATAAACAGAATTTAGGATATGACCATGCGTAGCAAAACAATTTAAAAATAGAAAGATTTAGAAAAGACTCACCTCTCGGCGACCCTCGTCTCTCCATTTGCTCATAGAGATATTTTCTCTCTTGGTTAAATTTATTCATTAGTCTTCGTCTGTTAGTACTGTAAACTGCAAATTGCATTCTTGATTTCTTCTCTCTCAGCTCGTCTCATTATTGAAGTATAAAACACTGCCTGATTTTTAGTGTGTGACTTCATATCCTTACCTCGTTACCTGAATTTATCAGCTCTAGGAGATTTTGATGGAGTCTTTATTCCGTTTTTCTAGATATACGATCTTCATCTGCAGCAGAGCATAATTTTACACCCTCTTTTCGCAATTGTGGTCCTTTTATATCTCTTCTTTGCCTGATTGTTCTGGCTAGGACTGTCCAGATATGTTTTGAATCGGCATGGTAAAAGAGCAAGCATTATTGTCGTTGTTCCAGATCTTGGAGAAAGCAGCTTTCAGCTTTTCTCATATTCAGTTGAATGTTTTCTGTGGATTTGGAACATGTATGGTATTTATTATTTTGAGGATGAGTTTCTTTATTCCTAGTTCTTGGAGAGTGCTTTTTTTATTATGTGATACTGTCTAAGTTCCTGGGTACATGTGGAAGAACGTTGCAGGTTTTGTTACACTAGTGTACAGCACCGTGGCCATGGTGGGTTTGCTGCACCCATGCAACCTGCCATCTACATTAAATATTCTCCTAATGTATCACTACCCAATCCCCCACTCCCAGAGATAGGCCCAGTGTATGATGTTTCCCTCCCTATGTCCATGTGTCTCTCATTGTTCAAGCTCCCACTTACCGTGAACACTATGTGGTGTTTGGTCTTGTTCTTGTATAGTTTTGCCTGAGAATATGTGGTTTCCAGCTCAGTCCACACCTCCTGGCGAGGGGAGAGGACATAAACTCATGCCCTTTTTTTATAGCTCAGTAGTTGTTCCGGATGGTGCTGATAGTGCTGCCTTCCTCTTCTATCCACGTCTAGCGTGATTGATGAAACTTTTCGGTGGGTTCGCAGAGTCTTTACTGCTTGTGAAGGGGTGCTTCAATAAATACGTGTGCCAGTGGTGTCGTTTATAGTGGGATGATTATGAGATCCTTGTTGTATTTACCGGGCAGTGAATGGATTGGCTGGGTCAGAATGGTATTGGTCGAAGTTGCGGTAGAGGTCGCTTGAGGAATGGCCGGACAGCTGTCCTTCTACAATGGTTGAAACTCTCCACCCACAGTGTAATAAGCATTCCTATTTCTATTTTTCCCACGATCCTCTTCCGCACTGTTGTTGTTTCCGTGGACTTTTTTTTTTGTTTTTTTTTTTGTTTTTTTGTTTTTTTTCGCGTTTGGAGATAGGCTTACCGCTGCGAGGAGGGTGAGTCAGTGACTGATATCAGGGAGTCGTTTAAATTTACTTGTTCCTTGTTGAGGCTGAATAACAATGCCCATTTTATGCACGACTTTTTTATGCATGTCAATGACTGTTGGAAGGTGGAAGTCGGTTGGTGCTTTCGCTAGTTTTGGCTTCGTGAATAATGTGCTGCTATGAAATGGGACGTGGAGTTTCTATCTGGCTTTTCGAATGTCATGTTGGAGTAGAGTGGTGATATCCAGGAAGGTAGAATTGCTGGCAGGTCAGTGATGGTGAATGTGCTTATTTTTGTAAGTTTTTTGAGGGAACTTCCATAGGTGTTTGCCCTCCTTGTTGCATAGTGGGCTGCACCATTGTGTATGGAGCTGGTTCAATTCATCAAAGTTGCAGCTAAGGGTTTTCATTCTTTCCACACTCTGCTGCCGATCAGTACTTGTGATAATGTTTCTGGGGTGCTTATGATGGTACCCACTTAGCGTGTCGAAAGGGACAGCATAGTGGACCCCTAGGCATGGACAGCTTGTGTTGATGAGTAGGCGACAGGGGTCTCATTGATAAGGAAGTGTTGTAGGTCAAGTTGTAGTCCCAATATTATGGCTCAGCATAGGAGATGTTTGATATGTATTTGTTTAATGAAGAGCAATAGACAGAGATAATTTTGCACATCATACCCCACAGTTTAGGAAGGCCTAGCCTGACTTTTAACGATCACCATTCTAACTGGCGAGAGTCGGTTTTTTAAATCATTAAGGAATGTTGAGTTTTATTAAATGCTTTCTACACATCTATTAAGATGATCATATGGTTTTGTTCTTCATTCTGTTGATGTAATGTATCACATTTATTGATTTGCATATGTTGAACCATCCTTGAATCCATGGTGTAAATCCCCTTTGGTCATAGTATGTTAGCTTTTGATGTGCTGAAGGATTTGGTTTGCTAGGATTTTGTTGCGGACTTTGGCATCGATGTTCATCAGGGATGTTGTCTCGCCATTTTCTTTTTTCATGTCATGCCCTTATTTGGTTTTGTGTCAAGATAGTGTTGACCTCATAGAATGAGTTAGGGGAGTCCCCTCCTCTTCAGTTTTTTGGAATAGTTTCAGGAGGATTGGTAATAGTTATTTATATGGTTCATGGAATTTGACTGTGCATACATTCAGACCTGGGATTTTCTTTTGTGAGGGACTTTTATTACTGATTCAGTGTTGATATTCTTTATTGGTCTCTTCAGGTTTTCTGTTTCTTCCTAGTCAATATTGGTTGTGTTTCTGGAAATTTAATCTTTTCTTCTAGGTTTTCTCCAGTTTGTTAGCATATACTTGTTCATAATAGTCTCTGGTCTTCTTTTGTATTTCTGTGGTATCAGTTGTAACTTCTCCTGTTTCATTTCTAATCTTAATTGGGTTCCTCTTTTCTTTTCTTCATTACTCTAGCTAAAAGTTTATCAATTTTTTGTTTGTTCTTTCAAAGAGCTTTTGTTTTGTTCATCCTCTGTGTTGCTTTTTTAGTCTCTATATCATTTAGCCCTACTCTGATCTTTCTTATTGTCTTTCTTTCAGGTAATTTACAGCTTTGGTTCGCCTTTGCTTTTCTAGTACTTTGAGATACATCTTAGGTTGTTTATCTGAAATATTTCTACCGTTCTGATGTAGGCATTCATTGCTATAAACTTCCCTCTTAGCACTGCTTTTGCCATATTCTACAGGTTTTGTTATGTTGTGTTTCCATTTTCATTTGTTTTAAGATATTTTTTGATTTCTATCTTAATGTCTTCATTGGCTTATTGTTTAGAAGCATATTGTTTAATTTCCATGTATTTTATAGTTGCCAAATACTCCCTCTTAGTATTTATTTCTAGTTTTATTCCATTGTGTTTTGAGGAGATACTTGATATGATTTTGACTTCTTAAAATTTGTGGAGACTTATTTTGTGGCATAATATATGGTCTATTCTGGAGAATGCTCCCTGCGCTGATGAGAAGACTGTATATTCTGAAGTTGTTCTATAAAATGTTCTGTAAGTATCTGTTAGGTCCATTTGCTCTAGAGTCTTAATTCAATATTTCTTTATTTTTTTCTAGATAATCTGTCTAATGCGGAGAGGGGTTTTAAAGTCCTCCCCTCTCTATTTTATACTGGAGTCTATCTTTCTCTTTATATCTAGTAACGTTTTCTTATGAATATGGGTACTCCAGTGTTTGGTGCAAACACATTTAGAATCATTATATCTTCTTGCTGGATTGATACCTTATTATATGTTTTTTTCTGTTTTGACTTAAAATCTATTTTATCTGATATAAGTATAGTAGCTCCTGCTCATTTCTGGTTTCTGTATGTGTAGAACATTTTTTCCATCCCTTTTCTTACGACTACATATTTCTTTGCATGTAAACTATGTTTCTTGTAGGCATTGTAGAGTTTGATCATGTTGCTTTACCTATTCAGACAGTTTGTATATTTTAAGTGGATAATTTAATTCATTTACATTCAAGGCTATTACTGATACATGAAGTTTTATTACTGTTATATTCTTCATTGTTTTGCTTGTTTTGTTTATTCTTTCTCCCTTTATTTTCTCTTAATATTTGTCATTGTAGTTTGATGTTTTACTGAAGGAGTTCCATTTGAGTCCTTTGTCTTCCTCATTTGTGTGTTTGGTTTTATAACCAAAACCAGTAAGTTTTATACTTTGTGTGTTTTCATGACAGTAAATGTCATCCTTTCACTTTTAACTTTAAGACTCCCTTGAACATTTCTTGTAGTACTGATCTAGTGGTAATGAATTCCCTAAGCATTTTCTTACATAGGAAAAAAACATTTCCCCTTTATTTATGAAGGATAATTTCACGGCATATAGTATTCCTGGGTGCCAGTATTTTCTTTCAGCAGTTTGAATATGTCATCCCTTTCTCCCCTGGCCTGTAAGGTTTCTTCTTAGAGGCCAGTTTAGTCTGATGGGGATTCCTTTATAGAAGACAAGACATTTTATCTTGCTCTTTTTTAGTATTCTCTTTTGCTTTGACTTTATATAGTTTGACTATAATGTGCTGTGGAGAAGACATTTTGCACTATATCTGTTTAGAGGTCTTTGATCCTCTTGTGTTTGGATGTCTAGGTCTTTCCTTAGATTTGGGAAGTTTTCATCTAACATTTTGTTAGATTTTCTAAATTTTTTAATCTTCACCCTCAGGGACAATGGTAATTTGATTATTCTGTCGGTTTATGTTGTCTATAATGTCAAAAGGCTTTGCTCTTTCTTTTATATTATTAATTTTTTTTCTGACTGGGTTATTTGAAAATACCTATCTTCAAGTTTTAGATTTTTTTATTTGGCTTGATCTAGTCTATTGTTGAAGTTTTGGAATGTATTTTGTATTTCATTCAGTGAATTCTTTAGTTCCAGAATTTTGTTTGGTTCTTTTAAAAAATATCTATCTATGATAAATTTCTTAATTATATCCTGAATCCTGTTTTTTGAGTTCTCTATATTGTTTTCAGAATTCTCTTGTGTCTTGCTGAACTTTTTTAAAATTAGTATTTTGAATTTTTTTATCCAGAATTTTGTGAATTTTTTATTGGGATCTGTTGCTGGAGAATTATTGTGTTCCTTTGGAGGAATTATATTTTCTGAATTTTCATGTTTCCTGTGTCTTTACATTGATATCTGTGCATCTGGTGTAATACTAGTTTCTTCCAATGTTTTGAATTTTCTTTTGTAGGAAAGGACTTTTCCTGAAGAAGTATATATTTTGTTGGTTACACCAAGCACTTTGACTTTGACTTTGGCCGCATGCAGTACCATAATTTCAGTGTGGTTTATTTGGCTGTAAACAGTGTCAGTGGTATCTGATTTTCTTGATGGGTTAGAATGCAGTCATTAGTAGAGGCTGTTGTGGAGTTTTGCTGGGGACTAGGGTGTCAAGTGGGCTAGTCTTTGGGCCCCAGTGGTGTAAGAATGGGCTGAGCATGCTTGTTCTTGGGCCTCAGGGTGACATTCGCTGGAACTGGTGTCAGTGGGTCCAGGCAGGCCAATTCTTCGCTTCCAGTTGGCTTGCTCAGATGCTGGTAGTGGCAGCAGTGGTCTAGGCATGTGGGTGTGTTCTTGGGTCCCTGGACAGCAAGTGTGATGTAGGTGATGGTAGCAGCAGCAGTGGAGCAACCCATTGGAATCCAAGTGATCCATGTTGGTGTTGGCAGTGGCTGTAACAGGTTGGGNAAGCTTTTTGATGGTAGGCACAGGGTCTCATTGATAAGAAGTTGTAGTCCCAATATTATGGCTCAGCATAGGAGATGTTTGATATGTATTTGTTTAATGAAGAGCAATAGACAGAGATAATTTTGCACATCATACCCCACAGTTTAGGAAGGCCTAGCCTGACTTTTTAACGATCACCATTCTAACTGGCGAGAGTCGGTTTTTTAAATCATTAAGGAATGTTGAGTTTTATTAAATGCTTTCTACACATCTATTAAGATGATCATATGGTTTTTGTTCTTCATTCTGTTGATGTAATGTATCACATTTATTGATTTGCATATGTTGAACCATCCTTGAATCCATGGTGTAAATCCCCTTTGGTCATAGTATGTTAGCTTTTTGATGTGCTGAAGGATTTGGTTTGCTAGGATTTTGTTGCGGACTTTGGCATCGATGTTCATCAGGGATGTTGTCTCGCCATTTTCTTTTTTCATGTCATGCCCTTATTTGGTTTTTGTGTCAAGATAGTGTTGACCTCATAGAATGAGTTAGGGGGAGTCCCCTCCTCTTCAGTTTTTTGGAATAGTTTCAGGAGGATTGGTAATAGTTATTTATATGGTTCATGGAATTTGACTGTGCATACATTCAGACCTGGGATTTTCTTTTTGTGAGGGACTTTTTATTACTGATTCAGTGTTGATATTCTTTATTGGTCTCTTCAGGTTTTCTGTTTCTTCCTAGTCAATATTGGTTGTGTTTCTGGAAATTTAATCTTTTCTTCTAGGTTTTCTCCAGTTTGTTAGCATATACTTGTTCATAATAGTCTCTGGTCTTCTTTTGTATTTCTGTGGTATCAGTTGTAACTTCTCCTGTTTCATTTCTAATCTTAATTGGGTTCCTCTTTTTCTTTTCTTCATTACTCTAGCTAAAAGTTTATCAATTTTTTGTTTGTTCTTTCAAAGAGCTTTTTGTTTTGTTCATCCTCTGTGTTGCTTTTTTAGTCTCTATATCATTTAGCCCTACTCTGATCTTTCTTATTGTCTTTCTTTCAGGTAATTTACAGCTTTGGTTCGCCTTTGCTTTTCTAGTACTTTGAGATACATCTTAGGTTGTTTATCTGAAATATTTCTACCGTTCTGATGTAGGCATTCATTGCTATAAACTTCCCTCTTAGCACTGCTTTTGCCATATTCTACAGGTTTTGTTATGTTGTGTTTCCATTTTCATTTGTTTTAAGATATTTTTTGATTTCTATCTTAATGTCTTCATTGGCTTATTGTTTAGAAGCATATTGTTTAATTTCCATGTATTTTTATAGTTGCCAAATACTCCCTCTTAGTATTTATTTCTAGTTTTATTCCATTGTGTTTTGAGGAGATACTTGATATGATTTTGACTTCTTAAAATTTGTGGAGACTTATTTTGTGGCATAATATATGGTCTATTCTGGAGAATGCTCCCTGCGCTGATGAGAAGACTGTATATTCTGAAGTTGTTCTATAAAATGTTCTGTAAGTATCTGTTAGGTCCATTTGCTCTAGAGTCTTAATTCAATATTTCTTTATTTTTTTCTAGATAATCTGTCTAATGCGGAGAGGGGTTTTAAAGTCCTCCCCTCTCTATTTTTATACTGGAGTCTATCTTTCTCTTTATATCTAGTAACGTTTTCTTATGAATATGGGTACTCCAGTGTTTGGTGCAAACACATTTAGAATCATTATATCTTCTTGCTGGATTGATACCTTATTATATGTTTTTTTCTGTTTTGACTTAAAATCTATTTTATCTGATATAAGTATAGTAGCTCCTGCTCATTTCTGGTTTCTGTATGTGTAGAACATTTTTTCCATCCCTTTTCTTACGACTACATATTTCTTTGCATGTAAACTATGTTTCTTGTAGGCATTGTAGAGTTTGATCATGTTGCTTTACCTATTCAGACAGTTTGTATATTTTAAGTGGATAATTTAATTCATTTACATTCAAGGCTATTACTGATACATGAAGTTTTATTACTGTTATATTCTTCATTGTTTTTGCTTGTTTTGTTTATTCTTTCTCCCTTTATTTTTCTCTTAATATTTGTCATTGTAGTTTGATGTTTTACTGAAGGAGTTCCATTTGAGTCCTTTGTCTTCCTCATTTGTGTGTTTGGTTTTATAACCAAAACCAGTAAGTTTTATACTTTGTGTGTTTTCATGACAGTAAATGTCATCCTTTCACTTTTAACTTTAAGACTCCCTTGAACATTTCTTGTAGTACTGATCTAGTGGTAATGAATTCCCTAAGCATTTTCTTACATAGGAAAAAAACATTTCCCCTTTATTTATGAAGGATAATTTCACGGCATATAGTATTCCTGGGTGCCAGTATTTTCTTTCAGCAGTTTGAATATGTCATCCCTTTCTCCCCTGGCCTGTAAGGTTTCTTCTTAGAGGCCAGTTTAGTCTGATGGGGATTCCTTTATAGAAGACAAGACATTTTTATCTTGCTCTTTTTTAGTATTCTCTTTTGCTTTGACTTTATATAGTTTGACTATAATGTGCTGTGGAGAAGACATTTTTGCACTATATCTGTTTAGAGGTCTTTGATCCTCTTGTGTTTGGATGTCTAGGTCTTTCCTTAGATTTGGGAAGTTTTCATCTAACATTTTGTTAGATTTTCTAAATTTTTTAATCTTCACCCTCAGGGACAATGGTAATTTGATTATTCTGTCGGTTTATGTTGTCTATAATGTCAAAAGGCTTTGCTCTTTCTTTTATATTATTAATTTTTTTTCTGACTGGGTTATTTGAAAATACCTATCTTCAAGTTTTTAGATTTTTTTATTTGGCTTGATCTAGTCTATTGTTGAAGTTTTGGAATGTATTTTGTATTTCATTCAGTGAATTCTTTAGTTCCAGAATTTTTGTTTGGTTCTTTTAAAAAATATCTATCTATGATAAATTTCTTAATTATATCCTGAATCCTGTTTTTTGAGTTCTCTATATTGTTTTTCAGAATTCTCTTGTGTCTTGCTGAACTTTTTTAAAATTAGTATTTTGAATTTTTTTATCCAGAATTTTGTGAATTTTTTATTGGGATCTGTTGCTGGAGAATTATTGTGTTCCTTTGGAGGAATTATATTTTCTGAATTTTTCATGTTTCCTGTGTCTTTACATTGATATCTGTGCATCTGGTGTAATACTAGTTTCTTCCAATGTTTTGAATTTTCTTTTGTAGGAAAGGACTTTTTCCTGAAGAAGTATATATTTTGTTGGTTACACCAAGCACTTTGACTTTGACTTTGGCCGCATGCAGTACCATAATTTCAGTGTGGTTTATTTGGCTGTAAACAGTGTCAGTGGTATCTGATTTTCTTGATGGGTTAGAATGCAGTCATTAGTAGAGGCTGTTGTGGAGTTTTGCTGGGGACTAGGGTGTCAAGTGGGCTAGTCTTTGGGCCCCAGTGGTGTAAGAATGGGCTGAGCATGCTTGTTCTTGGGCCTCAGGGTGACATTCGCTGGAACTGGTGTCAGTGGGTCCAGGCAGGCCAATTCTTCGCTTCCAGTTGGCTTGCTCAGATGCTGGTAGTGGCAGCAGTGGTCTAGGCATGTGGGTGTGTTCTTGGGTCCCTGGACAGCAAGTGTGATGTGGGTGATGGTAGCAGCAGCAGTGGAGCAACCCATTGGAATCCAAGTGATCCATGTTGGTGTTGGCAGTGGCTGTAACAGGTTGGGCAAGTCAGTGTCCTTGCCCACTGGTGGGTGACACGTGTGGGTGGGTGTCAGCTATGGAGGTATTGGCAGGTTGGTTCAGCCTGACTTCATACTCCAGGAGGAGTATTCAGATGCCAACAGTAGTGGACGGGGTTGGGCAATCTCTAGTCTCATAAGTATCATGTTTGACTACCAGGTGGACAGGACCAGGCTGACAGACATCTATTTACCACCCTTGTAGCACATTCACACATTAGCTGTGATACGCACGGGCAGGAATTTTCCCAGACTGCTGGTAGAATGTTCAGGTGTAGGTAGTGGCAGCTGCACTGCAGGTCTTCCACTGGAGACGGAGGGGTCGCTCTCAGTGTAGGGTAGGCAGGTAGTTATGGGATGCACAGTTTCCTTGTGCCTCAGTTCCATAGCAGCCTGCAGCAGTGTCAGAGGCATTTGTCCTTGAGGCGTGTGAAAGTACCTGGCCTCCTCTCTCCCTACTTGGCCTGGAAGCAGCAGCAGCAGCAGCAGCAGTCCTAACTCCAGGGCAGGATGCAGATTACTGGGGGTTTAGTTCTCAGAATCGTGCCAAACTGCAACTTCACAGAACTTGGAGGACTGTGGGACTCAGCCTGAGTTCCCTGTGGGGAGCCATGTCTCTGCAATCTCGAGGCAGCTTCCTATGTTAGTCTTTAGGCCCGTGTGGGATGAGAGCTCTCCCTTAGCTGGGATTAAAAGGTTTGTGGTGGGAATGTGGAGCCCTGGGGTCTCTCACTAACCTCTTTCCTAAGTCCAGGAACTTATCTTGACTCCCAGCCCTACCTGACCAAGCTGACTACCTAAATTCCTTCTTTTTGTGCTTTTAGTCCTTTCCATTGCTTTTCTGTTGAACCCAGTGTTCTCTCTTAGATATTCTATTCAAAGCGTGAATATCTACTTGTTATTTGGTTTCCTCCCTGTGACAGAGGCACATACTAGCTGTATCTACTAAGCCATCTTGAATCCCCCTTTATTATAATCTTATGGGACCAGCATCATACATGTGGTCTGTCATTGACCTAAACATTATTATGCACTGCATGACAATGCTGATGTATGCTACTACACGAATGAAGCTTGAAAACATTACGCTGAATGAAAGAAAACAGTCACAAAATACATATTATATGATTCCATTCATATAACATGTCCAAAAAAGGGAAAACTGTAGAAACAAAAGGTAGATTAGTACTATGATTAGGTAGATTAGTACTGTGATTAGTAGATGAGTACTGTTGTTAGTACTAGATTAGTACTGGTATTAGTACTAGATTAGTACTGTGATTAGATTAGGGCTGTGTAGGATGGGGAAAGAAAAGAGGGCTGGGAAGTAGTAACAATTTTGATTTGACAAAAAATGTACTAAATCTAACTGTGGTAAGATTACAAACACCTACAAATATACTAAAATCCACTGGGTTGTGTATTTTAAATGGGTGAATTCTATGGTACTTGATTTATATCTCAATAAAGCTATTACCCTAAAACAGCATTTTTACTGTATTTATAGCTCAGATATTTCAATTAGGTATGTTCCTCGAATTCCAGCATGCTATTTTAATTGAAACTTTTTATATGATCAGAAAACTCTCACAATGTCTTGCCAGGTGATTAAAACAGCTTGATTTATTTGCTCATAACAAGCTTCATAGGAGTTTTGTTTAATTAAAAATTACTTTTGGTCAATGGAGTTTTTCTCTATTTGCGTTCTTTAGTCACTTCCATATTGAAAGTACTAAATCAGAGAAACTCAGACAACTTTTCACCTTTATCCAATAAACTCTACATCTGACCATTTTCTCAAGCGGAGAAGCAACCACTTTGCTTTTTACCTGAATCATTAATTCCTTCAAAAATTTTTGAGAAAATCCTTCTTTAATTCAAAGATGTCATTTATCTCAGGCATATATTGTTTAGCTGTGTCCCCACCCAAATCTCATCTTGAATTGTAGTTCCCATAATCCCCACATATCATGGGTGGGACCTGGTGGGAGGTAACTGAATCACAGGGGCAGTTACCCCCATGCTATTCTTCTCATGATAGTGTGTGAGTTCTCACAAGATCTGATGGTTTCATAATGGGCCTTTCCCCCTTTTGCTCGGCACTTCTCTTTCCTGCCACCATGTGAAGAAGAATATGTTTGCTTCCTCTTCTGCCATGATTGTAAGTTTCCTGAGGTCTTTTCAGGCCTGTGGAACTGTGAGTCAATTAAACCTCTTTTCTTTATAAATTACCCAGCCTCGGGTATGTCTTTATTAGCAGTGTGAGAACGGACTAATACACAGGCAGATTTAAAAAACTGTAACCATACATTTCATTATGCTTTTGAATTAGCTACAAAATATCTCTTTAGCAACATTCCGTGGAATGTATTTACCCTGATTATGTCTCAGGGACACAAGGAACATTTTGTCTTTGCTAAGAATACAGTAAGAAGTCAATGGGAAAAGAAAGAACTTCAAGGTGTCGCAGGTATGAGTAGGAATAGGCAGGATGGTGACGGGTCAGAAAGAAACATCTAGAGAACTCATCACAGTGGGCTCACAACCCACTTCTGCAATCTTACCCGCTTACCGTAATATTTCCATTACCCTTACTAGAAAGCATATGCCCCATAACCAAAAGTAGCTATGGTATCTTAGAAAAGCATTTGTCTCCACATGTCACCAAGATTTTTACCTTTCTCTTAACTCTATTTTTAATCTACTAAATATGCCTCGAATGGCTATGGACAGGAATGGATAGCAAGGGATATCCTATGATTATTAATATTTCAGATACAGTGCTAGAGACAAGGACATTGAATATTATGAAAGGGATAAGATGACTCCTCCATTCCACCTCGTAACTTCTAGCCACTGCCTTAATTTCTAGTATAGGGAAGTGTGGCATTTGAGATAAAATTCAGTTTGTTCTGAACACATGCCAACTCTTTATGGAACAATTTGTGGACAGATATATTAACCATCTTTCCACAAGTCAGGACAAGAAAGCTAAACTATAGAATTGCAGAGTTACATTAGGCCAAATGCCTAATTTCTGTTAAGGGTATATAGTATTTAAGTCACTACTCTCCTATCAAGACCAGTTCAAAAAGCATAATGTTTATTAGTAGACCAAAGTAATATATTCCTATTCATTACCTCTCAAATAACTCACAAAAATAAAATAATATTATATAACACTAAATGAAAATAAAAATTTTATTCTGAAATAATTTGAATTGCAAATCTGGTTGCAACCTTGGGAATGGGTAGGTGAGCAATCTGGTGACACAGAAGCATCTGGTTTTTCTTGATTTATAAATCTTCCCCTGGAGTTTATATGCTACTCCATGGAGACACATTATGGAGAACCATGGAAGTAGCCAGCTTGAAATTTAACACTTGTAAACAGGGTCTTATTCAAAGGGCACCATCTTGCAATTAAACAAGATTTTAAAATCCCAGAGGAAATGAAATGTTAAGTGTGACATTCTTTGGATCATTTCTACAGTTTATTAAATTGCAAGAAATAAACATTGTAATTTTATTCATTTTAGTTATTCTGCTTTTAAAGCTGTGAGTAATGTATTAGTAGTACTTGGTATTTTTTGGACCACAGTTTTCCTTTCTTAACATCTATATTTGGAAATCCTGAATCTGCCTCGTACTGGCTACATGCACAGTGACTGTAAAGGATGGGTCAAAGTTAGATACTAAATTCATGGTGCAGAAATAATTAATTATCCATATGGTAAAATATGAAATTATATCTTAACTCACGTCATACATAAAAATAAATTGTCTAAATGGTGATACTAAAATCTCTAACTTTTTAAACAAAATATGTTTAAGAAATCAGGTTAGGATTAAATTTATCAAAAAAAGTTTCTTCAAAAAGCAAATATCAACTTGTTCTGATTCTGATCATGATGAATTATTGGATGTATCTGTCCCCTCTCACACTGTAAACAATTATAAAATATACAAAATTTACAATGCAATTGTTTGAGGACATTGGAGGGCAAAAAGGATAGTACTCTGATCCCTGGGGTACCATGGGAGATGAGTTCCACTTCAGCCTAATTTTCTCTCTGGGGAAATTTTTAAATATCGCCACAGGGAAATGAGTTCTAAACAGAGAGTAGGAGCTTCACTAGTGGAGGAAACAAAGATCACAGTTAGAAGGTAAAATGATGGCTAGAATTTCTGGAACAAGATACTAGATAGGAAGGAGATGTACAAAGAGGGAGCCTCACGGTCTAATAGAAGTTTCCTTGCACTGTTGAGCAAATATTTAACTATATAGTAATCTCACCTTACCTACAAGGGATACACTCCATGATCCCCAGTGGATGCCTGAAACTCAGATAGTACTAAACCCTACATATACTATGCTTTTCTATGCAAAGATACCTATGATGAAGTTTCATCTATATATTAGGCACAGTAAGAGATTAACAATAATAATAAAATAAAACAATTATAACAATATTCTGTAATAAAGTATGCAAATGGTCTCTCTCCTTCACACACACACATACACACACTCCCTTTCTCTCTCTCTCTCTCTCAAAATATTTTATTGTACTGCCCTCACCTATTTTCAGACTCCAGTAGACTTCAGGCAATTGAAACACAGAAAGTGTTTCAAGAGGTATCTAGGGGGACTGCCGTACATGTGCACTGTGTATCTAGGGGGACTGCCGTACATGTGCACTGTGTATCTAGGGGACTGNATGTGCACTGTGTATCTAGGGGGACTGCCGTACATGTGCACTGTGTATCTAGGGGGACTGCCGTACATGTGCACTGTGTATCTAGGGGGACTGCCGTACATGTGCACTGTGTATCTAGGGGGACTGCCGTACATGTGCACTGTGTATCTAGGGGGACTGCCGTACATGTGCACTGTGTATCTAGGGGGACTGCCGTACATGTGCACTGTGTATCTAGGGGGACTGCCGTACATGTGCACTGTGTATCTAGGGGGACTGCCGTACATGTGCACTGTGTATCTAGGGGGACTGCCGTACATGTGCACTGTGTATCTAGGGGGACTGCCGTACATGTGCACTGTGTATCTAGGGGGACTGCCGTACATGTGCACTGTGTATCTAGGGGGACTGCCGTACATGTGCACTGTGTATCTAGGGGGACTGCCGTACATGTGCACTGTGTATCTAGGGGGACTGCCGTACATGTGCACTGTGTATCTAGGGGGACTGCCGTACATGTGCACTGTGTATCTAGGGGGACTGCCGTACATGTGCACTGTGTATCTAGGGGGACTGCCGTACATGTGCACTGTGTATCTAGGGGGACTGCCGTACATGTGCACTGTGTATCTAGGGGGACTGCCGTACATGTGCACTGTGTATCTAGGGGGACTGCCGTACATGTGCACTGTGTATCTAGGGGGACTGCCGTACATGTGCACTGTGTATCTAGGGGGACTGCCGTACATGTGCAAAGCAGTATTCTGTGATGTCTATCAAAGAAGGTGGTGTATGAGTGAAGCAAATATGTTAAAAGACACACAGGACCATACATTCTGAAGTTACAACCAGATATAGTTTAAAAAACCTAATTGAATACCCTGAGCATTCAGTTAAAGCCTCTGAAAGCCCACACATTAGGAGTAGAGGTACCCTGGCCCAAGAATAAAGATAAGGATAAGGAATACTGTAGACTTAATTCATAAAAGCTAAAACCAGACTTTGTCAAGATCAAGCTAAGCTACCAGTAAAGTAACCATCTTCCAGATTGAAAGTCAGTATTTGTTAAAATGAAGAAACAAAGTTACACGCTCAAAAATATAGCATTGACAATGACAAGCGTACAATCAATACCTATAACACTCATGAAAAACTGGATAATGTGGCCCCTAGGTAGGAGAGGAAATAGTAAATAGAGAACCTAGAGATGGCAAAAAACTGACAATAGCAAATGCTGAGGCTGTTTGAGGCAATAGGAAGTCTAATTCATTTGATGGTGCAAATGCAAAATGGTGCTGCCAATCTGAAAGACAATTTGGCAGCTCTTAAAAAGCTCAACAGAGTCTTATCATATGATCCAGCAGTCCCACTCTTGGATATTTACACAACTGATTTAAAACCTCACGTCCAAACAAAAATCTTACACGTGAATGCTTATGACAGCATTATTTATAATCCAGCATTGGAAGCAATCAAGATATTCTTCAGTGGGTTAACGGCTAAATAAACTAGTACATCCACCAATTGGGTACGAGTAGATTATTATCCTGCAATAAAAAGAAATGAGCCATCAAACCATGAAAAGACATGGAGGAATCTTAAACAGACATTGCTAACTGAAAGAAGACAATTGAAAAGGCTACAACTGGTATGACTCCAATTATATGGCATACTAGCAAATAGTAAAATTATACAGACAGTAAAATTGTAAGTGGTTGCCAGGAATTCAGGAGGAGGTAGGGATTAAAAAGTGAAGCACAGGGAATTATTAGGGCAATAAAATTATTCTGCATGATTTTTTAAGTTGCATACAAGACATTATGCATTTGACAAAACTCACAAATCTT
The DNA here is from genome assembly GCF_001698545.2 of Rhinopithecus bieti. Classification (NCBI taxonomy): domain Eukaryota; kingdom Metazoa; phylum Chordata; class Mammalia; order Primates; family Cercopithecidae; genus Rhinopithecus; species Rhinopithecus bieti. The sequence continues at coordinate 210,216 of NW_016806866.1, read as the reverse complement.
TAGAATACAAGGGGCAATCCTCAGTGTTTGCAAATTTAAAAAATAGTTTAGGAGGTTGGAAGATCTCAGAAAAAAACATGCAGACTGAAAAGAGAATCTAACTGTACTACAAATATATGTGCCAGACTCCCTGAAGGAGATTGGGAGAAAATGTACTGACCTATGTAACTTCGGAAATGAGTGGAGTCTGTAAGACTGAAGACAAAAGGAACTGTACTTAAGCACTATACTTTAGTTGATATAGTTGTTTCCCAGGGGTGTACAGGTTAGCAATTCTGATCCTGCTACACACGTATTCCAGAACAGAACAATCAAGTAGATGGATGGCAGAAAGTGGGAGCCAATCATCTTACTTTTGGAGTTAGAGTTCATGGAAAAGCAAGGGTTCACTTGGTAATGGATTAGTTTAACACACCAGTATGAATTCATGTTTAACTTAATATATTGATGTGGATGGTTATTAATTATGTATAGGTATGTGCATAAACACAAGTTAGTATAAACACATTTAGTTTTAGGTCTGTCACTCTAGCAGCAACTAGCACTTTGAGTACCCAGAGTTTGGGTTCTAATATTATTCCCTGATAATAGGGACTAGTGCTCCTTGGAGAAATGGCTGATTCCAGGACTAGGGCAGAAAATATACAAGATAAGCCTGGAGCATCATTTTCCTATCTTTGTCTGTGTCCTTCTTCAGCTCTTTGTGCAACTTTTAAGATAGTTATTTTAAAGTATTTATTAAATCAAAATCTAGGATTCCTCAGAGATGACTTTGAGTTTTTTTGTTCCTTCAGGTGGGCTCTACATTTCTGAGGTTTTTTTTAATGCCTTGTGGTTTTTTTGAAATTGAAAACTGTCTATTTCAACCTTACATTGTGTTAACTCTGGAAATTGTATTCTTCCTCTGCTTCCAGAAGATGTCTTTTTTATTGTTGAAGGGTATCTCTGTGCTGAGGATTTGCCTGAGGTGAAAGCTTAAGGTCATCTCAGGACTTAGTTCTGGGTCTATGTCCTTCCATGGGCTTGCATGGTGGCTTTCTAAATGCCCTGATATGTGTGGTTGTTTTTGGATATTCTAATCTTTAAATGCCTGGCTTCTAAAAGAAGAAAAGGGGTGGGAGTTAAGACAGTGATATCCATGACAGTGGTAGCCAGCCACTGTGCCTGAACCTGAGTGATCAGAAATAACTGTCAGCAATCAGAACTCGGAAACTGGATACACGGACGACAAACTCTTGCTTGTCCATCTTGGCTCCAGGAAGCCACACCAAAAACAGGCATGACATGACTACCTAACGCAGGGCTAGAGGGTGGATAGCCACTACTACCCTAAAGGCTGAAGTTGGCTAAATTAAACAGTTTACTAACCATGTTTTCCTCTGCAAACTGCAAGATTTCAAATAGACTCCAGATTTCCAAAATAGTTACATCAAACAGTTTCTGCCAGTACAATTGTTTTCTGTGTGGAGAATCAGATTCTTGGTGCTTCCTACTTCACCATCCTCCTGATGTCACCCCAGATTTTAAGCAGTGCTAAGTTGTACGATTCTGAGAAAAACAACATATATAAAATGAATAGAACCTCTTGATCTTACATGTTACACAGAAGGATTAAAAAGAGAGAGCCAAATATAAAATCTCTTTTGTATTCTCCTCTGTATTGTTAATAAAAAACAATCAGAACCCAAGACAGTAATCTCTTCTCCCATCCAATGGCTTTCCTCGTAATTTGAGTTGGTGGTCACATCAAGCGCCATTGCCCGGTCATTATCCAATATTGGTTTCAATTTGAAATTAATTGTCCATATGCCTTGGTTTGGTGTAATGTACTTCTCTTTTTACTGATGCATATATATTCTAGAGACCAGATCTGAGGCAAAGAGACACAAGGGAGCTATGTAATACACTAAATGAAACCATTAAGAGAACTGCTTTTACCCGGTACTGAGTAGGTACAACGATCCATCATCACACTGTTTAGTCAGTCTCTCATACCTCATCATCCTCAACTGCTGAACATGAATCAGAATGATAAATCCTTAAAATTAAATATCACTTCCTCAAAGAACAGCCAAATGTATTCTCCTAGCCAGATGGGGAGATAATGAGCACTCACATTTGCTACAGAGAGGAATGTATTACTGTCTGATCATCACAGTCCAAAGGGCAATCTAAAATCTAGTGGAGTGTTCAAAGGAAACATTCGGCTCACCAACACATTTACAAGCTCAGGGAAGTTATTATTTGCCAAGCTGGAGGTTTTGTGTTCCGCCTTAACAACATGATCTCCTTTTTCTCATCCACTTAGTAGAGCTTAATGTGTAGAGAAGTCAGAGCCATACTAGGAGGAGAAAAAGGTCACTGATATTCAAACTGCAAGTCATTATCTAACTTCATGATTTTTCAAAATCAAATAATAGAATAGAATGAAAGGAAATAAAATGAAATGAATGGAGCTGAGTAGAAAACAGGAGAGAATAAAACACTCAGATATCAAATACATAAGGACACTGCTTCTTAAAATTTCCTGATTAGACATTTGTAAGAATTCTATCTTTTCGTGAATCATGATTTTAAAAATTTGAAAAAACTGTTTCCTATAGATTTTGGATTGGGTTCACTCAATTTGGGGAAGGAGAATTTGAGATGATTGCCAGGAAAAGGTGAGAGTATAAGGAAATCACTTTATTTTTAGTAACAATAGAAATGATAAAAATAATTATTATTTGTAACAATTGTACATGAGACATATAGAAAAGCCTTCATAACATATTTAGCACTGAAGGGCATATCAATCTTTCCTTTATCTAAGAAGGATATTTGTTGTTGTTTGTCACTTTTAAAAATATTAATAACAATGTTTAGGTCTTTTCCTTTAGGCCTGCCTATGACCATGTGTGTTTGATATACTGCACAGGTGTATGCACAGTTAGTGCAGAAAACACTGCCATTATGCAAATGTGACAAATGAAACACCTAGTCAGAATAAATCTCCTTAATGCAAACATACCTAACGGGCAGCTTACATGGTTTTGCCTCCTGAGAGCATAGAATGCTTAATTTTTAATTGCCAAGGAAGAACCATCTATTTCAGAAATCTACATAGAATTCTTCTTAGAAATCTACATAGAATACTAACGGTATGTAATTATTAATTTGTGATGTAAGTTAATGAAAGATTTGTTAAGCATATCTGAGATGCTTTGCAATAAATGCATAGAATTTACTGTGCACAGTTACATTGCTGTACAAGAAACATGTCATAGTTTCTGCAAAGAAACTCTGGGTTTCTCACCCAAGAATTGCTTATAGTCCTAAATGGAGAGGCTAGGAGAACAGTCTTTCTTCTGTATCTACTGAAGAGTTCTTGCTCCATGCTGTTTTTGGTTAGGGTGGCTATATCTTCCTCTGGCTCCATGCTCTCATGTGTTAGCATAGAGATTTCTTAGACATTGCTTATCTCAGGATTACACATGCTGACTCTGTAACCTAACTGCACCTGACTTCAGACACTTTAGGGCTGCCATTCTTCTGGTCTAGCATCAGCCAGTGTTCTTATGCTCATTGACCCCTGGGAAAACATTTTAAAGTGAATTTCATGGGAAGTGTCTTTTCCTACTTATACCCCAAACAACAACAATAGAAACAACAAAAACAGATCTTAGCAAGTACAAATATGCGGATTCCATTACCCTTTTTGCTAAGTGAACTTTAGATAACTGTAATGAAATAACACTTGGATCACTCCACACGCAATATTTTATGTGGTCACACAATTTACATCGCTTTTTATTATTTATTCAAACACTGGGAGAAGTCTGATAAATGACAGACATCATCATAGACAACGGGAAAGGATTTGGGTAGGCAGGGAAAGAGAGAAAACTGCAAATGACAACAACTTCAGGCTTCACGCTAAATCACTCACTTAACACAGGCACATCTTCTATACTGACAAGATCAATGTAGGTACTAACTACGCCCGAGGCATGGGGCAATACAAAAGTGAATAATATCTGGGCTCTCCATTCATAGAATGTACATTCTATAAGGAAAGATGGGCCAAATGCATAATTATCTGAAGTGCTAGGTTGAAAATGATACACCAGTGAGCAGAGCTGCAAGTTGAGTGTTGGGTTCTTGCACATCACACTTCTAGTAGCTGCCAGCAATCCCAACCTGACAGCAAAAACCATTTCAGCACATGAGAATGGAAAATATTTCAACTTATTCACTTTCAAGTGAGACTTTATTTCAGTTAGAAAGGAGAGCAGGTAAGAGATGAGATTAATTTTTGCTTTCTCATTAAGCCAACCTATTGGGAAATTGATTGAAGGAAAACAATAAGATAAGTGAATGCACATATCTTTGTAGGAGTCAATTTATTACTAGAGAGCGGGATTATCAATCCTCAGGCCTACATCAGCAAGGACTTGATCATACCTTCTGAGTCTTAGTTTCTTAGAGAACAAGAACTTCCTCTAGAATAGTACTGTTTAAAGCTCACAGAACAATCAACCTTGTCTTTTTCACACAGCTAGTATCCTTCACCTTCTTTTGAGAACAATCAGTGTGACTTACAGGTGGAGAAGCAAATATTGGGCAAGAAAATTGCAATTCTCACCTAAACTGAGAAAGAGATAGATATGCTAAAAGGGCCCCACTGGGACAAGCTCATTGTAGTAAGAACGACGCAGATGAAATACAATTAGTGATAGAAAATGAATGTCTGAAATGTAATGGACCAGTGACAATATGAATTAGAGCCAGAAACTGAGTCTCCTTTTTGTGAAATCCCGAGTGGTACTTAGCTTGCACTTCAGATGTTCCCAAAGTGCATCTGAGAGACTACATATATCCTCCTTGACTTGGGAAAAAAAAAAATCTTTAGCACTGATAGGGTATCCACTAATATCTTAGCTAGCTGGGAGAAATAAGGGTTGGAGTCAAGGAATATATCCAGTAAACAATGTCTTTATACAACTGAATGACTTAAAATTGAAGGCTTCCGGCCCGGCGCAGTGGCTCAAGCCTGTAATCCCAGCACTTTGGGAGGCCGAGACGGGCGGATCACGAGGTCAGGAGATCGAGACCATCCTGGCTAACACAGTGAAACCCCGTCTCTACTAAAAATACAAAAACTAGCCGGGCGAGGTGGCGGGCGCCTGTAGTCCCAGCTACTCGGGAGGCTGAGGCAGGAGAATGGCGTAAACCCGGGAGGCGGAGCTTGCAGTGAGCTGAGATCCGGCCACTGCACTCCAGCCCGGGCGACAGAGCGAGACTCCGCCTCAAAAAAAAAAAAAAAAAAAAAAAAATTGAAGGCTTCTGTTACATTACTTGTGTAGCAGATTGAAAAACTCACATGTGATGAATCAGGAAGAGAAATCCTATAAAATGTAAATGTTATATTTTAATAAATGGAAAAAGGAAGAATGAAGGGAGTCAGATGTTTATTTTCCTCCTCTTTAAGCATCTCTGTATAACTGACTTCATTATGAATCATTTCGGTTTGGTCACAATATGCTTTTGTTAAAACACTTTTATATTAACCTAAAGTCTATACCACAAGTACAGACTTCTTACCAATTTTGGCTACGTATTTCGTGGAGTGTTATTGGATATGGTGGTAGGTGTAAGATCAAATACAAGCATGAACAAACATTTTAGGCAATTCTAGAAGTTTCACAGATTCTAAACAGAAACTACAACTTTTCTTTTTAGCTTTTCTCACTGTTTAGACAGAAATCCAAGTCCACTGGCACCCGCCCTGCAATAACCTTGGCATCTAATAATTTTGTACTTAATAAAAGGGTTTCTTGCTCCTCTGTAACAGTTTCTTGGAGTTACTCATTTACAAATTAATTCCAAATCCTAGATAAAGATATATCCCCCTTATTGTCCTAAACAGGATTACTTGAAATTTTTTACAAGTTTAGAAATATTGTTATACTTTACAGTTCTTTTAAATTTTTATTCACATATATGAAAAAAACACACACACACATATATGTGTGAGGGAGAACAACAGAAGTCAGCTATAACTCATAAGCAGTAAAAAGTGCCTTTATCTCATTCAATGACAGTGAAATTAAATTGTCTTATGGGCTTTTAAGACACATTTTTCTATTATTTTCATAACAATCTCTCTCTGCAAACTTCTACCATCACCAGGCACTTCTAACCAGGGTATTTTCTTTCCTTCAAACGTGCACCCTTAACTATGTCCTACATCCCATTACATTGTTGTCAGCTGTGAGGCCTCCACATCTGCAGAGAAATTCTCCCCAACCCAGGAGCGCACTAGAATCTGGGCCCATTCTAAATTCTCCACACATAAAATGGCCAAATGATTGCAGTGGCAGTGACAGTAAATCTTGCTTGTCATGGTTATCAGTAAGTGTTCCTGCTTTATTAGTAGGGACAGAATCTAAGTGCATCCTAAGATCAGGTTCAATGCTAGACCTGCACATTTATTCTGGATGAGATAACAAAGAGAAAAAAGCTTTTTGTTTTGCCATGGTTTATGGTTCCATTAGCATCTGTTTCTTTCAAACCCATAGAATCAAAATCAGAGCTGATTTCTCTGAATAAATGTGTTTCTCAGAAAACCATAATTCTGGTCAGATTGCTTATTAAGGTAACACCTGGCACAAACATGAGACTATAGTGTTAACTAATCACACAGCCCACCTGAAATCTGTCCAGAAAAATGTGAAATGGACCCTGCTAAGAAAGCATGAAGCAATGAGTCACAAACACACAGCTAACACCTAGGGAGACATAAACACAGATGTCATCTCCTCTTCCTTCCTTTCCTCCTGCTTTTCACTCACACCCACCAAGGAAAGACGGTGATGAGATGTTTCACAGATGCTATGTGGGTAGGATGGGATTCGGTTATTTGTTGGAATCTTTTTTTCTTTTTTCTTTTTTTGTATGCATGTTTGTGTTTGTTTTCTTTAATGTCACACCACAATTTCTCTAGAAATAACATTTATCTTCAATCTCCGTTTGACTATTATTCCTTAAAATAATTTAAAGTGAAGGAGTAAGCATGCTTTAAGTCGATACTGGCCACATTGTTATAAAGATTTTAGGTAAGGAGTCACAGACAGAAAATGAGAAAGATGAAAGAAGAGAGAAAAGAAAATAGAAGAAAAAAGAAGGACAAAGTGAAAAAAATTTAAGGGAATGGCAAAAACAAGGGTAAACAAAGGATAACACATCATTTTGGTGCTGAAATCGTGAGCATTTTCCTGGCACTGTTGCGGCGATATTTATTATTACTATTATTCAAATAAATAGCATGCTTTCTTCCTGCAAACTCAATCTGAATTTTAAAATTCTGGGATTATAATTACTTAGTGAGCTGTTCTATCCATATTCCCATGACACCCAGACAAGAAGTCCATTTGCCCTTTCATGCTACATTACAATTACGAATATTCCTTAAAAATCTGAACTACAGTGACTTATTGTTATATGGGTTGAATTGTGTTGCCCTAAAATTCATACTTTAACCCTTAGTCCCTTAGAATGTGGCCTTATTTGCAGACAGTGTCTTTTACAGAGGTTATCAGGTTAAAATGAAGTCATTAGGCTATATTGTCATCCAATATGACCGGTGTCCTTATAGAAAGGGGAAATTTGAAGACAGACATGCACACAGGGAGAATGTCATGTGAAGATGAAGAGAGAGATCGAGATGACATTTCTACAAGCCAAGAAAAGCCAAAGATTGCCAGCAAACCACCAGAAGCTGGGATAGAGGCGTGAAATGGATTTTCTCTGAAAATTTTCAGAAGGAACCAACCCTGATGACACCTTTACCTTGGGTTTCTGTCTTTCAGAACTGTGAGACAATACATTTCTTTTGTTTAAACTACCCAGTTTGTGGTAATTTGTTATGGCAGTCCTAGCAAACTAAGACACTGGTTTTACTCTCTTCATGTTCTTTAGAACTCACCTATCACTATCAAAGGATGAAATGCTCTACGCAGTTAGAGTAGACATCAAGATAAATGGCTTCAATGAGATATAGAAGGGCCTCCACTTAATAACATCCCACTTTAAAATCTTGATATTCCAGCGAGAAAACAGGCAACCATTGAAATGTTAACAATCGGGCAAAAATTGAAAAAAAGAAACAAACATGACACCAGCCATATGAATGATGGAATAAAACTCGCAGCTTTACTCGTTCTGAACCAGTGTGTGCATCTTAAATGTCATCAAGATACAAAATACAACAAATGAAAGTCTGTAAGTGCCTCTTCATGTTGAGCCTTTCCCTGTCATAATCGAAGCGTGCTATGGCATGATGTCCCTACACCCCCACACCAACTTTTTTGTAGTGAGATGTTTCATACTATACTTTCCCTAAGAGGCAGAATGAATATGTAACAAAAAAGCATGATTTGCATGGATAGGCAGGTAAGTATTTACCTCTTGAATGCTAAGAAGGGTCCTAATCTAAAGCTCCTTATCCCAGTAATTCTATCACAGTGCATTCTGGAAAATTATGCTTTTTGCTTCCTTTTATATGAAAATTCTAGTCCCAGAGTTGTACTCAACCTCAATATGCATTTTAGATGCAGTCTCTATTTAAGAAGCAGCAACACTTACTCGTAGCTATCATAAAATAAAGGGCTCCCACCATTAAAGAGACTTGATTGGTCCTCGTGATAGGTGGACTGGGGTTAAAAACAATTTAACCAGATTTGTCAAATAATGGCTACATTAGCAGACATGAAAACTTTAGTAATTAGAAATTTAGTAATTATATGTGGTTATTCTTAAGGATACAATAGATACCATTTATTGAGTACTTACTATGTACCAATTATTGGGCTTTGCATATATCATCTCATTTAACCCTCACAAAACCAGAATATATTTTTTCTCTACTAACCTAATTTTGACGTAACAATTATGTCTGAAATACATAAGTGGATTAATTAGTTTTATTTTCAGGATTTAAAAATAATAGCTAAGTGATATTGTCATTCTTTTATGCAAACCTAACTATCCACCTGTGGATCTTTGGAAGTCAAAGCTAGACAATGCACATGATTTTCAGATTTCTGTGTATACTTATCAACCACCTGATTAATACTCCCAGACTGTAGTCTTAACCTAACCACAAAATATTTTCTGCCACTTTTTATCAGAGGAAAATTAGTATTTTCCAATAGTACCCTTAGCCAGCAGACATCACCTGCAGAGCATTGTGGTAAACTCCATAATGAATAATTTGTAAGATTAGTTATAAACGAATACTCTATTCCCCTAAAATCTGGTCATAAATTTAGGATTTTAATATTTAAAACCTTTTAGTACTATACAAGCCAGTGGGAGGTATATTCAAAAGCAAATGTGTTTCACAAGGATTTAAGAAGAATATAACAGAGGACTGTAAAAATGAAAATATCCAGCTCTATTCTTACCCAGGATAAATTAAAATGGTTGATACAATAAAGAATGTATACATTCAAAATAGAGTAAAATAATAGGAATGTTAATTTACATTTTATAAGGATTTGCTGCTGCTTCTATGCTTGATAACTACTTTGTGAGACAAATATAATGATTCTCCTATTATTTTACTTAAGAAAATGAAGACCCACAGTTTTCAAACAACTTGCCTAAAATATCACAACCTCTAAGTTACTGACATGCCAGTGTCAGTCAGACATACTGACATAAATACTTCTAATAAGAGTTGTGGTAATTCCAAAGTACCTCAAAGATGTACTAGACCTAAATATGACCAGATGGAGATTTCACTGTACAGAAGAACTCAAATGGCACCACTTTCGATGCTTTTGAACTAAAAGTATTATTCTAAAACACCCCCATGAGGTTGCCAGGTCTGCTTACACAGAGCAGCTGAATAAAATGTATCTAAAGACTGTTTAGTAAGATTTTATAAATTTTATATATTATGTTTTAAATATTTATTTTAAGTTCTGTGGTACATGTGCAGGATGTGCAAATTTGTTACATGGTGGTTTCCTGTACCTATCAACCCATCACCTAGGTATTAAGCTCCACATGCATTAGCTATTTTTCCTGATGCTCTCTCATCCCCTCAAACTCTCTCTCCCATGACAGGCCAGAGTGTGTGTGGTTCCCTTCCCCATGTCCACATCTTCTCATTGTTCATTTCCCACTTATAAATAAGAACGTGCAGGGTTTGGTTTTTTGTTCCTGCATTACTTTGCTGAGGATAATGGCTTCCAGCTCCATCGATGTCCCTGCAAAGGACATGATCTTGTTCCTATTTATGGCTGTGTAGTATTCCATGGTGGTATATGTACCACATATTCTTGATCCAATCTGTCTTTGATGGGCATTTGGGTTTATTCCATGTCTTTACTGTGGTGTATAGTGCTGCAATGAACATACATGTGTATGTATCTTTATAATACAATGATTTCTATTCCTTTGGGTATATACCGTGTAATGGGATTGCTGGGTTAAATGGTATTTCTGGTGTCAGGTCTTTGAGGAATTGCCACACTATCTTTCACAATGGTTTAATAATTTACATTCCTACCAACAGTGTAAAAGCGTTCCTATTTCTCCACAGCCTCACCAGTTGTTTCTTGATTTCAAAATAATTGCCATTCTGACTGGTGTGAGATAGTATCTCTTTGTGGTTTTGATTTGCATTTCTCTAAAAATCAGAGACGCTGAGCTTTTTCTATTTGTTGGCTGCAAAAAAATACCATCTTTCAGAAGTGTTAGTTCGTGTCATTTGCCCACTTATTAATGAGATTTTTTTTTTCTTGTAAATTTGTTTAAGTTCCTTGTAGACTCTGGATATTAGACCTTTGTCAGATGGATAGATTGAAAAAATTTTCTCCTATTCTGTATGTTGCCTTTGTGATCTGATGATAGTTTCTTTGGCTATGCAGAGCTCTTTAGTTTAATTAGATCTCATTTGTCAATTTTTGCTTTTGTTGCAATTGCTTTTAGCATCTTCATCATGAAATATTTACCCTTACCTAAGACCTAAATGATATTGCCTAGATTTTCTTCCAGTATTTTTAAAGTTTTGGGTTTTACATTTAAGTCTTTAATCCATCTTGATTTAATTTTTGTATAAGGTGTAAGGAACAGGTTCAGTTTCAACTTTCTGCATATGGCTAGCCAGTTCTCCTTGCACCATTTATTAAATAGGAAATCCTTTCCCCATTGCTTGTTTTCATCAGGTTTGTCAAAGATCAGATGGTTTTACATGTGTGGCCTTATTTTTGAGTTATCTATTCTATTCCATTGGTCTATGTTTCTGTTTTTGTACCAGTATCATGCTATTTTGGTTACTGTAGCCTTGTAGTGTAATATGAAGTTGGGTAGCATGAAGCCTCCAGCTTTGTTCTTTTTGCTTAGGATTCTCTTCACTATATGGGCTCCTTTGGTTCATATGAATTTTTAAATAGTTTTTTTCTAATTCTGTGAAGAGTGTCAATGACAGTTTGATGGGAATAACATTGAATCTATTACTTTGGGCAATATGGCCATTTTTTGCAGTACTGATTTTTTCTATCCACGAGCATGGAATGTTTTTCCATTTGTTTGTGTCCTCTCTTATTTCCTTGAGCAGTGGTTTGTAGTTCTTGAACAGGTCCTTCACTTCCCTTGTTAGTTGTATTTTTAGGTGTTTTATTCTCTTTGTAGCAATTGTGAATGGGAGGTCACTCATTATTTGCTTCTCTACTTGTCTGTTGTTGGGTTGCAGGAATGCTTGTGATTTTTGCACATTGATTTTGTATCCAAAGACTTTGCTGAAGTTGACTATCAGCTTAAGAAGCCTTTGTGCTGAAACAATGGGGTTTTCTAAATATAGGATCATGTTATCTGCAAACAAAGACAATTTGATGTCCTCTCTTCCTACCTGAATACACTTTATTTCTTTCTCTTGCCTGATTGCCCTGGCCAGAACTTCCAATACTATATTGAATAGGAGTGATGAGAGAGGGCATCTTTTTCCTGTGCCAGTTTTCAAGGGGAATGCTTCCAGCTTTTGCTCATTCAGTATAATATTGGTTATGCATTTGTCATAAATGGTTCTTATTATTTTATTGCATGTTCCTTCAATACGTAGTTTATTGAAAGTTTTTAACACAAATGAATATTGAATTTTATCAAAAGCCTTTTCTGCATTTATTGAGATAATCATGTAGTTTTGGGCTTTAGTTCTGTTTATGTGATGAGTTACATTTATTGATTTGCGTATGTTGAACCAACCTTGTATCCTGGGGATGAAGCCTACTTGATCGTCATATATAAGCTTTTTGATGTGCTGCTGGATTTGGTTTGTCAGTAATTTATTGAGGATTTCTACATCAACATTCATCAAGAATATTGGCCTGAAGTTTTCTTTTTTGTTGTATCTCTGCCAGGTTTTCATGTCAGGTGTTGCTGGTCTCATAACATGAGTTAAGGAAGAGTCCCCTCCTTTTCAATCGTTTGGAATAATTTCAGAAGAAATGGTACCAGTTCCTCTCTGTAACTCTGGTAGAATTCAGCTGTAAATCCACCTGATCCTCGGCTTTTTTTTGGTTGGTAGGCTATTTATTACTGCCTCAATTTCAGAATTTACTGTTGGTCTATTCAGGGATTCAACCTCTTCCTGGTTCAGTCTTGGGAAGGTGTATGCATCCAAGAAGTCATCCATTTCTTCTAGATTTTCTACTTTATGGGTAGATAGGTATTTATAGTATTCTCTTATAGTTGTTTGTATTTCTGTGTGGTCGGTGGTGATATCCTCTTTATCATTTCCGATTGTATCTATTTGATGATTCTTCTTTCTTTTCTTCTTATTAGTCTAGCTAGCAGTCTATCCATTTTATTTTATTTTTTTCAAAAATCCAGCACCTGGATTTGTTGACTTTTGAAGAGATTTCATGTCTCTATCTCCTTCATTTCTGCTCTGATCTTAGTTATTTCTTGTCTTCTGCCAGATTTGGGGTTTGTTTGCTCTTGATTCTCTAGTTCGTTTAGTTGTGCTGTTAGGATGTCACTTTGAGATCTTTCTAGCTTTTTGATGTGGGCATTTAGTGCTATAAATTTCTCTCTTAACACTGCCTTAACCGCATCCCAGAGATTTTCGTACATTGTCTCTTTGTTTTCATTAACCTCAAAGTACTTCTTGATTTCTGCCCTGATTTCATTAATTACCCAGAGATCATTCAGGAGCAGGTTGTTCAATTTCCATGTAGTTGTTTGGTTTTTAGTGAATTTCTTAATCTTGAGTTCTAATTTAATTGTTCTGTGGTCTGAGAGACTGGTTGTTATGATTTCACTTCTTTCACATTTTCTGAGAAGTGTCTTACTTTCAATTATATGATCAATTTTAGAATTAGTGCCATGTGGCACCAAGAAGAATGTATATTCTATTGTTTTTGGGTAGAGAGTTCTGTAGATACTTATATCAAGTACACTCAATTTAGAACTGAGTTCAGGTCCTGAATATGTTTGTTAATTTTCTGTTTTGATGATCTGTCTAATTTGGATGGTGTGGTGTTAAAGTCTCCCACTATTATTGTGTGGGAGCGTAAGTCTCTTTGTAGGTCTCTAAGAACTTGTTTTATAAATATGGCTGCTCCTGTATTGGGCACATATATATTTAGGTTAGTTAGCTCTTCTTGTTGAATTGAACCCTTTACCATTATGTAATTCCCTTATTTTCTTTTCTGATCTTTCTTTGTTTGAAGTCTTACTGGAGCTCCCTGGATTTCCTGAATTTGAATGTTGGCCTGTCTTGCTAGACTGGGGACATTCTCCTGGACATTTTCCAACTTGATTCCATTCTCCCCATCCCTTTCAGGTACCCCAATCAGTTGTAGGTTCCATCTTTTTACATAATCGCATATTTCTCTGAAATTTTGTTCATTTCTTTTCATTCTTTGTTCTCCAATCTTGTCTGTCTTATTTCAGCAAGATAGTCTTCAAGCTCTAAGAATCTTTCCACCACTAGATCTATGTAGCTATTGACACTTGTGATTGCATTGTTAAGTTCTTGTGTTGTGTTTTTCAGCTCCATCAGGTTATGTATCTTCCTCTCTAAACTGGTTATTCTGGTTATCAGCTCCTGTAATGTTTTATCATTGTACTTAGCTTCTTGCATTGGGTTAGAACATACTCCTTTAGCTCAGTTAAGTTCTGAATTTCTGAAGCCTACTTCTGTTAATTCTTCAATCTCAGCCTCAGCTCAGTTCTGTGCTCTTGCTGGAGAGGTGTTGCAATCATTTGGAGAACAGGCACTCTGGGTTTTTGAGTTTTCAGCATTTTTGCATTGACTCTTTCTCATTTTTGTGGGTTTATCTACCTTCAATCTTTTAGGCTGCTGACCTTTGGATGGGGTTTTTTGTGGAGTCTTTTTCTTAATGTTGTTGTAGTTGTTGCTTTCTGTTGGTTTGTTTGTTTTCTTTTAACAATCAGTCTCTTCTTCCACAGGACTGATTTGGGTTGCTGGGGGTCCACTCCAGACACTATTTTCCTGGATCCCTCCCACACTTGGAGGTATAACCAGTGGAGGCTACAAAACAGCAAAGATGGCAGCCTACTTCTTCCTGTGGGCACTCTGTCCCAGAGGGGCACCCACCTGATGCTGGCCGGAACGTTCCTGTATGAAGTATCTGGCAACCCCTGTTGGGAGGTCTCGCCCAGACAGGAGGAATGGGATCAGGGACCTGCTTAAAGAAGCAGTCTGGCTGTCCCTTGGCAGAGAAGGTGTCCTGCAATGGGGCAAATCCCCCTTATCTGGACTGTCCAGACTCTCAGAGCCAACTGGAAGGAAAGACTAAGTTAAGCTGAACCACAGCTACCCCTCCCCTCAGAGGCTCCCCCCAAAGGAGGTCAGCGTTCCACCTGTAAACCCATGACTGGAGTTGCTCAAATTCCTGCGGGAAGGCTTCATCCAGTGATGAGGGATGGATAGTGGTCCCACTTAGAGAAGCAGTCTGGCCACGATCTGCCACAGCCACTGTGCTTCACTGTGGGGAATTCCTGCCAGTCCAAACCTCCCAGTCTCCCCAGCACTGGCAGGGGAAAACAGCCAACTGGAGCTACAGAGATGGCAGCTACCCCTCCCCCCGAGAACTCAATTATCTTAGGCGGTCTCCAGCCTGCTGCCACTAAGCTGGCAGGGATTTCAAGCCAGTGGGTCTAAGCTTGTGAGGTTCCCTAGGAGTGGGGTCAACTAGACAATGTCACTTTGATCTCTGGTTTAAGCCCCCTTCCTTCAGCAGTGGATGATTTCCTGCCTCATCAGAATTCCTGGGACTGGAGTATGTGAAACAACTCCTGCAGGCCAGGCACGGTGGCTCACCATGGGAGGCTGAAGTGGGCGGATCACTTGAGGTCAGGAGTTCTAGATCAGCCTGGCCAACATGGTGAAGGCCCGTCTTTACTAAAAATACACAAATTGGCCGGGTGTGGTGGCTACTTGGGAGGCAGAGGCAAGAGAATCGCTTGAACCTGGGAGAAGGAGGTTCCTGTGAGCTGAGATAGCACCACTGCCCTCCAGCCTGGGTGACAGGGCAAGACTCTGTCCCAAACAAACAAACAAAACAATTCCTGTGTCTCAGTGCCTGCCCCTGCAGCCACTGACCTGAGCAGCTGCCAAGAGTCTGCATAGCTCTGTTTGGCACCCAAAGCCTTGGAAGCATGGGCTCATGAGGGGATCTCCTGATCCATGGGAAAAACATGATTTTCTGGACAGGGTAGCACAATCACTCACTGCCTCCCTTGGCAGGGCAGGGAGCATCCCCTGCCCTGCCACTCCTGGGTGGGCCATCGCCCCACTCTGCTTTCCCCTCTTTGTGGGTCGTGCCAATCACCTAGTCAGTCCCAGTGAAAGAACCCAGATACCTCAGTCAAAGATGCAGAATTCACTCATTGCTATGGTTCTTCTCAGGGAGAGCTACAGCCTGCAGTTGCTACTAATCAGCCATCTTCACTCCTTTTCTAGTTTTTATAAGTTCTGATCCCACCTGAACCATAGCTACCATTTCTCCACATTCTCATTAAATTCAAATAATGTGAAAATTCTGGACTGTGAATAGAAATAGATTGAAGAAACAAGGACTAGAAAGCAGGTATATCCAAGGACCAAGAAGCAAGAATATACTAAGACAATGATTTTTTGAGACAGAGTCTTGCTCTCTTGCCCAGGCTGGAGTGCATTAGTGTGATCTCAGCTCACTGCAACCTCCGCCTCCCAGGTTCAAGCGATTCTCTTGCCTCAGCCACCTGAGTAGCTGCGCTTACAGGCATGCACCACCGTGCCTGGCTAATTTTTGTATTTTTAATAGAGACAGGGTTTCACCATGTTGACCAGGCTTGCCTCAAACTTCTGTCCTCAAGTGACCTTGGCCTCCCAAAGTGCTGAGATTACAGGCATGAGCCACTGCTCCCAACCTAAAAATGACATTTTAAACCCAAGAACTACACAGAAGCTAGAGCTGAGGATGGGGAATGAGACTAGTTGGGGAAACACTCATGACTAAGGGTTGTGGGCCATGGTTGAACAGAGAATAGAAAGATACTTTCTCTGTATGAGTAAGGAAAAATAAATACTGAGAAGTCCTAAACCTAGGCAGCTTCCCTTGTGAACAATGTTCTAAACATTTTGTTCGTATTGTCTGCTACTGCAAAGTCGAACTTCGAACCAGAGTGTAAGAAAGAAACATTTTATAGAAGCTATGTCAGATGGTTTGGGATCTCTCCAGAGACTGTTGTGATTATATTGTTTTCTTGCTCTATTGTTTTTATAGTTGGTAAAGCTTGCTGTTGGATAAGATATTTGAATCATGTGAGTCTGTTTTGCCAATTCAACCTTTGTGCTGATGTAGCAACTATGAGTAATTAGTAGATTTTACTTTGCGCCAGGCACTCTGCTAAGTCTTTCAGATGGCCTATTGGTATAGTAAGGAAAACAAGCAATTTCAACCTTGTGATGAGACAGAAATCAATATAGGTTATCAAAGAAAAATGAAATTCCCCCAAATCTGAAATTTTAAATTTCTTTAAATTATTGGTTCCTCTCACAGACACAGGTGATTAATTATTGCTTGGTTAATTAACACTTATTTGATTGCATTGCTTTTCTTAGTTTATAAGCTCTCAGAAGGAAGGCATTTTGGCTGTATACTTATTTTTGTGCACTGCCAAGTTCTCTAATATAGCCATCCATTTCAATTAAGAGCTTAATAAAATATTTTATAAATAAAAGAAAAATGTGACATATATATAGAAGTAATATAAATATCCAGTTTATAAGGATATAAATAATTTTGGTCACATGCATTCTTTCAAATGTAGTGCCTTTGGCACAAAGCAAACAAACAGTATTTATTTTTATACATTTTTTAGTATGCTGTATGACACTATTTATTTCAACATAACCTTGCCTTATGTTCTTTTGTTGAACTTGTCTTAAAATATGTAATTACCTCCATAGATAGGTACCTTTGCTAAATGATAGATTGTAGTTTATGACTACTGAGAAAAAAAGTACTTAAATATGAGTAGACATCTTATTTTTCCATTAGAGAAACGGTACACTGTGTCTACTTATTATTGTGAATATGCCATCTCCAAAAGTCTAGCAGTACAATTTAATATATTAAAAGAGCAGAAGTGGATCACAATACTCATATATATCTAACACTAAAAGATTTAGTAATGGACTTCAATACATTTCTGGTAAGTACTTTTAGACTCTAAATGTGAGTACCTCTCCTGCAAAATGTTGGCAACTGAGATTTCCATTTAGGTAGGAAACTGAGAGCAAGATTTTCTACTTTTGCAAAAAGTCTAAATGTAATCATCCTTCTCCTTTTTCTGTCCATGATTTTGGCACCTGCTCATAAATTATGTCAGAAAAGTAAGGTTTTCTTAAGTAGCCTACAATTGGGGTAATGTAGAGTAGTTTTCCGGGAAATAGTGATCTGGCATTTACCATCACTGTAGGTTTCCATTAGCCCAGCCATTGTATTCCTTCTGAGGCTCTACAACTCAGGTTTTTCTTATCAGGTGTAAAGTGTGTCCTCTAGTTAAGTTTACATGTGCCAAATCTAAGATTTCTGCAGGTAAGAGTGAATGAGATGCAGATGTCAATGAAGAGTCTTAGTAGTATATCCATACAATTCAATGCTGATATATGTTACAACACTGATGAATTTTAAAAACAACATGCTGAGTGAAAGAGGTCAGTCACAAAAGACCACATATTGTATGATTTCATTTATACGAAATCACAAGGATGGATAAATCTATAGAGACAGAAAGTAGATTAATAGTTGTCCGAGGTGGGAAGTAGTGGGAGGGAGATGATAAATGACAGCTAATACGTACAAGGTTTCTGTTCAATATCATCAAAATGTTCTAAAATTGATGGTTGCATAATGCCATGCATATACCCCACAACACTGAATCGTACACTTCAAACAGGTGAATTTCATCAAAATATGTTTTAAGAAAGCTTTTAAAAAATACTCTAGATACTTTCTGCAGCGTGTAAATGAATACTCTTGTCGATAATTAAAGAGTATTTTTAAATTTATAAAATCTAAATGACTTAAATATTAATGTTAAGTATATTTGGATTAGAATCTAACCAATCACTAATAATAAATGCTTTAAAATATTGAAAGAACTCTACTATCACCTAACCACAAAATGTCCTTCTATTTAACTGTTAGTTAAATGCCAAATTTAATACTGCCTGAGATGACTGGTTTGACTCACTGGCCTGCTTCTTCCCAATGCACAATCTTTCTTTGTATTGAACAGTCTAGAGTGTCAATATGAGCCATTTCCAAGTTGAAATTTCCCTGGAAGTATCTCTTAAAGACAAAGGTAAGTAAGGAAAATTGCAGAATAATAATTTTCCCAATCCATTTCTGCTCTCTTTTTCAATCGGATGTGAAATATAAATATATTTATATAAACATCATAATGCAAACCTGAAATATGGATTTAACCTAGTAACTTATTTTATTATATTAGTAATATGGCAGGAAAATGACAGATGTGGTAGTTTTAAGAGAATGAAATCCTTAGGTTCCAAGAAATAAACAGCTATACATAAAATTTTAATATCAAAAAATGGAGGAAAATCATATTTTCTAGAAACATAAATTTCTGAAATAAGCAAATTTGGGACATCTGGAATCAAAAGTTGGAAGGAATTCTATACGAGATTATTAGAATTATTTCCATTTCAAAATTCTGTGCATGTAAAACCTGGATAAAATTAAAAGTGATCAAATGAAAAAGTTACTACAATTTGTTTTGTAAACTATGTCATGCTTCTCTCCTCATTTCAGAATCTTGGTTACTTACAATTACTTCAGTAAACTGTCAACTGGCTGGATTTATGGTAACACAGTATATAGATATATTATGCCATATACACATAGGTACTGCAAAAATAATAAAGATGGCTTTGTACTAGCTCATAGAATATTTTTTCTGTTTGGTTTGTTTATTTTATTAATTAACTTTTATACAGAAATACTGTCAGCTTTGGTGGGAGGAAGACAAATTTCTTTTTTGTCTACTACATAGTGAAAGTGACATGTGGAGTGAGGTAACCGGACCCTGAATTCAAGGGTATTCTGCTTCAAGACCTCATCATAGAGCGGTGCCTTGAATGGTTTTTCGGGTAACCTGTTCCATGATTCCTTTGTGCTTATTCTCAAAGATGCTTTCTTGGAGACTTTGTAATTCAGCAGCTTTGGGGAGTGTGATGATTTTGAGTCAAAATCCCTTACCTTATTGCTGGTGACTTACTAGAAAGAAAATACTGAGTGCCTTGCATATACCCTCTTTTGCCTCCCCTCATTTTTCTCTCCCTCTTACCATTTTGGTTGTCTAAATATTTGAAGTGATGTCTTAGGCAGCTGGGACTTCTGTAACAAAATACCATAAATTGAGTAGCTTAAACAACATAAATTCATTTCTCACAGTGATGAAGGCTGGAAGTCCATGATCAGAGCCAGCATGGTGAAGTTCTCGCAAATGGCTATCTTATCCGTGTCCTCACATGACAGAGAGAGAGCTCTGGTGTTTCCTCTTCTTATTAGGGTATAAATCTCATCATGGGGGCTCTACCCTCATTATCTCATCTCAACCTGATTATCCCCAAAGACCCCATCTCCAAATACTATCACCTTGGGAGTTAGGGCTTCAACATTGGAATTTGGGGGAAACAAAATTCAGTCCATAGCAAATAAAAACTTCTTTTATTCTGCAGGGAAAACAAGCATGCTCTGTCTTCCTTGTACTTGCATGATGTCTGAATCTCCTCATCCTAACTTTAAAATTGGCCTGGTTCCAATCAGGATACAGAATACAACCAATTAAACGGATGCATAGTTCTATCACCATTCATAGCTCTATCACTGCATTTGAAACTCAGATTGCTATAAAAGTTATTTTCCAAATCCTGAAAAAATTACATCAAAATATAAACTATAATTATCTCTGAATGATAGAAAGCTCTATTTTCTTATTTTTATTTGTCAGTACTTTTCAAGTTTCTACAACAAATGTATCAGTTGATAAATAGCACAATATTATTTTAAGTTATATTAAAATTGATCTTCATGTAATTTGTGAATATTATTCCTCTTACTTTAATGGCTTATCTTTCTTTTCTTTTTTTTTTGTTTTTGGACTAAAATCTGTCTTTATTTATTTATCTTTTTATTTTGCTTATGTTCCAGGATACACATGCAGAATGTACATGTTTGTTATATAGGTATACATGTGCCACAGTGGTGTGCTGCACCTATTGACCCATCCTCTAAGTTGTCTGCCCTTGCCTCCCACCCCCCAACAGCCTTAGTGTGTGTTGTTAACTTCCCTGTGTCCATGTGTTCTCATTGTTCAACTCCCACTTATGAGTAAGAACATTCAGTGTTTGGTTTTCTGTTCCTGTGTTAGTTTGCTGAGGATGATGGCTTCCAGCTTCATCCATGTCCCTTCAAAGGGCATGATCTCATTTCTTTTTATGGCTGCATAGTATTCCATAGTATATATGTGCCACATTTTCTTTATCTAGTTTATTATTGATGGACATTTAGGTTGTTTCCATTACTCTGCTATTGTGAATAGTGTCACAAAAAACATATCTGTTCATGTGTCTTTATAGTAGAATGATTTATATTCCTTTGGGTATATACTCAGCAATGGGATTGCCAGGTCAAATGGTATTTCTGATTCTAGAACCTTGAGGAATCACCATACTGTCTTCCACAATGGTTAGACTAATTTATATTCCCACCAACAGTGTAAAAGCATTCCTGTTTCTCCACAGCCTCGCCAGCATCTATTGTTTCTTGACTTTATAATAATTGCCATTCTGACCGGCATGAGATGGTATTTCATTGTGGTTTTGATTTGCATTCATCTAATGATTAGTGATGTTGAGTTTTTTTTTTTTTTTTTTTTATGTTCGTTGACTGTGTGTCGCCTTTTGAGAGGTGATTATTCATATCCTTTGTCCATTTTTTGATGGGTTTTTTTCTTGTAAATTTGTTTAAGTTCCTTGTAAATTCTGGATATTAGACCTTTGTCAGGTGGGTAGGTTGCAAAAATATTCTCCCATTCTGTAGGTTGCCTGTTCACTCTGATGATAGTTTATTTTGCTGTGCAGAAGCTCTTTAGTTTAACTAGATCTTATTTGTCAATTTGTGC
This sequence comes from Rhinopithecus bieti, assembly GCF_001698545.2. NCBI lineage: Eukaryota > Metazoa > Chordata > Mammalia > Primates > Cercopithecidae > Rhinopithecus > Rhinopithecus bieti. The sequence goes on along the minus strand of NW_016806866.1, from coordinate 188,502 downwards.
TCTTGTTATCACTGCTTTTGGTGTTTTAGTCATGAAGTCTTTGCCCATGCTTATGTCCTAAATGGCGTTGCCTAGGTTTTCTTCTAGGGGTTTTATGATTTTGGGTTTTACATTTAAGTCTTTAATCCATCTTGTGTTAATTTTTGTATAAGGTGTAAGGGGAAGGGGTCCAGTTTCAGTTTTCTATATATGGCTCGCCAGTTTTTCCAGCACCATTTATTAAATAGGGAATCCTTTCCCCATTGCTTGTTTTTGTCAGGTTTGTCAAAGATCAGATAGTTGTAGATTTTTCTAAATAGACTTGTTAAAGACACCATTTGTTTTTTGCTCCAAGAATTACCAAGCCCACTTAAACTTTTGTTGACAAACAGATGACACATATTAAATTACTCCTTCATAAAGGATACTCAATTTCTTGAAAAATAACCTATTACTTACTCACATCTATTACCTTAAAACACCAAATTTGATGTGTTTTATGTGATTCCCATTTAAAATGGGATACCCTCTTTTTATAGTGTGTTTTCATATTCGTTCTAATTTTTCCCACATTATATGGAAGTATTGTGTTCTGATTTATCCAGTGCTGAATTGCCTTTATTACCTTGCATATTTTTTCTTTATCTTTAATTGGTTAGTGAGCAAATAATTTTAATAGTATTTTTATACATAAAATATCATTTATAGGAAAATATAATTTGTACCTTTAGGTCAGTTTCTGAAATGTGGCCCCTGGAACTCTAGTACCTAAGGACTTGACTGTCATTACATTTGCTTTTTCTACAATATTCTAGGCCACTTTTTTGTATTTTCTTGTCAGTTATTAAATGATGAAACAACCCCCTTCTTCCTTTATAGTCTTTATCTGAGCAAGCTCATCCACATCTCCAGCATTAGTTGCCACCTACATGTAGAGGACTCATGCATTTGAATCTCCAAACCAAATTTCCTCAGAACAGAAAAACCTCAGAGATCTGTATTTTCCATAGCTACTGCACAGATCCTCCTAGACATCTCAAAGTCCTCTCAAACTCATATTCAAAACCAATTCATATCCTAACCAACTTTTACACATTTCTAACTCTTCTGTTGCTATTTCAATGCCCCCATCTCAATGAGTGGCTTAACGAATTAGCTGGTTTTATAAAAGGGGAAAAGACTGTTTCAGCCAGAGAACATATGCTGGTAGATGTGAGGCGAGTATAAAAGGATTTTTCATATGATATGTTTTATATTCTCTATGAAGTAAATGGGAAGATTATCTGCTCAAAACCAGACAGGAAGCAGGTGTGTGAGGAGTATGTTGAATCTGAAGAGATGGGGCTGTGTTTGAAATAGCATGCCAAGAAAACAGACAAGTATGTACAGATAATTGAGAGTCATTTAAATTAGTAGTTACGTATCATGAAACCAGTCTGCATGGTATGAGTTTCTAATGCAGATGAACAGGGATCAAAGAACAGGCACTATGGATCCCAAGAAGCGTGATCACTGAAGTGAGAGAAATACTGGCACAAAGAAAGGAGAGAATTTTGAAACATACCAATAATTGGCAATTTCAAATACTTGAGAAACAGATGAGACTTGTTGAAAAATGACAAGGTTTTCAGAAATAGTTGTCAGCAACATCAAGTGTTTTAGAGACGTCAAACAAGATGAGTGACTGATTTTCGTCACAAAATGATTGTTAAAGGATAGAAGAATGGATTGAAAAACAGAAACGTGATAAAGTACAGTAAAATATTAATGGTAAGATCGACATGCTAGGTAAACAGGTACTCTGTACGAATTTTTTCAATCCTGCCATGTATTTGAAAACTTTCATAAGATATTGTGAAAGGATCAACCAAGTAGTAATCTTAGAAATAACAAATTCTGTGCTTGGTGATGATAAAAAAGCCAGATTAATAAAGAAAAAGAATTGATAAATCAGTCACATAGGTTGTGGTAGGTAGGTACTCAAGAAGTTTAAAGTTGAACAAAAAAAGATCATTGCTGCAGAACAGTTTGTAAAGGAATAAAATGAAGCTTTTTGCAATGTGAGAGGGTTGGCATTTTGGTAAACAAGGGCAGGGGACTTGTGGAGAGTGAGGGTGAGAATTTTCAAGAAAGGAGTTAACTGTTCAGTAGCCTTTTCTCATTTTTCCCTATATTTTATATCTGAATGCCTCAAATTTAAAAATGTAGCCTTGGCTTTTATTGAGATAAAATTCATATAATATAAAATTCATCATTTTAAAGTATCACACTCAGTGGTTTTCAGTATACTCTCCATGCCGTGCAACCATCATCATGATCTAATTCCAGAACATTTTCATCACCTCAAAAAAAAAATCAGCTCATATCCATTAAGCAGTCACTCCCCATTCCTCACTCCCCCACAGACCCTGGTACTCACTAATCTCCCTTCTGTCTCTATAGATTGACCTATTCTAAACATTTTATATAAGTGGAATCACGCAATATGAGGCCTTTAACTGCCTGAATTAGCCCAATTTTGTTGCTAATAAAAAATTCTGTCTGGAAAGATCTGTATATTCATAAGTTCTAAAAGTCAAATGTACATCGTGCTGGTAGTAAACCTAGGAGGAGCTAGCATGCTGAGCAGGTTTACGAGGTTTGTTTTATTCCATCCACACAACATCTTCTGCAATAACATGATACACATTTTCAAATAAGAATCAGAAACTATGAAAGATTATACAATTAGCAGAAAAAATACTTTTAACTTAAAATTACTAATATTTTGGCCTAGGCAACACAGTGAGACCCTGTCTCTACAAAATACGCTGACAATTAACCGGACATGGTGGCATGCACCTGTAGTCCCAGCTACAAGGAAGGCTGAGGTGAGAGGATCGCTTGAGCCCAGGGGTGGAGGCTGCAGTGAACTATGATGGCACCACTGCATTCCAGCTTGGGTAACAGAGCGAGATCCTGTGTCAAAAAAGAAAACTAATATTTAAATATTCTATGTTTCAATATTTCAAACACTTTGGATTGAAAAATACAGTTCTTTCATTGTCTGCAAATTTTTTCATATGAATACTAATAGAAGCATAATTTGATTGCATCTATTTTCCATATTATTCTAAGAAGAAGGTGTATTTGTTTTTCTTTCAAATTTAGAGATGTCCACTGACACAGCTTCTTTATCCCTTTAAAGTTAGCAACAACTATTACCTAATCAAAGTTACTACTGTACCATAAATGTGTTTTATATTTTAAAGATTTATAAATTGGTAGAAGATAAATGTGATCACTAAGAACACTATCTTTTTGTTTGTTTTTCAGTCTTCATGGTAGGAAAATTATGCCCTGGCTGCCTAGTGATCTGTCAATATCATTGATTCCACTGAGGATTAAGGAAAGCTGACGATGTTTATTTCAGGAAACCCTACAATCCTAGCAACTTGTTTTCTGCGACCACTAGCCATTTTTGAGAATATATAATGTTTACTTAAATTTATTTTTAATAGCTATTAAAGAAAACTGCTAAAATAATAAGAGCACTATAAATCACTGTTAAAATGCTGATTTATTTCCACTTTTTATACTTGCATTCAATAGTGATTTAGCATGAGATCTTTTCTTACAGCAATAAAAGGTTCTCTTTTTGCAGATTTATCTTTTGCATATCATATGGATTTTCAACCATAACAGGCAACTGAGTTAAGCAAAGTAAATAACTTAGAGACTTTTATATCAGACATTCTAGATGTATATATAGATCTTATGCATTGTTTTCTATTTGACAAAGAGTAAAGAAGATAATAAATACACTAGCTTTTTCAAAATCTACACAAACGTGAATCAGAAGAGAAACAACCATTGAGAAGACCCAAATCCAGACTCTCACAATGTGAAGTGTTTTGTTTCATTTCCTCAATGACGAGGTTCTCATCTCAAAAATGTGCATATTTTCAATTCAAATCAACCAGCTACACTTGTACCACGCTCATGGATAGGAAGAATCAATATCGTGAAAATGGCCATACTGCCCAAGG
>NW_016806866.1:170208-183145 GCF_001698545.2 Rhinopithecus bieti | reverse complement strand
AAAAGAAAATAGAAAAATAGATAGGGGCGCTTTATAAATCTCTTAGAAGTTATGAGGACATTGAAATATTTTGCAAACAGTAATTCAAGCACTGCATAAAAATCCACTTCTTAGAAGTGAGATATTTCTTTTTTATGATTCAATCTCTCCATCAGTAAAATGTGATCATAACAACTCCGTCTTAACTCATCTTTCAGGTGCCATTGAAAAGAAAAAGTTTCAGTAAAACGAATCTTTGTCACCATCATGGTAGTTATAATTATTAAATCATAGATGTTATCTTTGCGCCTGCATTTCTTACTATATTTTGTTTTCCCAAAAAAAGAAAATATGAAACTATTTTTATGAGAAAAATATTTATTATAAATACTTATATTTATTTTGAATAATGGCAGGTGAGAGAGCTAGACTTGGCTGGTTGTTTCCTTGCTTTTAATATTCCTGCTTCCAAGTTCTCTACTTTTGCTGATTACATGAAACATGTAAATTTATGTTGATTTTTCCATTCACATTAAATGGAAATCTGCCAATTACCATCCTAACTCAGGTAAAATTCTTAGTTTTATTCTCTTTTTTATCAACAAAATCTATATTAGTTATAAATTTGCCCTCCTCCCTTTCGTCTCCTCAATAAAGTTTCTGCTAGTAGGATTGATTTGGAGCTTTTACTTTTAATTCAACAAAACCCTGTAGTGGCATTACCTGGAGGTAATGGAATATGAATTCTTTAGAAATGTAATTTTATTGATTTCAGTAAGTTAGTGAGATGAATCAAAGGTTAGCAAAATATTTTTGGGTACATACCTACTGACTGTTTTATCAGCCAAGAAAGAACCTTATTTTCCTTTTTATGTCACCTTTTTTGAAACATTAGGGGACTACTTTAAAATACATTTTAAAAAATCATCAGAAAGCCAAATTTCAGAGCTTATTTTAGGAAAAACTTGTGGTGATCTGATGCACATGAGGAGATAATTACTTCCCACGTTCTGCTTGACCACAAAACTTGGAGTCGTGATCATGTAAAACATCAGCAAATGTCATTGAAAATTTGATATTCTGGTCATAAATATAAGAATGATGAAATATATAGGGGGGAAGGATATTATATTAGAACATTTCTAAGGTTTAAAGGCATTTGGATACATTTTGTTCTTAAATTGCCATCTTTATTCATAATAGCAAAATAACAGGATTTCAGTTTGTGAGAAGATGGAGCCATAATAGATGTAAAAATTGCTAAGTCAATTTTCAGCAGCCAATCTAATTCAGTTATGTTATTATTCTCCTTCACAGAGAAAAGAGTAACTTTCCATAACTGCTTCACTTTATTCTCTTTCATTTGTACAGTTTCAATCTACAAACTCTCCTTAAATTACTGCCATTGTATCTAATTATTCAATTTTATTTTTAACAATAGGATGTTAAACTTGTATGAAACTTAATAAATTTAAGTGCGATTTGACATCTGGTTATTTCATTTGAACCACACAGAATCACTATGATGAAGATGAACTTAGTTGCAACATTGGTAACCACATTTTCAAAATGATAGTTATATAATTATGGACTTTGTTGAATCCAGCAAAACATGGCCCAGAACTCAACTGAATAGAAGGGGCCAGGGTCTCAACTGTAGTTGGAGGGAGATGGAATCAATGCAAAAGACATAGGCTAATTATGTAAGCAGAATAAAAAAACAGAGCATGAAGTGAAAGCTTTCAGAAGAGTAGCCAGGCAATCAATGGGGTTTCATGGGGATCCAGTTGTAACAGTAGGGTGTTCCTACAGCAGAAAATCTAGCACAATACGAAGAAGCTATCTGAAAAGACTTAGGCAGATAGTACCCATCTACAGATGTATTTGAGTACAGTGACACAGTCATGGTACAGGATTTTGGGAACCCAAATTACTCCATCCCAAGGGACAGAAACGGCAAGAGGAACGATGATGCCATGAAAACAGAAAATGTACACATGGTGACTGAGTTTCTAGAGATGGAATGTAAGATCTCTCGGTGCATTTGCTGTAATAGTTTTTAATCGTCTATCTGTCTCCAGGGTTCCTTTCTTTAAATACAGCCTCTTTGTTGCAGAGAGGGATCATTCTCAATTGCAAATTTGATTATGTGAAAGTCTTAAATGGTTCCTCAGGAGCTTGTACGCTCTGGATAAAGCTCAAACTCTTTAAAATGGTATTTCAAAACCTTTAAAGACTAGATTCTGCCTACTTTTCTCATTTTCTATCTTCTGTCCTAAAGCAACATGCTTTTTATCTACTTAACAAATATTTATTACACACCCACTGTAAGCACTGTGTTAGAATCTGAGAATATAAAGATAAAGATGGTGTCAGAGTTCTAGAAGCTTACAGCAAGGTGAGTAGAGGGATGCTTTAAATACAACTAAGCCACTAGAATTCAGTGTGATGATTGGTATTGTTGTTAACAGATAATTATCTAAAGAAAGCAAATTTATGGCTCTCACACAAATAAAAAATGAACACGTGTGAAAGATTCAAAGGTTGTATTTATCTCTTTAATTAATGAGAGAACAAATAAGATGATACAGCTGATTCAACAGAGAATTCAAAGAGCAGAAAGAGAGATTTTTGAAATGGATTTGCAAATAAATGAAAATAACTCCATCCAATGGTCAATAATTGCATTCTACTAGATGCAATTAGTTTGCATTTCTATGGACACAAATCATTTGCATGATTATGTTTTGTGCATTTTCTAGAGTTGTAAAATAGTTCAGAGATAATAAAAAAAAGGGTGATAACTTTGATGGATGAGCTAGACAGGACATAAGATAATGTTTTCTTGTCCATTTCAAAGCCTTCCCCAATTTTCCTGACAAAGCTGAAGCATATAAAAGAATGGTGGTCATAGAAATTATGCACCTAGAGTTGGAAGATTAATGAGGAAAGCTTCATTTGATGCATAGATTGTGGTCATGGATGGAATTTTTCCAGGTCATTTTGAGAATAATGAACATGCATTCCAAAGGTAAGAATAAAAAAGAGGTAAGGAAGGCTTCAAAGCAGTACAATTAATAAGTCTCAAAGATCTTTCCTTAAAAGAACTGTGGGAATAAAGTTCACAAGCTTCCTCGATCTTTTCAGGATTCTAAATAAACCATTGATGAAGGGATTCCTCCAGAATGGTTTGAGGCAAGAGCAGTCAATGGCCCTTTCTTCTTAGGTGGCTCTCAAGCGTGGTCCAGAAACAGCAGTACAGCATCACCTGAGAAACTGCTAAAGGTGCAAATGTGAGGGCCTGAACCCAGAACTACTGAATCAGAAATTCCGAGGGTGTGCCCAGCAATCTGTATTCTAACAAGTTGCCAGGTGACTCTGATGCTCCTTTGAATTTGAGAACCACTGTCTTAGAGGAGCAGGTACCTGAAAACCTACTGAGAGATACTACCTTGCAGACCCAAACCTCAGTTAGAGGAAGGAAATCTTTCCACATTTATATGACAAGAACATATATACATTCTTGTTATTATTACATTCTTGTTATAATTGTGGGGAAAAAATGTGTATACACACACAAGAACAAGTGAAAGCTCATTCTTCTGATTTTAGTAAATGATTTATCTGCATATCTATTCTTTCGCTGCTTCCTAAACTGTCCGGCCACAGGCACAGTATCTTTTCTGAACTTCCAGGTCAGGTTTATGGTAGAAATAATATGACAAGTATTTGCTGAGTGGCTGACCAGATAACTTCACAAGGCAAAAAACCTGATAGCAAAACTCAGGTTGAAGACCATTGTCAGACAAGCAGGAAGACTAATATGAATACTAGTATAGAATGCCTCGAGTTCTCCAAGTCTAAAGATCAGTTCAGTTTCAAGTGAGAGAATTCCACTTACGTGGGTAGGAGCAGGGATACTGGAGACTGGTTCCCCCCGTAAACGACAGCCTGAAATGAGGACGTGCATTTTTTCATTGTATAACACAATATTAGTTAATAATACCAACTATTAACTAATGATTAGTTATTAACTAATATTGTATTGTACACTGACAATTTGCTGGGAAGGTAGGTTTTAAGTGATCTTACCACATACACACACAGAAAAAGTAAACATGTAAGGTGATGGGTATGTTAATTTCTTTCACTGTAAGTAATCATTTCTCTATGTATTTCAAAATATGAAGTTGTAAAGCTTAAATATATACAATAAAATATTTAATTAAAATTGCAGAAAAATTAAATGTTATTACAAAGTAGAGCCTATATCAGAATAAAATTATAATAAAAAAGAGGTATGATCCAAAAAAAATTGCTGAAGGTAATCTAAGTCAGAAAGCAATCTTAAGGAAGTGAAATGGGAAACGGAAGACAGAGGAAAGTGAAAGAGGGAAGAAGAAAAACTCTTGAGCTGACTTTGCCTCTTGAGTAGGCAATTGAAGTTGAATCCTGCCAGTGCCCTTGAGGAACCCATAGAATAGACTTCTGAATTGTCCACCATAGGGCTGGAAGAGGAAGCTATTACCATGTGTTCTCATTTCCTTTTTGTCAAGTGTTATTTCATGGGATGTAAGCTTTCTAAAAATATCAAGCTGTGTTTGTGCATGCAGTAGGTACCTTCAGCGCCTCAAAAACAACAACAACAAAAACCTTCAGACAGAAAGCCAGGAGTACTGAGGCAAGGAGCTGTCAGGTTACACCACAGGTAGCTGGTTGCAGCAGGAATGGCTGGAATAAAAGAAGTGGCACAAGAAGTGTTTAATATACAAGTGTTTCATTCTAGATTAGAAACTTCCAAAGTTAAGAAGGCCATCCCACTGTCTCTACTCCCAGGAAAAAAGCATTTGTTCTATCCCAGAAAGAACACTTTGACATAACAGGAGACCCCAAATATACCCTCAAGAGTTGCAGAGGGGCAGAGGGTAGAAAGGTGGTATTAGGGCTGAATGGTCTCAGTGAATGAACATGAATTGTAGAATCCATGGCCTGAGCATCCCGTCTTTGCCACTCATCTGTTCTATATAGTTCAGAAAGTTTTATTTCCTCAATCCTTAGATTGTTTATATAAAGTCGTAGTAATAACCTACTTATCTGTCTCAAAAACCTGCTGGGAAATGGAGATACTATAATGCTTTTTAAAATATAAAAATAATAACAGCCAGACTAACATAATAGCTAATATTATTGGGAATATATTATATGCCAGTTACTCTCAGTGTTTTATAATCTTCAAAACTGCACTATGAGTAGGTTCTTTTAATCCCATTTTATTTATGAGGAAGTCAGATAAAATACACACACATGCAAACATACACACACACACAAACACCCCTATTAAGTGATCAAGTAGATATTTAAACAAAGCTATCAAGCTCCAAAGCAGGGTGTTTCGTAGCAATTGCTTTCCTTTTTCTTCTTTTTTAACACTATCAGTTTGTGTGACAAATGATTAACATAAAACAAGGCTGCAAGAGGAGGCAGAATGGTCATGATCACCTGCTTCGAAGGAGTTCATTGCTACTGCAAGTCTCTCTGTACACGCTTTTTATAGAAAACTAGCCTGGGATGACAAGAAGAGATGCTGTGGTAAAAATGGTTGCTCTGTAAGGTCTACTATTTAGGGAGAAATCATGTGATTATAGTACGTCTGGATCTGCCCAATGTCTTTAAGCCCAAGTGTCACAGAACCGCCACCATCCACAGCAGGCTGCCCCACCCTGTTGCTCTCTGTAGTCCTTTGCCACTTGCTTTTCTATGCCTCCTGAGCATCCTGATATTCCTCAGATGTCCTTATGTCTGACTTCATTTTCTTTCTCCCCATTTTTGCTCTTGCTTCACCTTTCAAACCTGACCCTTCATAGTACTTTCTAACCTTCTTTATATAATTTTGAAAATATTTTTGTGCTTCAGATTCTCCTTTGGCCTCATAACTTTACACCCAATAAATACCTCACTGATGCTAGGACCATCAGTCTCCTTGTTGGGAAAGAGGTATGTCTTACTGGGTTGGCCCCTTGGATGAGATCTGAATTTGATGGAGAAAATCGATTCTGATATCACACATTTCTTCTTGAGATATAAACTGCTGCTTTAGAAAATTTTCATCCAAATGTACAGCAACAGACTCTGTTAACCAGTTAACAGAATCAGATGAACCCCCATCAAATGTTCTTAGAATTGATACCACTGCAACTAAGAATGAAGTTTCTTTTTCCTATCCTCAAAAGGATCATTTAAGAAACACTGGCCTGGAAATGTAATAAACACCATCTCTACTTGTGGTGCCGAGTGGTGACAATGGTAACGTGGACTGTCAAATTGGGAGTCACGACATTTCACACCACCCATAATCTCTCTTTGAAAAGAAGGAACAGACTAAGCGACATGGAGGTAGTGTTTCCTTTCAGCCATCAGTGTGGTTTTCTGGAGTGGCAACCGTGACCAGCAGGTATTAAAGACCTTGCTTTCCTGCCCTTACTTCTGCCTTCACTGTATTACAGACTTGATCAAATGAGTCAATGTATTTAGGATAATGAAAGCCAAGTTTTTCAATGTTAGTGAAGCCTGTTACAGATAAGGAAAGAGAAGAGACTAGAATATACCCGTAGTGGTGCTGCCTTGGAATTGAATTAGCCCAAAGTATATAATTGATAAAGATATTTACTAGCTCTGTTGCTGAGTGGATCTAGAAGGAATAATACACGATTAACAAGGAGTATACCTAGTGCCAGGACTCCTTGGAGTCAAGGCTGGTTCCCAGGTTAAGGCAGCATATGTAAAAGATGAACGTGGAGACATTCCGTCAAGCCAGTGCATGCTAAAAACAAATAAGAACACACCAAACGCACCAGAGCTATAGTGAAGGGTTCCCCACTAGCCAAATCTAAAATAATTTGAAAATCAAAATAAATAAAATACTAATGGCTTATAACCCACCAAATAAGATATAAAAATCTATGAGCCCATACTGATATAAATAATTAATAAGGGACAACTCTTCCTTTCAGTAGACTGCTGATTAATAAATATGTATGAAATGATGGCGTTAGGAAATCATAAATGAGTGCCAAAACTAGTGGGTGAACATTTGATGTTAAGGGAAAGCGCTTGTCCTTCCTTAGGGAATGCACACTAAAGTATTCAGAAGTAAGGAGGGATCATGTATCCTAGTCAATTTCAAATGTTTCAGAAACCAAATGAGAGCCAGAGAGAGGGAAAATATAAAAAATTTCTGAATTTATGTCAAGTGTATATATGATTTTTATACTATCTTAAACTTTTTTATAATTTTAAATTTTATCAACTTAATAGTTATAAATAACAATAAAATTCCACCCATTAAAAAAAAAAACTCCCTGTGAAAGAAAAAATTTTAAGTGACTTTGAAATGGAAAGAACTTGGTAAAGCCAAAGCAGACAAAGTAGAAACTAACATTTTCTTATTACAAATGTACCATAACTCTTTGCAGTATAGCTATGACCAAAAGGACTATTTTAAACTAAAAGTAGGGAGCAGATCTTGAACTTCAAAACTCTGTCTTCAAGTCCGAGTGTGGTGGTGCACACCTGTAGTTTCAGCTATTTGGTAGACTGAGGCAGAAGGATCCTTTGAGCCTGGCAGGTCAAGGCTATAGTAAGAAATGATTGCACCACTGCATTCCAGCCTGGAACCTTGTCTCAAAAACAAACAAAAATTCTGCCTTCAAATTTGTAACTGCCCAGGAAAACGGAAGTCCTTTAAAAGCAGCAGTTTTTCTCAGTTTGGAAAAGTCCCTAGTACTCAGTATTTCCATTGAGATAAACACGAGGTCAAACTAAAGCAATATGTAGCAGTAATTTGGGGGAAGGCCTTATACCTGCCTTGAGTTAGTAGGTCACTCATTTGAACGTAGCTGAAAAACTTGAGACAGTCCTGAAGGTAGGTCAGATGTGTGATGAGGGACATGGCCAGCAGGCCCCTTCCACAAATAAAAGCTTTGGTGCCAGAATTCTTCTCTTCATATCTTAGGGTCTTTAAAATATTGTAATAATTGTCGTTCTTTTTTGTTTAAAGTGAAAGAGGGGTAAGAGTACTGAGCATTACCTACTATAGGCACACACAAATGTATTGATTAATTTAACCCTCACAAGATAAAGGAATTGGGATTCTGGGGTATTGTGTGACTTACCAATAATCTCCCGTAAAATAAATGGCAATCTACCTGACACCAGAATGCCTACTCTTTCCACCACATTGCCCTGCCTCTGCCTTAAGATTTGCTACTTCTAGAGAATGAATCAGGTTAAATCAGCCTCAAAAGTGCCTTCCTTATTAGGAAGAGTTAACTGCAGGGTGATGAGAAGGTGCTGGGCACATGCACACTGGAAGGGATAGAAGTGTTAACTGGAGAGAACCCAAGACATAAATGCTAGTTCCTTTCTGTTTTTGTTTCTTCAGCTATTTTAGTTTACTTCCCACCCACTTCAAATTTCTTCATCACCCAGTCGTGCATTCCTTTTGTTTTCAGGCTTTGAAATACTATTAGGGATCTGAAAAGCAGGATGAAAATCTTTGTTCCTAGTAAATATACTTTTGGAAACTACCCAGCTGGGAAATAATCCTGTGAAAGCAGCTATTAGGCAGCCCACAGAGAATGGGTGGGAGAGGATGTTTGTGAGTTCCGAATTCTCTGGGTTTGGCTTTGGAAACAAGAAACAGAGAATGTCTCTCAACTCATACACACACACACATACACACAGTGAAAGTAATATATGAAAGCTGACAGAACACAAATTCCAGACAGAGACAAAAAGAAATCCAAGTTTTGGCTTCTTCTCCTGATTGTGTAGCCCTGAGGAAATGATTCACTCCTGGAATATCTGTCAGGAGTCTAGAAACAAGAGATTGGAGATGTCACTGCTTGCTCAGAAGGATAACACTGCAGGCTCCTCTTTGGTCAAGCAAGAATGAAATATCATCCTTGCTATGTCACAGATTATTGTGATACTCAAATCAAACAATAAATATTAATGTGCTTGGGATACTATTAAATGCCACACAAATATAAAAAGCTGCTTTCTAAGCAATATTGCCTCCAATGTTAAAGAGCACTTGATGCCAAGCAAGGGACTCAATCTCTAAGATAGACAACAATTCCCAGTGGCTTTCTATGATATGATAATTCCCCCGTTAGACTAATCCCCACAGGCAGCAACTATGTTTGGCATATTCTAGGTATTCAACACATAATATGCCTGGATGCATAATTGGAAGTAGAAGCCAGAAGATTTCACTGTACTGGGTTGGTTCTGCAAGGTCATCTTTTAAAAACTAGCCCCTAGCACAGTGCCTGGCACAATATACTGTGATGATCAAGTTTGTGTTCAACTTGGCTGGGCCACAGTGCCCAGATATTTGAAGAAACATTATTCTGGATGTTTCTGTGAACATTTTTTTTGGAAGAGATTAACATTTAAATCAGTGGATGCTAAGTAGAGTGGATTACCCCCAATCCTGTGCGTGGACCTCATTCCATCAGTTGAAGGTCTTAATAGGACAAAATACTAACCTCCTCTCAGCAAGAAGAAATTCTGCCAGCAGACCACCTTTGGACTCAACCTACAACTCTTCCCTGGGTCTCCAGCTTGCCAGCCTATCCTACAAATGTTGGGCTTACAAAGCATTCACAACAGTGTGAGCCAGTTCACTAAATTCAACCAAGATCTCTCTCTCTCTCTCCACACACACACACACACACACACACACACACACACACACACAATGGTTTGGTTCTCTGGAAAATCCTAACTAATACAACTACAAATGTTCAATAAATATCCAGTATTTTTTCATCCCCAAAATAAATTTTTCTTTAACCATCAAATATTTCACTCTAAAATAACCTTTCTGTTTTCTAAATTTTAAAATTACTTCAAAATAATTGTTTATTCAATTCTCAATTCCTTCCCAAGTATTTATTGATTTCTTCCTCATTTAATTATTTACTAGCAGATGGAATAAAAGAGAAACTCTACGTAGAGCAAATAGAGAGCTACGTCCAAATTTAGCAGTGAGTGTCTAAAATACTAAGCACTTACAAATTTGAAAGTTATAAAAAATGAATATAATTTTGTGGAACATTCCTATTATAATGAATACTGTTTGTTGAATAGAGCAACATTAAGAAAACTTTTTTTCCTCTATAAAAATGCTGGACTCAGAATAAGGAATTGAAGTTGAAATCATTTAATCTGCATCTAACATAGAAAAATGGCACTGAAATTCTGAAAGGAATGTGAAATTGCTGTACCTTCTAAGTATCTGTGAATAAAACAGGTGAGGAAAAGGGGAAAAATTCAATTTAACACTGCAAGCAAATTCCACCTTTCTTTGAAAAACATACCTAAAATGCCATGTGTTGTCATGGAAACAGTAAAATAAGAAGTCTGTGAATGCTTAAAGTTAGGTGCAAGATTGTCAAATACAGACTGTTTTTATTGTCTCTTACAGGGTAGAAAAAGACTGATGGTGATTTGGTACATAACCATCCTGTGTTTATTCTAAATCTTCCTATAGTTTGTAGTTTTTTTTTAGTGTAACTTCCCAAAGTTATTACCCTTTTTTCCTTCCTAGAGCTTACAGGAGGCACCTTGTCTAGACCTCGTTTATAATGACAATGAGTTAAATTAAAATTATGGATTATAAGACTTAAAAGTGTTCAAAAGAACTGAATACAGAACAAGATGATGCTCAAATCCATGTGCTCAGGCTCACAACACAGAATACTTGACACAATAATTGTAACGTAAAGACCATGGGGTTTGGGATAAGACGCACCCCTAAGTTTGAGTCCTGGTTCCTCTATGTAGTTTCTGTGTGACCTTGGCTAGCATATGTACATCCTCTCTAATATATATTTTTAATCTATAAAATGAAACTAGCTGAATCACATTTGGGGGATTGTTTAAGATTATTGAGTGAATATTAAATAGTATATACCCCAAAGCACAAATGTTATCATTATGCCTTTTTTTCCATTACTCTCATTAGTGGTTAGGGCCAGACCCTGGGTAACTGAAAATGACTTATAATCCTCAAATGCTTTCTATTGCTTTTGAACCTTGGGGTTGTATGTATTCTTGCCGTTCAGTTACTGATCATTGACAATGATTCCCATCAGAAACCCAACAAAATGTCCAATTTTAGAAGCCTAGTATTCTTTACCTGACCTTCAAGGATCTCCATAACCTACCCAGATGCCAATTCCCGATATTGAATTGCATGCTACCATCCAAACTAGACCCACTGAAAATTAAAGCTGTAAGAGACTTGACTGCCTTTATTCCATAGATGGGAACGTAGACTCGGGAACCAGAGTGTTTGGTTGAAGATCCCACTGCTAGTGAAGTCGGAGACCAATTTCCCAACTTCTAATGAAAGGCTTTAGGCCTCACATTTCACATAATTCTGGCCCAAGAAGAGAACAATGTACTGCCTCTCCTATATACTATGTTAATTTCCATTGCTCTATCTCTGTCTTGCAGAGAGTAGTTTTCCTCAAACTTGGATACCAACGTGAGTACATGAAATTGTCCCAAGGATTATAGGAGCAAGGGCAATTTAAAATAATCAATTTCTAGCTCCTCGACATCCATATCTTCTTTTTCCTAAAACTTCTGCCTGAGTACCTACCTTTATTCCACTTTACGAAAGAAACATGTATCCTTCATTTATATTATCAATTTCTGTGGTGCATTATCCCAGGGGTCTGTTGTTTAAGCTACCTGGTCTATGGTATTTTTGTTAAAGCAGCAGGAAAAAAAACAGACTGTTTTTTAATTGCAATTATAGTATCCAGAATCCGTTCCCAAAATTGGTCTCTGACTTCTGGTTCTGGCCACTATGAAACAATAAGGTACAATTTGTCTTCTTGCCTGAAGGAACAAAAAACTTGACAAAATATATAAAACTACAGTTTTTAAGACATTAGATATCAAGCAAGGAATGACAGTAACTTCTAAGAAATGGAAAGCGATTGAGATGATCCTATAATTGCCCATTTTACTATTTTCAGAGAATTTTTAGGCCATAGAAATGAGTGAGGAATCAAGCCGGGGCCAGCTGGACTCCTGGAGCTGACAGTCTGAGTTAACAAGGCAGCTACAGTTCACAAGACAGAGCACTGAAGAGGAGAGAGCCACACAATAGAAAAGAAGCTGCAAAGATCTCCAGGGAGAATGAAAAGATGAGCCAAAGATTGAAAGAAAGAATGACAACTCACATATCTCATAAAGCATTTTTATACAAAATATATAAAGAAATTTTGAAACTTAATAGGAATACAAAAAATAGTTAAAACTAAAATTAACCACCAGTTACAAATGGCCAAAGTGTTTAAACGGAAACTTCACCACAGAAGGTACACAGGGGGCCTGGCGCAGTGGCTCATACCTGTAATCCCAGAACTTTGGGAGGCCAAGGTGAGATGATCAGTTGAGCCCAGTAGTTCCAGACTAGCCTGTGAAAGATGGCAAGAACCCATCTCTACAAAAAAAAAATTAAAAATTACCCAGTCGTAGTAGCACACACCTCTAGTCCCAGCTACTTGGGAAGCTGAGGTGGGAGAATTGCTTGAGCCTAGGAATTTGAGGCGGCAGTGAGCTATGATTGTGCCACTGCACTCCAGCCTGGGTGACAAAGTGAGACCTCACCTTTTTAAAAAAATTTTAAAAGCAAATAAAGAAATTAAAGAAGATGCACAGGTTTCAGACAAGCACTTGAAAAGACAGTCAATATCAATCATTAGGGAAATGAGAATTAAAATTACAAAACTAAAAATGCAATAACAAAACACTAGACATCTTAAGATTTTTTCCTTCATTTCAACTTTGGTGAATCTGGCAATAAAGGGCAGCCAGAGAGAAAGGTCGGGTTACCCACAAAGGGAAGCCCATCAGACTAACAGCAGACCTCTCG
>NW_016806866.1:126539-166818 GCF_001698545.2 Rhinopithecus bieti | reverse complement strand
GCACTATTCACAATAGCAAAGACTTGGAATCAACCCAAATGTCCATCTGTGACAGACTGGATTAAGAAAATGTGGCACATATACACCATGGAATACTATGCAGCCATAAAAAAGGATGAGTTTGCATCCTTTGTAGGGACATGGATGCAGCTGGAAACCATCATTCTTAGCAAACTATCACAAGAACAGAAAACCAAACATCGCATGTTCTCACTCATAGGTGGGAACTGAAAAATGAGAACACTTGGACTCGGGAAGGGGAACATCACACACCGGGGCCTATCATGGGAGGGGGGAGGGGGGAGGGATTGCATTGGGAGTTATACCTGATATAAATGACGAATTGATGGGTGCTGACGAGTTGATGGGTGCAGCACACCAACATGGCACAAATATACATATGTAACAAACCTGCACGTTTTGCACATGTACCACCCTAGAACTTAAAGTATAATAACAATAATAATAATAATACTAAAACACTAGACACCAATTAGAATGACTAAAATTTAAAAGATCATATCAAGTGTTAGTGAGGAGATGGAGGAACTAAAACTCTTATATAACTACTTTGGAAAGCAGTTTGAGAGTTTCTTAACAAATTAAGGCTATATATTTGTATGATGTATATACTCTCCTCTCCTGGGTATTTATTGAAGAGAAATGAAAGCATATTTCCAAACAAAGACATGTACACAAATGTTCATAGGAATTGTATTTGTAATACCCCCAAACTGAAAATAACTCAAATATTCATCAACCAGTGAATAAACAAATTGTAATATAATTATACAGTGGTATACTATCCATCAATAAAAAAATGAACTATTGATACATGCAAAAACATGTATAAATCTCAAAATAATCTGTTGAGTGAAAAAAGTCAACCCAAAGGGTGAACATATTGTGTTACTTCATTTATATGGAATTCTAGAAAATTTAAACTAATCTGTAAAGGCAGAATATAGATCAGTGTTTGCCTGGGGACAGAGTTGGGGTGGCAGTGAGGGTCAGAAGAAAGAGGTGACAAAGGGGCATGAGGACACTTTTGAGGAGTGATGATTTCACAGATGTATACATATTTCAAAACTTACCAAATTCTACACCTTACATATATGCAGTTTATTGTATGTCAATTGTTCCTCAATAAAACTGTATTTTTTAAAAGGGAGGAGGATGGAAACCATACTGATCATCGACACTCAACAGTCATTGATCTTTTCTGAGCAAAGAATGAGGCTTTCTCTAGCCTTTTCCCCACTCTAAGAGCCTACCTTTCATCTTAGGTTCACATTTTTCAGCTCTCAGATCACACCTTCTCCAATTATTTTCAGCCTACCAGCAAACACTTCTATAACACACACTCCAGGCTTAACTTCTTCCTCTACATCTTGTTGCATAGGTTCCCAACACATATTGTGTATTTCTTTTCATTCCTTGTAGCTCTCCAACCCTGGAATCCTGCTTGCATCTGCATTTGGGCTGGAGCCAGAACTTGAACTGGAGAAGTTGCTGGGAAAGAAAAATCAAATGTATTTGAGGGGAATCAGTGGAAAAATGATTCAATCATTTTGGTCCTTGGGGAGAATGGAGAGCTCATTCTTCCCACAGAAAGCCATTTAGACTTTCTTGAAGATCCTTCTCCTTTGAGAGCTAGTTTATGGTCAACATGTGGAACATGGCTACTCTATCTATATCACCAACAGTACTATTTCTTGAAGACCCACCATGTTCTAGCTCAGTCTTCATCAACTCCTAACAATTCAGAAAAAAAAGGAGCCATACGGAAAATCTGTACATTTAATAAGCCTAATAATATAAGATTATGCCCTTCATGACAACAGCTAATAGTTATAACCTATGCATAAATGATTGGTAACAGGCAATTAAACCAATGTAAAGTCCTTATAGTTTCTTTTCTATGTGCAGACGGCAAACTCTATTAGTGTATTACTGAAGGAAACTTAATCATTTTTAACAAGTCCTATTGCCATCTTCCATAAATTCTTGTGTTAAAATTACTGTTTTTGGCAACAATGCTATTGGGTCCTTGAAGATACTACTGTCACGAGTCTCGTGTACAGAGTGAACAAGCAAATAGGGAAGCATCTCTAAAACGCAAAAACAAAAGCAAAACAACAACAGCAAAAAACAAGTGTGTTTTGTTGAACTGCAAGCAACATCACTGAAAACTTGTTCTTTTTATACTATTTGATTATCTTCCATCATTCAGATTCTAAAGTTGCATTTCATTCCAATAGCATTGCTTTCCTGAAGCTTCTAGACCAATGATGGCTTGAGTGATACTCTGCACTCTTTTCAAAGTTGGCAGAAAATTCCCTTTAGGAAGTTTCCTAATATTTATTAACCATTTCCCTCTTTTACCTTCCTGTCCATCCCATGTCTAGGCATGATTCTTCCTCATCATTTGGTGCATGTGTCCGGTATCTCATATAAATCCATGTTTCAATCTCACTTTTTAATGTCAGAGCTGATATCACAATCAACTTTCAGTTTTTGTGTCTAAATTTGTTAAAATTTGATCCTGAGAGTATTTTCTTCCAAAATAGTATTGTTCTATTTCTGTTCCTATTTGTTGTTCCATAGGTTTAGGCAATGTGGACACCCTGGAAGAATTACTCTCTGTAGAAGGTGTGCATGCTCCCATTGGTTAGAACAAAATGTTATCTTTGTAATGTGTTAGTAAAAACCACTGTTTTCACTTTAAAATTTTTTAATTTTGAAAATAACAATAATTATCAGATTGAATATTGTTGGATATCCCTAATTTCTTGAAATGTGTTTTTATGTTCCACCTTTCTGAAAATTATTTCTCTAACCTTACCATCATTGAGCTATTTTGTAAAATCGTTTTAAACAGTGGCAGCACATTTTACTCCATAATAAAAAGGAAAAGCGTCTCCAGGGAAGTATTACTCTTTAGAATTCTTGTAATTCAAGGATAATCAATATGTCACCAGAAACAAATAACTGAGATCAGACTCGTTTTGGGGGAGGTGATGGATAAATATGAACATAGGGCATCTCAAAGAGGGTACAAGGGCAAGTCCTAAAAATATAGAAAAGAAAGGCTGTATATGCTAAGCTTATTTGCTTTTTATTGAGTTTTCATGAAAATAATATGGCTTGATGCACTTAACATTTTTTTGTACCATAGAACAATTCTTCATTCTATTTAAGCCTATGAGCTCTTTTCTCAGAATAAAGTTTCTAAAGACATAAAATAAAATACATACCATCACCAAGAAAATACAGTTACATTTAGTTATCAAAGTACTAGAGAAACAATCTATGATGTAGTAACATAGTTGCCTTTTATTGTTGTATTAAATATGAAGGCCTGTCATTAGGTAATAATAAATAACATTATTACAAATGGCATTGAGCATAAATAATATTTTTATATATCTTTAGCAACTGTAATAAAATATGAAAATATCTGTCATTTGTATTAGCGACAAGGTTATGGGTACTGTTTATACTACTATGGTTTGCTATTTACATTCAGAACTGAATGAAATGGCAAATTTCAATTAGATGTTTGTGAGAATAAATACGTATTTTTCCCATCTAAATAACAGATCTCTTGAATTTTCTTTTATGCAAAAAGTTCCTTTGCCTGGGATGGTTTAGCAGAAACATTTCTATATGTTTATAAATTTGAGTTTTAGTTATTCAATTAAGCATTATTGATGACATACTAATCATCTTAAAGTAAGTAGAGGCTCAGAACGAGAACTGCGAGGTATATATCGTGGTACTATCTGAAGGAAATGTATATAGCTCAGTAGAGTAAGAAAATCTTATGAATTACTGCAATGAAATGTTAGAGATATTATAAAGAGAAAAATATCCAATGTAGAGGAAGCACAAAGAAGAGAAAGCCAAATAAACCAAGTTTCATCCACAAAAAGGGAGTTGCCAGGCAGATTTATGGGTGATAGATAGGAAAGAACTCCCCAGGGAGATAAAACTTTATGACCCCCAAATACTGAAATATAAAACAGTTCGAAAAGGGTCGGTCATTCAATATGGTTTGCCATCTAATGTAAGAATCTCTTGCCAAAATTACATTTCCCTCACAGACTCTGAGATGCTTAAACAAATAGCCACACATATTATGGAAACTTTACTTCCAAAGAGTTATTTAAGCATCTGTCTATTCCCCTGGAATGTTAACTTATTGTATATTTGATGAATGAATGAATGAGTGAATGAATGAAGTATATTTGAACCCTACAGTCCTACAGTGGCCCTGGTAATATCAACAGTTCTTATAAAACCATCAGGTAGCAGATAATGAATCCAAGAATGGCTGTTAGCCACGAAAAAAACTCAGATGATGAAATGCATAATGCTTTTGCATTCTTTATTTTTTCTGTCTGAATTCATTAAAATCAAAAAGATTTTGTGAGGAGATGGACTGGAGAATATTTTGTCCCTGTTGGCTTAGAAAATATGGCTTACTGAACTGGTTTATGAAATTGAATTTGAAAAGAAAAAATACTCTTATTTTGCAAAGAAAAAATAATAATAATCAAAGGGAGATTCTTCAGGCTAAGTCATCTCTATAAAGATTTCTACCCTCACTCTTCAAAATCAGTAAAATAAGGATTATAACCATGAAAGTCATGATATGTTTACATATTATTTAAATAATAATAAATGAGGCATAGCCAGATGATGTCTTTCTATCTCTGTCACATGTAAATTAAACTTCAAGTCACCATAAAACAAGTCTCACAGTCATAGATAGCAGAAAGGAGGTGTCTGAAACACAGCATACTCAACTACATATAGGACTAATCCACAAGCCCCCAGTACTCCTGGTTATATTTAATTCTGAATATGAGGCCATAAATGGGACATTGAGAGAAAAAATGAGAGGTTACCCAAAGGAGATTATCCAGAATAGAAAGCAGGTTATATGGAGAACAGCTGGATAAATGGAGGTATTCAATCAGGAAATGTGACATGGTAGCCACCCAGGGCTCACATGGGGACCTCAGATAAGCTACAATTGCTCAGAATTAGGACAACTGAGTTACAAAGAAGCAGAATTCTGCTTTCTAAAGGGTAGAATGTTTTAACAGTTAGAGCAGACCACCTAGGGAAACTCTGAGGTTTTTCTCAATAGACTGTTTAGGCATAGGCCCTAGTGTAATTATTCGCTTCTTAAATAATTAACCACCCACTCACTATATGCCTCTTGGTAGTGGGCATGGAGCAGTAAACAATATGTCAGAAGCACGGTGGGGGTGGATGCCCTTACTGGCAAATAAAGACCCTGTAACTTAAGTGGGCACTTCAGTGAGAAGCCATTAAGGAGAGTGTGAGGACCTGGGCCCTTCTCTGAATTGCTTAGTTCAGAATCAGGCATGAGATTTCAAAATGCATAGTAGATTACATCTGGAGAAGAGCACACTCTTTAATGTGACAATATAGTGTGGCTTGAAGTAAACCACTATAGGACTTCTGTATTCAGCTCTGACATGTAAAGAGCGTAGGAGTCATCACTCCTATCCTTATAATAGTAATATTTTAAAAACCAAACACACTGAAAAGCAATGACTTTTCTTGACCCATTAGAGAACTGAGGTTGTAGGGTAAATTGCCACCTTGAAGTCAGGAGAGACAGGTGAATCCAGAGAATAATAGCTGAAATCTTCTTACCGGGACAAGAATTTGATAGAATTTTAAACTAGTAGAAACACTGAAATGGTAATTGTGATGAATTTCTGGAGGCTGAATATAGACCAGTGTGTGTGAGTGAGAAAGTTCTGGTGACAGCAGTTGTAGGGGAACCCCCACATTTTCATGGGTTTTGCCTCCAGGAAGCTTTCTGGATTCTCAAGGTGAAGATCTGAGAAAGATACCTTCGTGGCTCTTGCAGAGAAAGTGAAAGAGTAAACCTTAGGAGAAGACAGGGATGTTTTCTTTCACGACTTCTATTAAATGTAATACCAGTTGTCTGAGCTAGTACAGTAAGACAAGAAAAGGAAGTGAAGCATTCACTTTGAAAAGGAACAAATAAAGCTGTCTATTCAAAAATAACATAATTATCTACGTATAAAAGCCCAGAAACATCAACAAAAATTGCTTAGAATTAGTAAATGAGGATAGCAAAAGCATACAATACAAAATAATGTACAAAACCAATTGCTTTCTTATATAACAGCAAAGAACAATTGGAATTTGGCATCAAAAAAACCAGTATCACTTACAATAGAACCAAAAACTCAGAAACTTTGGCATAATTCTAACAAAATATGTACAGGATGTATATTCAGAAAACTACAAAACACTAATAAAGAAATTTAAAAAGAGCTAAATAAACTGAGAGGTGCTCTGTGTTCATAGACTGAAGCATACTATCGCTAGATAATAATAATGAGGGCAACCTTGTGTGAGGTCTATGGGGACTCTCTGTCCTATGTTTCTAATATTTCTGTGAATTTAAAATCGTTATAAAATTTTTTCAAAAATATTTTGAAAATTCAAAACACCCTCCCACCTATTGGCATGTATTTGTGGAACCTAGTGCCACTCCAGTGTCCACCTCTTGGGTGAGTCACAGGAATGAAAGAGTATAGCATGATACTTATATGTCCCTTCTGCTTTTCAGGGCTGAAAAGTCTGCACAAGAAGAAAACACAAAGATAATGAACATTCATTGTGTTGACCAAAAAAACCCTAAAATCACCTCATGAATTTTCATGATTATCATATGTAACCAAATAACGTCTAAACAAGAGCTCATAATTCAACAAACTCATGAGTTCACCATAAACTGAGAAACTCCCAAGGCAACCTTCAACACTTCTTCTGTGTGAGCTACTTCCCTCTACTCCACAACACGGCATGGATACGGCAATGGGATAGCTGATGTCACCGCATTTACCAGTGTCTCTGGATCTAACCAGCAATGCAGCTTGACCCGCTCAAACATTATGACTTTCTCTTCTCCTCCCCTTTTTTTATGCTTTTCATTTCCTCTCTTCATTCAGTTTTCTCTCTTTTTTGTCTTTCTCTGTGTGTTCACTTCTTTTTCATCTGCTGGAAGTGGCTTCCTCCACGCAGCAGGAAGCATAGCTGTAGGCAGCAACGGGGCTAAGAAGAAAGCCCTGTCACCTACACACATATATGCAGGGTTATTTTGCAATTACAGACCACAATCTATTCCCTAAATCATTTGGACTCATCTCAAGATACCTTCCCGAGGCTCCACTGTTGTCAGAGGAGATTGATTGCAATACTGCTGATTATGCTTTACATGGTTTCAAAAAATTAAATGTTGATAGTTCTGAAAAAACTAATGATGTTCACCTCAATTACTATATACATGGGTTTCAACTCACATGCCAACCCTGACCAATATGTGAGAAAGCTTCAAAGACAAATTCTGAGTTCAGTGTGTGACTGGTTGTCAAATTCTCCTGCAGGCTTGGAAGACAGTGCAGCAATAGAAGAGCTATTCCTGTTTAGCATGATGCTTTATCAGAAATTAGAATGCCTTGCCATTGAAGTATTAGTCTTACCTTAATAGTACAAATTAATAATCAATATCAAGAGGAAAACCTTTTATATACTGTAAAATATAAGCTCTAGTCATGTTATTTTAATTAACATCAAAGGAAAGTCTCCAGAATGAACGACGAGATTTCTGAGGAAAATACATTCTATTTGCTTTGCATTGTGCACAAGAAATTACCAGTAATTTAGCAGCTTAAAACACTACTCGTTTATTAGCTCATGGTTCTGTAAGTTAAAAGGCTGAGACAGTGTGGCTGACTTCTCTGCTTAGTATATCACAAGGCTAAAATCAAGGTATTAGCTAGGGCTTCGTTTCTCATCTGGGGCTAAGGGCTCTCTTCTGAGTTTAGAGGTTGTTGAATTTAATTATTTGTGGTTGTTGGACTAAGGTCCCCAATTCCTTGCTGTCAGAGAAGCCTTGTGGAGCTCCCTAAAGCCTCCCACATGCCTTCTCATGTGACCTCCTCCACCTTTAAATCAGCAATGGCTCATCAGGTCCTTCTCACACTGCAAATCTGTCTGGTTTCTTCTTTTGCCGCTGGCTGGAGAAAATTCTCTGATTTTAAAACCTCATGCGACTAGATTAGACCCATCTGCCTAATCTCCCCATGTTATAATGACAGTGCCATATAACAATATGTAATCATGAGAGTAATACCTCATCATATTTATAGGTTCCAGGGGTGAAGGAAGGACATCTTTCAGGGGCCATTTAAGAAACTCTGCCTACCACACAAAACAGACACACACACACCACAAACACATGCAATAAATCCTCTTTTGAACATAGGGTAGTTCTTTTAAATAATAAAATAACATTAGCTAATATATATTTGCCTGTTGTTGTGTGTAGATGAGATTTCTCCAAGTGCTTTAAATATACCAGCTTATTTATCTCCATGAGGCAGATACTGTTATGAACCCATTTTACAGATGAACAAACAGGCAGAAAGATGTATGATAACTTTCCCAGAGGATTAGTGAAAAGAGAGACAGAAGTAAACCCAGAAACCCAGATGATCTACCCTCAAAGACAACATGCTTAAGAATATGACATAATGTGAAAATACTTTGCACAATGCCTGGTTTATAGCAAATGTTCACTAATAGCACTTTTTTATGTATACTTTTCATTTATGTTATTACCTGAAGTTTGATCATGTAACCTCATTTTTGTTTTAGAAAATAAATCTAATAATTTATTTAATAATTTATGCTATGTATTTATAACTACTTATACATGCTTATAAAAAAGATTATGATGCTTAATATCTACCTATTACTTTTTGGTCCATTAAACACACTTGTATATATTTACATTATTTATTCAATACTCACAATGACCCTAGCATAATTCTTGACATACAGTCTTTAACAAGACTTTGTGAGTCATGAATAATTATCCCTATTTTATCAAAAACTCAGTATATAAGTTTCCATGGATAATAAATGCAGAATTAGAAGTTTATATGTTCTGAATTCATTTTTCTGTATTTCTTTTCACAATGCTATATTAGCATCTGTGAGAAAATTAAACAACATACATACAAAAAACTCAGCAGTATATATACTGATATACACATGTATGTATATACATATACATATGTACATCTGTTTGTAATTTCCAAAAAAATCAAGAATATTGAGAAGAATTCCTCATTTAAAGCACATCACACTCATCTGATGGAGATAATGCATATATCCTTTGAATTTGGACTAAGAAATGTCGCAGTGATGTTTTGCCACTCATCAGAGAAGACCAGTTTAGTTTCAGAGAGAAGTGTCCTAATGCTTGTACCATATCTTTCAAACTACACATAGGTCCACTTAAAGGATGATTCACAAAACATGTGCAAGTACATATGTGAGCCTTATTGTCCCCCAGTCAGTAGGCTGTTGAGCAATGGCAAATTTTCTCAGCTTTGGCTACGACTAATATACTAGCTAGCAGAAGCACTACACAGAATTTGCAGGGCAGCATTCAAGTTACTGACTGGGGTAAGGTTAATTAACACTTTTCTTACAAATGTCAAGCGATTAGTAAGAACAGCAATAAATTGGGGTCACTGGGAGTTCTTTCTGCGATCAGCATACTGAGTAGCCCATAATATTTTTCATAATAATCTGTGTCAACCTGTAATGTTCTATATATTTATAGAGTATTTCAGTGAAGTTTACAGATTCAAATTTTAATTCAAACACTAACCTTTCTTTGGTTGCTTAATTTACTTGAAGCATTTGTTAGACATTATACAGAGGGCTTCACTTGTATGTTTTCATGTAATCACTCAAGAAATATTTAAATGTAAGGTTCATTTCACAGATTTGCAAACTAACTCTCAAAGAGAACAAATAACTAGTGTTAGAACACAGGAAAGCCAGGTTTTGAACCCAGGAATCTTGACTCCTGAATCGTGTAACCTCACACACCTAAAATAAGCACTCTGGATAGGTAATAACACTGATAAACAAATTTAGTTAAGTTGTTGGATGCAAAATCCACACAGAAAGGTCAGTAACACCTCTACATGCCAACAACAAACAACCTGAAAAAGAAATCCAGAAAGTAATCCCATTTACAATAGCTACCAATAAAATAAAATATCTAGGAACAAACTTAATGAAAGAAGTAAAAGATCTCTATAATGCAAACTATAAAACATTAATGGAGGAAACTGAAAATGACACACACACAAAAAAAGCCAGAAAAATGTTCCATGTTCATTATAGATTGTAAGGGTCAATAATTTTTAAATGTCCATACTCCTCAAAGAAATCTACAGAGTCAATGCAATGCTTATCAAAACACAATGATACTCTTCTGCACAGCAAAGGAAACAACAAACGAAGTGAAGAGATCACCCAGAGAATGGAAGACAAAATTTGCAAACTGCCCATCTGACAAGAAATTAATAATCAGAATATATAAGGAGCTCAAACAACTCTATAGGAAAGGGCAATAGTCTGATTTTAAAATGTTCAAACGATCTGAGTAGACACTTCAAAAGAAGACATGCAAATGTCAAACGGGCATAGGGAATGGTGCCCAACATCACTGATTATCAGAGAAATGCAAACCAGAACTACAATGAGATATCCTGTCATCCCAGTTAAAATGTCTTTATCCAAAAGACAGGCAATAATAAACGCTGGTGAGGATGTGGAAAAAAGGGAATCCTTATACACTGTTGGTGGGAATGTAAATTAGTACAGTCACTGTGGAGAATAACATGGAGGCTCCTCAAAAAACTAAAAATAGTACTACCATATGATCCAGCAATTTCACTGACAGGAATATACCCCCTGCTCCAACAAAAGGAAATCAGTATATTAGACAAAATCTGCACTCCTGTGGTTTTCTTTTTTTTTTTTTTTTTTTTTTTTGAGACGGAGTCTTGCTCTGTCGCCCAGGCTGGAGTGCAGTGGCCGGATCTCAGCTCACTGCAAGCTCCGCCTCCCGGGTTTCCGCCATTCTCCTGCCTCAGCCTCCCGAGTAGCTGGGACTACAGGCGCCCGCCACCTCGCCCGGCTAGTTTTTTGTATTTTTTAGTAGAGACGGGGTTTCACCGTGTTAGCCAGGATGGTCTTGATCTCCTGACCTCATGATCCGCCCGTCTCGGCCTCCCAAAGTGCTGGGATTACAGGCTTGAGCCACCGCGCCCGGCCACTCCTGTGTTTATTGCAGAACCAGTCACAGTAAGCAAGCTTTGGAGGCAACGTGAGTGCCCATCAGCAGATGAATGGATAAAGAAAATGTGGTACATATAAACAATGGAGTACTAGTCAAATGAAAGCCTGTCATTTGCAACGATATGAATAGAACTGGAGGTCATTATCTTAAGTAAAATAAGGCAGGCACATTCATTTGTGGGAGCTAAAAATTAAAGCAACTTAAGTCATTGAGATAGAGAGTAGAATGACTGTAACCAGAACCTGGAAAGGGTAATGGGAGGTGGAGATAGTGGGGATGGTTAGTGTGGAAAAAAATAGTTAGAATGAATGAGATCTAGTATATGATAAAACAAGAGGGTAACTACAGTCAGCAATAATATATTGTACCTTTTTAAATAATTAAAAAGATTTAATTGGAATGTTTGTAACACAAAGAAGTGATAAATGCTTGAGAGGGTGGATACCCCACTTACCCCGTTGTGATTATTATATATTATATGCCTGTATCAAAATATCGCATGTACCCCACAAATATATAGACCCACTATGTACCCACAAGAATTAAAAATTAAAAAATAATAGTAAGTACCACTCATGAGAGACACAAGTTTTGGGGATCTGAGTCAGATAGATGGGTCTGAACTGAGCCCTAAGAGAAAGAAATGAGTTCCATACATAGGATGGCAGTGTGGAAGAATTTTAGTTTGGGAGTAGCACAATTAAAGCCCAGCAGAATGCTAGGAATCAGGGTTTGTTTCTGAGCCAACGTGATCAGAGGGAGAGAGGTATGGGCAGACATCCAGAACCACAGACTGGAACAAGATAGGGCCCCCAAGGTGGGGCCAACCCCAAGATAAGAATGATTAAGGTACACCAAAGCCTGATCCTCACTTCTCCAGGAAGGCTCTCCTACCCTTGCCCCTGGCACACAGTTCTCTGCCATAACTCTACATCCCTAAAGGTCTGGTTTGTCTATAATCAAAGGTAAGTAAGTAAACAGCAAAGGTGACAATATAGCATGTAAAACTTCAGGGAAATCATCAATGGGCAAGTAGATTTTATTATCAGTCAAGTAATTGTATTCACATTTTTACTCTCTCTCTCTCTCTCTCTCTCTCTCTCTCACACACACACACACACACACACACACACACCACTCCCTAACACACACATTCATACAGTGCTGTCATGTGAGATTGAACAACCCTCTTCAGGCACACATGGGATGTATGCCCATGACAGTGAGTTAGTCTGCTGAAAGAATGCCACTGATACCAGACTAAAATTGAAATGCTGGTTCAGTGAGAAATGCCGTAAGGTAGCATACAATATAGTTGACTTCCACCTGTGAATTTTAAGCAGTATACTGGAATATACTCAGACTTTCACTATTATCTTAGTGTGCCATCAGATGTACTTGTATAGGTCTATTGTGAACTTATTTACAGGAATTTTAAATTCCTGACAAATACACAGCCACCTTCTGGGGAAAGAAGTCCCCAGTGACTATGAAGCAACTTTCCTTTGGAAAAAAAAGAACGTATGCATTGATATATTTTATTATTTTATTTTATTTTATTTTATTTTTTCGAGACGGAGTTTTACTTTTGCCACCCAGGCTGGAGTGCAGTGGCACGATCTCGGCTCACTGCAACTGCTGCTTCCCAGGTTCAAGGGATTCTCCTGCCTCAGCCTCCTGAGTAGCTAGGATTACAGGCATGTACCACCACCCCTGGCTACTTTTTGCATTTTTAGTAGAGATAAGGTTTCACCATGCCAGCCAGGCTGTTCTTGAACTCCTGACCTCAGGTGATCCTCCCACCTTGGCCTCCCAAAGTGCTGGGATTACAGGTGTGAGCCACTGCACCTGACCTATTTTATTTTTAAATTACATTTTTTTGCCAGGGACTTTAAAAGAGTGAAGGAAGCTAAATATGAACTGCACATGAGGGGTATAGTTATTTTCACATCCCTGATAAAACTCTTGCCATAGCAATGCTCCACATCTCATGGAGCTTAGATACTCCAGTCAAATATCTTCTTTTGGGAAATACAAATTAAGGGTGAGCAAAAAAAAGCAAAGCAAAGCACTCAGCTCAAGTTTGCATATGCCAAGTAGTGCAGTGCAATTTTCCCTACACACAACTAGTTGGCTACCTGGGACCCAGGAGAACTCTATTGCTAATGAGTTCTTTCTTTCTCTCTGACATTCACTCAGCATCTAGAATTGAGTCACCCCTGTATGTTTTTATTCAGGGGCTGAAGGTACAGCAGAAGAAAATGAACAGGACCCTTGTTTTGGTGTCTTTTACATTCTAGTGGACAGAAAGACAATACACATTAAACAAAGAAATACTTTAATTGTAGGTAGTAGTAAGTTCTCTGTTATGACGATACAGGAAGGTATTTGAGTAAGAGGAAGAGCTGTTTTAGATATTATGATTGGTGGAGATTCTTTTAAGAAAGTCATATTTGGGTTAAGTACTAAATGATATGAAAGACTTAAGCATGTAAATATCTGGTATAAACATATGCTTAGCATCGTTTAGAAGCAGCAAGGCCGGTGTGTGCAGAATACAATGAGAAAGGAGTGTAGCAGAAGATAAAAAATTCAATGGGAGCAGATCAGGTAGAGACTTCTAGACTCTGTAAAGAAGTTTTGTATCAACTTCCCAGCCTTCTAAAAAATAATTGGAGGATTTTAAGCCGAGAAGTGACATTTGATTTCTCCCGTGAACAGTTTACTTCAGTGTCATGTGGCGAATAGGTTGTGGGGAGAAAGTGAAGGAGAAAGACCAATTAGGAGGTTGTTTTTGGAAATATCGAGTGATCCTCACAAATCATTTTAAATTGAAGTCACAGGAGCTTCTTATGTATTCAGCCCACTGAATGATCCATTATGTACTCATTGTTTTCTATAAACTAGATATATAAATGTTAGTCTATTGCAAGGCATTCTAATAGGGTTAACTGAAGCTAATCCTAAATTGAACATTGTTTTTGTTTTTATTGTTATTGTTGTAAGACGTTTGGCCTAATTTTCCTTTGGTTGACAGATAAATGTCTTTGTGGTAGAGAACAAATATACAAATGTTTAATTTTTAGCTCAATCACCTTTACCAGGGATCTTGGACATATCTCTTAGCCACTTTGGGTCACAGTCTCTTTACCCAAGAATGAGTGTGGTCAGTATAGGTTTACCTGGTTCTGAAATTATATCAATGTTTTGATCGTAGAAGTAATTAGAGCATGACCTCAATTAGCTTTGTCATTTATGATTCAGAAGGAAAAATGAGTTGACTCTGAGGCCAGTGACCTAAATTGGCTGTACATTTGTAATGGCTTCGAATAATAGTTTCATTTATTTTATTGCACTTACCACTGTCTAAAATTATCCAGTTCATTTTTATTCCTCCCATTATAATGAATGTTTCATAAGAGCAAGGACATTGTCCATTTTTTTACACCTGTATGTTTAGCCTGTAAAAGAGTACTCATAATATATTAGATGTTCAATTAATACGTGTTGAATGGATGAATGAATGATTTGCTACCTTGGTGGGAATTCCTATGCATTGAGGAAGTAACAAATATTTCAAAAATCTCAAAAAGTCCTTGGAGGAGTTATATCTGGACTACAGTGAAGTATAGACACCCCACCTTTCTTAGAATATCTGTTAGTCTCCTTATCTACATAAATGCTGTGGGTGGGTGTTGGGGGAAGCTGGAGTATAACTTTCAAATGACTATGGACTGTGAAAGAACATAACAGTGGTTAAATGTTGGTTCTATCACAAAATCAGCTATGGATGCTGACAAGTAGCAACATGATTAGAGTTATAATTTCTTCATTTGTAAATTGGAAGTATCCTATCATATGATCTTTGTAGAGAATGATTTTTAAAATGATCTAGCATAAATTGAACAAAGGTATGTCTCTTTTTTTCCTTAATCTTTTTCTGGGGATAACCTACATCAATCTAGTCCAAGTATAAACGATTTTTTCATGGGAATGTACAGAAAAAACCCAATATGTGGGTAGTGGTAACACAGAAGCTAAAATGGACAAAGAGACTGCTTAGTGAATTATCCCTTGACCAATGGCAAAGTATTTCTCGATTAAATATCTCAGGTCTCATTACCAAGTATTCACTTTTCCTCCACCTGGGGTTGCTGTTCTCAGAGTCCTTGTTACTCCAGAACCTGCCAAGGCAACACCAAATCGTTATGGGAATTTGATCAAAGACTTGGATATTTTGGGGAAAAATAGT
The DNA here is from genome assembly GCF_001698545.2 of Rhinopithecus bieti. Taxonomy (NCBI): domain Eukaryota; kingdom Metazoa; phylum Chordata; class Mammalia; order Primates; family Cercopithecidae; genus Rhinopithecus; species Rhinopithecus bieti. The sequence goes on along the minus strand of NW_016806866.1, from coordinate 151,321 downwards.
TTTCATTTACTCCACACGTAAAAACGGTGAGAGCAGCAAGAGTGGCCAAAAGTCATGCTGACTATTTCTCCTCAATTCTTAACATATTAATATTACCTGTTTCCTAGTATAGATGACTGTAACTCCAAAACTACCTCACTCCACTTTTGTACCTTCCTAGGAATATTATTGGGGATCAAATTTTATATGGCTAATAATAAACATTGGGGAAAAATATTCAATTGTATGTTTTGAAAGAAAGAGCAGTGATAAAAAATAGGGTAAAATATATACCTGGAAGGATACTCAGATACACATTTGAAAAGAAACATACTCAGAAGAACTAAGGTTAGTGCGATATTGAAGACTTCCTGTTGTTGTTGAGAGATTTTAACTTCCAGAAAAAGTGACATAATCTGTGTTGATTCTGTAAAGTTGACTTCATCATTCTTTGTCGAAACTCTCCCCTATTCTCATGGCCTAAGATTGCCTCTTCATCTGGCAAACTAACTCATATTTCCAAAATGAGCTCAATGGCCATAGTGCTATGTACTGAATGCTTGTGTACCCACAAAATTCATATGTTGAAACCTAATACTCAATGTATTTGGAGATGGGGCCTTTAGGAGGTGGTTAGATCATGAGGATGATGCCCTCATGAACAGGAACAGTCCCTTTTTAAAAAAGACTTGAGGGTTGGAAAAATAGTAAACAAAGAAAGATGACTAAATAGAACCCTCTAGCAATCTTCCCCCAGCAGAAATATCAAATGGAATAACTATGCATGAAAGAAAGCACCTTCACAAGAACTGAAAAATCAGGTGAGAGATGACAGTAATTTGTTTTAGCATAATAACAAGAATAGATGAATTGAAGAGTGTGTAAAGAATAGTCTTGCACAGATGGACATTTGGGTTGAATTCAAGTCTTTGCTATTGTGAATAGTGCCGCAATAAACATATGTGTACATGTTCCCTTTGTAGTAGAATAATTTATAATCCTTTGGGTAATTACCAGTAGTGGGAGGCTGGGCATATGGTACATCTAGTTCTAGATCCTTGAAGGATGCCATAACTGTTCTTCCATAATGGTTTGAATAGTTACAATTCCCACCAAAGTGTAAAGTTTCCTATTTCTCCACATCCTCTCCCAACACCTGTTGTTGAAAATGTGGGCACATAACACCATGGAATACTATGCAGCCCATAAAAAAGGAATGAATTTGCGTCCTTTGTAGGGACAAGTGGATGCAGCTGGAAACCATCATTCTTAGCAAACTATCACAAGAACAGAAAAACCAAACCACCGCATGTTCTCACTCATAGGGGGAACTGAACAATGTGATCACTTGGACTCGGGGAAGGGGAACTACATGCACTGGCCTATCCATGGGGAGGGGGGAGGGGGGAGGAGGGAGGGATTGCATTGATTTATACATGATATAAAATGAGAAGAGGGTGCGACGAGTTGGATGGTGCAGCACACCAAATGCAATAAGTATACATAGGTAACAACTGCACATTATGCACATGTACCTAGAACTTAAAGTAAATAAAAAAAATAAAATAAATAATAAAAAAATAAATAAAAAAAAAAAAAGAATAGTCTTGCATTACCTACATGATTCCTACCCCAATCCCAAGCAGTGCAGCATGGATAGAGAATTTGTGTGCTTGAGGGAAGGAGAGCAGAGTGAGTGTGGGACTCTACTTTGGAACTCAGTGATGTTCCATGACAGCGGAACACAGCACTGGGCAGAATTCCATGAGTGCCCGTGGTGAGAGTACTTAGACCAGCCCTCAACCAGAGGGAAACACACTACCCTGTCAAGAGAAATCTAAGTCTTGGCCTGCTTCACCATCAGCTAACTAAAGTGGCCTTGGACTCTGAATAAATTTTAGTGGCAACCAGGTTGTTGCAAGTGCAGTCCTTGGGTGAGCATTGGCGCTGTGCTAATCTTGGAGGCTGTGAGCTTGGGAAGTAACCCTTCCTGAGCTGCAGCTACAGCAGCCACAGGAGTTCCTACATCACCCCTCCCCCAAATCCAGGCAGTGTAAAATAGAGAGAGACTCATTTTTGCTTGGGGGAAGTAGAGGGAAGATTACAGGGGACACTGTCTTACAACTCAGTGCCAACCACACCACAGGGAAACAGAGCACCCAAAATACCGTAGCCCATTATATCAGCCCACTACAAAACAGATTGCCTGGGAACCCAGGAATTTTTCTGCATCTTACCAAAGTCCACCAGGGGTGGGTATCTAGGAGTCTGCAAGTCACAGTGTTTCTGGGTTTAGGACGCCCTCTAGGGCTGAAATGGATTCAGTGACCACAGACTTAGGAACCTCAACAGTCAATCTCCTTCGAATTATTAGAAAGCCTTCTAAAGAATAATGGGTATAACCATGGGGAGACTACAAATAATAGAATAAATACAAATTATCCAATGTCCAGACATTGATGAACATATAAAAGCATCAAGAACATTCAAAAAAATATTACTTTACCAAAAGTACTAAATAAAACACCAGTGACCAACCTGGATTGCCAGAGATCTGTGACCTCTCAGACAGGTTATTCAAAATAGCTGTTTTTACCAAAAACAGATATGTAGATCAATGAAACAGAACAGGAGCTTCAGAAATAATGCCACACATCTACAACCATCTGATCTTTGACAAACCTGACAAAAACAAGAAATGGGGAAAGGATTCCCTATTTAATAAATGGTGCTGGGAACACTGGCTAGCCATATGCAGAACACTGAAACTGGACTCCTTCCTTACACCTTACACAAAACTTAACTCAAGATGGATTAAAGACTTAAACGTAAGACCTAAAACCATAAAAACCCTAGAAGAAAACCTAGGCAATACCATCAGGACATAGGCATGGGCAAAGACTTCATGACTAAAACACCAAAGGCAATAGCAACAAAAGCAAATATTGACAAATGGAATCTAATTAAACTAAAGAGCTTCTGCACAGCAAAAGAAACTACCATCAGAGTGAACAGGTAACCTACAGAATGGGAGAAAAGTTTTGCAATCTATCCATCTGACAAAGGGCTAATATCCAGAATCTACAAAGAACTTAAACAATTTTACAAGAAAAAAACAAACAACCCCATCAAAAAAATGTGCAAGGGATATGAAGAGACACTCCTCAAAAGAAGACATTTATGTGGCCAACAAACATGAAAAAAAGCTCATCGTCACTGGTCATTAGAGAAATGCAAATCGAAACCACAATGCAATACCATCTCACACCAGTTAGAATGGCGATCATTAAAAAGTCCTGTAGCAAAAGGGGGACCTGTACCTTAATGAGGTCATATTCACAAGGCATCTTTTGTAGGGGCATGAGTGAGGTAGGACCTTCCTAAAATGAGAATTTCTAGGATGGGATAATCTTAAGGCAGAGTACCTGGGTAGAGAGAACAGGATGGACCAGGAGGAGCAGGATTAGAGGGAGCTTACTCCCCTGCTGGAGGCACCTCTGAGCTTTACTGCCCTAGTCCCTTAGGATAGTCCTTTGCAGACTCTCCTGAGATGACCACTAGGAGAGCTGGATCAATCCTACAATATCGGCAGAAGTTCTGATTATCCTACAAGAAAAAAAAAAAATCCCGCACATGGGACAAGGTCCCAGATTTCTGATCCTCTTGAGGCCCCTCTGGTCTGGGGGGTGCTCCATAAGAGAAATAAAACCTCAATATTCTCCTGCAGAAATACAATGGGCCACTTCTTAGGGATATACCTTCAGCCCTTAGGATGGCCTCAATTGGGTCTTCATCAAGCCTCCCACCTAGCAAAAGATAAAACCTATCAATTGGCTCAAAGATTGTTCTCAGGTAAAAATCTGTTAAAAAAAAAAAAAAGTCATCAAACAGGTCATTAATGCTTGTTACACTTGCCTTAAAAAGAATTCCCTCAACTGATGGCTTCTCTTCTCTTCTCCAGAACCCAAAGAATGGGCATGTACCTGGGAGAAGAATGGCAAATGGATTTCACCCATATGCCAGAGATAAGGGTCATCTGGTACCTCTTAGTACTGGTAGATACCTTCACCGACTATGTAGAAGCATTTGCATGTCAGAAAAAGCCTCTGAAGTGATAAAAGTACTAATTAATGAGATAATTCCTCACTTTGGATTCTCTAAGTACCTCGAGAGTGATAATGACCCCTCATTCCAGGCAGCTGTCACCCAGGGTCTCAAAGGCACTAGGCATACAATACCATCTTAATTGTGCTTGGAGACTACAATTCTTGGGAATGGTAGAAAAGACAACTGATCTTATCAAAAGGCACCTTAGAAAACTGTCTCAAGAGACTCATCTCCCCTGGATTACTCTTCTTCCCATGTCCCTACTACCTGTTAGAAACACTCCTTCAAAGCTGGGTTTAAGTTCCTTTGAAATGAGATTTTCTCACCAATGATTTCCTGCTAGACCAAGAAATCTCTGATTTTATTAAATATGCAACTTCTTTGATTCATATCCAGCAGCAACAGAAACAACTCTCAGAGGTCTAAACCCATGAACTAGGGCCTCCTCTATTCAACCCAGGGGATTTAGCACTGGTAGAGGCTCTTCCTTCTCTTTCTCCATCTCTAGGCCCAAATTGGAAGGAACCTTACAATGAACTTCTTTCTACTCCTTCAGCAGTGACGGTCACTGGAATAGATTCTTGAATTTATTATACTTGAGTAAAGACCTGAGGAACTGACAGAATTAACTCTGTTGACCCAGGAGAGCACACAAAATTCCAATGTGAAGAAATCACAGACCTCAAGTTAAATATCATGAAAGATAAGTGTTAATAATTAACCCTCCAAGGATATCCTCTTTACAGTCTTGCTTATACTTGCCGTTCTCACATCCATTCTCTTCCTCACCATAAGGTGTCTTTGCCAAGGACCCCTTGATCCTGAATACTCATGGGATTATCTACTCCCCTAAACACCTGTTTCTCCTCTAAAATTTAACTGCCCTACCTCATAAAAGATTTAATTTCTTTCACAATGGTGAAACAGCTCTAGCCACAACATTGTTTTCAGAATGATTAATCTATTTTATTTCTTATCTCTGGCGCTGGCATGGATTTTTCCTTTTTTAGCTCCTGTTTGTATTATACTCGTATTTGGTCCATGCATATCTAACCTCCTTGTAAAATCTGTTTCTTCTCACCTAGTGCCCATCAGGGTCCAAATGGCCATGCAAATGGAGACTCAAATGATGGCTCCCTTTTACCGGGGACCCTTAAATAGGCCTCTGAGAAAGAGAGAAAGAGAGAGAGAGAGAGACAGATCTGACTGCCATTTCCCAAAATAATACCCCCTGACAGCATGAAGCAGTTAGACCAGTCACCATCCCTATCTTAATGGCAATTAGATGTACCACTTCAAGGGGGGGATTGATAGTGAAATAAAACAGATAGATTCCTGGGCAGACAAGGATGGGTCCCCAGTGGGGCTTGACCTTCAGGCCAAGAACATCTTGTATCAATTTTAAAAAAGCAAAACAAAAAAGAAGAAAAGAAAAAAACAAATGTGGTCCTCTCCCTGAAAACAAAATAGGCCTGAGGGAGCTTGTTCACTCCTTCTGCCATGGGAGGACACAGCAAGAAAGTGTGCCATCTATATATCAGAGAGCACACTCTCACCAGATATAGAATCTACTGGTGTCTTGATCTTAGACTCCCCAATATGCAGAACCGTGAGAAATAAATTTACGTTGTTTACAAATTACACAGTTTAAGGGATTTTGTTCTAGCAGCCTGAATGGACTAAGACACATATTTTCTGTGTGTGCTTATGATTAATTGCTATTAATAATAAAATTATTATTAAAATGAGAGGTATTCACTCTCTTTTCTAAAATCCCACATACTCAATTAAGACCTCTACTATGTCATTTTCCTGCTATATTTAAAATCTTTGATTCTCTGTCTTTCTACTCACTAGGATATGATACCTTCAAAAGTCATGATCATGTTTCATTATTCTTCATTCCTCCAGTTTCTACCACTGACCTTGGAAGATAGTAAATATTCAGTAACTCTTTATTGAATTACTTTTCTTGGGTGGAAAAGTAAACATGTTTCTGTCTGGATTTCTTAGTGTATGAATTCAACCAGAGTTGATTTATAACTTCAGTTTTCTTCACAGTGTTCAAGAAATGTAGACAATTTTATCAAGAATTTCTTGTGTCCTTTCAATTTCATATTTCTTGTTACCTAGCTACTTGTTGGGATATTACTTCTTTCCAGGCATCCAAGTTCCAGGTATAGTTAGTATTACCTAACTCAGTTATAACAAGTGAGTAGCAGATTTCTAGTAAACGCCTAAAGCCTCTGCAATGGTTTTCCCTTTCTAGAATTCTCATAAACATGTTCTTAAATATTTTGTTGTGTGACATACCTACATACATATGACTGTGTGTGTGTGTGTGTGTATATATATATATGTGTGTGTACATATGTGTATGTGTGTGTGTGTGTGTGTGTGTGTGTGTGTGTGCCTATAGTCACCAAGAGGGCACTCTCTAAGCTTGCTTTCTTGGCTGAGATTTATTGAACTCTAATTTTGCCAGCATTCCCTTGTGTCAAACTATGACAATATGAAGTGAAGAAACTTTGTCTATATGCCCTTCCTATGCCAGTTTTGGTCAGTTCCAAACACAGCAGTTTGCACCTGGTAGACCTTCAAGATATATAATGTGCATGATTGAATCAGCAAATTCTACTTGGCTTGTACCTTATTTGGCCATCTTCAAAAAAAAAAAATCTTCTAAAATAAACTTTCCACTCCTATCACTGACTCAAATCTTCCAGTGTGATGATTTGTAATTTTGAACCAGCCTACTAAAACTCTAGCCAGAATTGGTTCCATAAATCCTTTTACATAACTTTGACTCATCCATAATTAATCATCATAATAAGATTGTTAAATTCCATTTATTTCTAATACCATTAATCTTTCTTATCAGATAATTTGTGATATGCCATGATTAGCAGAATACTTTAATTACCACATTCCATAAATCTAGAACATGATCTTGGAGTGAATTCTGTTAGTCCTCCTTACCTCATATCAGTAACTGCAGCAGAGAATTAGAAAAGTTGTTGCTCACCCATAGGCTTTCTCTCTTACAGCTCTTTTCCTGGGAGCCATATTGCACTAGAAAGTGTCTCTCCTAACATGTCTTCTACTTTTCCCTAACATTTTTTAACTGTAATTTTTAAGTCAGCTTAAGTAAAATTTTAAATATTTTAAATACACAGCAATTTTCACCAAAAGTTCTCATATATACTCACTGCATATAATAACCCTGTAGATTATTATGCTTATTGTACAATTAAGGCAAGCTGCCTAGAACAAATATAGCGTAACTTTCACTGCATTCCACTTGTCAGGCCAAGGCCAGCTTCATGGACATATGATCTGTATAGTTGCGCAAAATCTGGTGCATAGAAAGACCCTATGTTTGTTGGTCTGCTGCTGTCATCTTGAAATTCTTAATAATTTTTGAACAAGGGGACTCACACTTTTATTTTCCACTGGGCCCCACATATTATATGGTTGCTCCTGATCAAAGCAAGTCACAGGCCAGCCCAGATTCTAAGAAAAGGAAAATAAGAGTTAGATTTTACCTCCTGATGGGTGGAACAGCATATATGTTCAGGGGAGAAATGAATTGATTGCGACCACCTTTGCAGAATATTTACCATATTCTTATTTTACTAATGAGTAACTGAGGTGGAGAGAGATTAACTGCCTCGCCCAAAATCACATCACTGACCAGTAATGTAACAGATACAGCCCTGGTATTCACTAGAAAAAAATTACTGTGCATAGTCCAGAGCACGTTGGAAATAGAATAGTAAAACTGATGAATTTCCATCTCTTGTACAATCACTAGAGGACAATATTACTAAAATAAGAGCTAATTTAACCACAGTGTATCTTCTTTCAGTATGTTAGCACCCTGTTTAGTGCCTTGGGTTGTAATCTCCTTGCCAGCTCTGATTCTTCAAACTCCAGTGCCTAAAACCAATCATTCATCCTTTATTACACCTGGGCTAGTTCATGCGCTTTCTCCACCTCAGTTAGGAACACTGAATATAGAAAGGGAAAATGGCTGAGCACTACGGCCAAGCAAGAAAAGAGGTCTAACTCAAATCTGAAAAGGTCCATAGGATACGAAAGTAAGGATAGTCAGGAATATAAGACCCTCTAGTGGTGAGATTGAATATGAGACTAAGCAAGAGGAAGGAATGAGAGGGAGTGGAACAGGAGGTTGAGCTTCTAAATTTTGAGTCTTGGAAATACAGCAGTGTTAAAGTGTTTCTTTCTAGGTAACTGAAGACTCCTCAGAGTAATAAATAAAATAAAGTGACTATTATAATAGCTGATTAAATGATATGAGTTTTTTTAACAACTGTAAGATATTATTTTCAACATTTGGTAAATGAGTTGCATTACTAATAAAACCAAGTCTTCTTTAACTTTGTATTTCAGTGCTTGATATTTATAGGTTTCTCATTAAATATTAATGATTCAAATGAGAAAGTAGTATTTTCCAATCTGTAAGAACCATCATTTAATATTTGACAAAAACTGTTCCTCTTGTTCTTCTAGTGTTACTTTGAAAATGGCATTTAGTGGAAAGATGCTATGTTAGATATAATGTAATGCATAAGATAAAACTACAATCAGTTTTTTCATCTAAAATCACTGACGTTCTTTAATATTTCCTATATTCCAGACATTGTAAACTTTAGATATATGTTCTCATTTAATTCCCACAAATACCCTTCATAGTAGATGGTATTGTTATCAAAATTATACGGAAAAGAAATTTTTTTAAATTTAGATTCAGGGGATACTTGTGCTGGTTTATGACATGAGTGTATTGTGTGATGTTGAGTCTTGGGCTTCTACTGATCCCATCACCCAGATAGTGACCACAGTACTCAATAGATAGTTTTTCACCCTTTGACCATCTTTCTTCCTTCCACTTTTTGGAGTCCCCAGTGTCTGCTGCACCCGTCTTTATGTCTGTGTACCCAATGATTGGCTCCCACTTATAAGTGAGATTAGGTAGTGCTTGGTTATCTATTTCCATATTAATTTACTTAGGATAATGGCCTCCAGCTGCATTCATGTTGCTGCAAAGAACATGCTCTCATTCTTTTTTATGGTTGCATAGCATTCCATGGTGTATACATAACATTTTCTTTAATCAGTCCACCATTGATGAGCACCTAGGTTGACTTTTCCCCTTTGTTATCGTAAATAGTATTGTGATAAACATACAAATGTAGGTATCTTTTTGGTAGAATGATTTATTGTCCTTTGAGTATACACCCAGTAGTGGAATTGCTGGCATGAATGGTAATTCCACTTTTGCTTATTTGAGAAATGTCCAAACTGCTTTTTACAGGGGCTGAACTAATTAACATTCCCACCAGGAGGGTGTAAGTATTCCTTTTCTTTGTCTCCTTGTCGACATCGGTTATGTTTTGCCTTTTTATAATAGCCACTGCAATTGATGTGAGATGATATCTCCTTGTGGTTTTGATGTGCATCTCCCTCATTATTAGTGATGTTGACCATTTTTTGAAATGTTTGTTGGCCATTTGTATGTCTTCTTTTGAGAGGTGTGTGTTCATGTCCTTTGCCTACTTTTGAAAGAGATGATTTTTTTTTCTTGTCTAAGTTCCTTGTAAATTCTGAATATTTGTTATTTGTCAGATGCATAATTTGCTAATATTTTCTCCCATTCTATAGGTTGTCTGTTTACTTTGCTGATAGTTTCTTTTGCTGTGCAGAAGCTCCTTAGTTTAATTAGATCTCACTTATCAATTGTTATTTTCATTGCATTTGCTTTTGAGGACTTAGTCATAAACTTTTTGCCTAGGCCAATGTTAAGAAGAGTGTATTTCCTCATTTTTTATAGGATATTTATAGTTTGAGATCTTATGTTTAACTCTTTAATCCATCTTGAGTTAATTTTTGTACATCGTGATAGGTAGGAGTCCAGTTTTATTTTCTGCATATGATTAATGATTTTTCTCAGTATCATTTATTGAATAAGGAGTCCTTTCCCCATTGCTTATTTTTGCTGACTTTGTGGAAGATCAGTTGGTTGTGGGTGTGCAGCTTTATTTCTGGGTTCCCTATTTTGTTCCATTAGTCTATGTTTCTATTTTTGTACCAGTAACATGCTGTTTTGATTCCTACGGCCTTGTAGTATAGTTTGAAGTTGGGTAATGTGATGCCTCCAGCTTTATTCTTTTTGCACAGGACTGCTTTGGATATTTGGGCTCTTTTTTTGGTTCCATATAAATTTTAGAATTTTTTTTTCTAATTCTGTTAAAAAATGATGATGATAATTTGATAGAAATTGCATCAAATCTATAGATTGCTTGGGGCAGTATTGCCATTTTAATAATGTTTATTTTTACAATCTATGAGCATGAAATTTTTTCTCCATTTGTTTACATTGTCTATGATTTTTTTTCCAGCAGTATTTTAGTTTTCCTTGTAAAGATCTTTCACCTCCTTTGTTAGATGTATTCCTAGGTATTTTAATTTTTTGTGGCTATTGTAAATGGGATTTCATTATTGATTTGTTTTTCAGATTGAACATTACTAATGTATAGAAATGCTAGTGACTTTCACACATCAGTTTTATATCTGAGACTTTACTGAAGTTGTTTATCAGGTCTAAAAGTCTTTTGGCAGAATCTTTAGGGTTTTCTATGTAATTAATCATATTGTCAATGAAGAAAGATAATTTGACTTATTTTTTCCTCTTTGGATCCCTTTTATTTCTTTCTCTTGCCTGACAGGAAAGGAAACTAAGAATAACAACTTGCTGAAGTTATCAGAGTTAGGAAGTAAGAGAATTATAATCTATAAACCCTAATTGATTAATCGCACACTATGTATCTGTTTCAGGTGGGGGCTATTTTATTAGTAGGAGGCAAACCACCCTCAAAACTTAGTGTCTTAAAACAACAACCACTTATTTGCTCACAATTCAGTCAGTTACTTGGGCTGGATTCATCTGGACAGTTCTACTAGTCTTGCCTAGATGACCACGGTGATTGCAGCTATCTCGTGGTCCAACTGTGTCAGGATTAGCTAACATGGTTTCAACTAACATGCCTGAAGATAGGTGCTGGTTTGCTACTAGGCCATCCTCTGTGCATATTGTTTTACATAGCATCTGCATTCCAAGAGGGAGAGAGAAGATGTTCCAAGACACTTGGGGTTTAGTCTGGTAACTCCCCCCAATATGACTTCTCCCACATGTTATTGATCAAAACAAATCACAAGGCCAACCTAGATTTTAAAACTGGGAAGTAGATTTAAACTCTAGAGAGGATGAGCTGCAAAGCATTTGTGGCCTTTTATCATTTATCACAATTTCCACACTTGCCAGAGAAAGAAGTTTGATGCCAAGTAATTTTCCCAGTTACTGCATTGATTTCCTGGGCCACTTCTGGACTAATGCCCTTCTGCACCCTTGCACACATTTGAAAAGCAAAGAGTAGGCTAAATTACAGATTCCAGTTGCCCACTCCCCTCAACTGACCGGAAGCCTGTTGATATGGCACGAACTACACAAACACATGCAATACTCCTCAATCCACTGATTTTGTCTGTTGGTTGGTTGATTTGGAAAATATTCATGTTTTATTTCAAAATAAATTATTTGTAAACATTATATAAGAAAACACGCTGGGCGCAGTGGCTCACGCCTGTAATCCTAGCACTTTGGGAGGCCAAGGCGGGCGGATCATGAGGTCAGGAGATCGAGACCATCCTGGCTAACACGGTGAAACCCCGTCTCCACTAAAAACACAAAAAATTAGCCGGGCGAGGTGGCGGGCGCCTGTAGTCGCAGCTACTCAGGAGGCTGAGGCAGGAGAATGGCGTGAACCCAGGAGGCGGAGCTTGCAGTGAGCCCAGATCGTGCCACTGCACTCCAGCCCGGGCGACAGAGCGAGACTCCCTCTCAAAAAAGAAAGAAAACACTTGCCAGAGCCTGGCGTAACAGGCACTGTAAGTGTTGCTGTATATTTCTTTTTCTAAGCGTAGCTTCCCTTGAATGAAAATTCAGTCACTAAACCAGCAACAGATAGATGCTGTCTGCTCATGTGTGCACAGACACATTTATCCTGCTGTAATCATGCCTCAATTTAGCAATCTACCTGGAAAAACTGCAGCCATGCCCACTCTAATTTCATTATGGAATGAAAAACTCTACTGAGGGTAATTTACACACCAAATATGGCTACATAACAAGCATCTGAATAGGTAAAATATTACCATTTTAGAGCAGAATATTTTGGTTAAAACCAGTGTCTTGTTTGTGTCAATCACAGAATCTGGTCCTATAAAATGCCACAAAAAATGATCACTACTAAAGCTAGTTCCTATTTTCCAAAAGAAGACACAACACAGACTGTGTATGTGTTCTCCCACTGCTCTGTGCAGGGAGGTTGCACCAGCAGTACCCAAGGTCCTAAAATGAATTCCCCTTTTCTTTCCCCATACTTCAACTTTGAATTCCTACAAGCTAAGAATAAGTCACAGGTGTGCACTAAAGTGGATCTCCTCTAGCTTCCAATCTGTTGGGTAGCTTGAGGAGCCAGAATCCCAGGTCCAGCAGGTCTCCAGCAACTCCATCTCAAAGGGCCTTAAATACTATTTTTTCTATGCATTTCATGAAATGTGAGAGCAGATGGGAATCACTGATTTAGCATTTTCGTGCTGACATAGAAGTATAGTTTCCTGGTTCTATTTTAAGCAATATTACTATTTTAAGCAATACAATCTGCTCGTGGACATATTAGGGGAAAAAATCCTCAATGTACTGAAAAGTATAAATTGAAACATTGAAATTCATCTTTTCTTTCCAACAGTCCAGACTTGTCTATGAATAAGCATGTTTCTGTGTGCATGTGTATATGTGTGTATGTATATATGTATATATATATACACATATATACATACACACATATGTATATGTGTATACATATGTATACATATGTATATGTATACACATATACATACACACATATACACATAAATATACTATATAATCACATGTATATATCTACATACATAAAATGAAAGTTTATACTAAACATACTCATTTTGATTTTTTCATCTTAATATGTCTTCGATGCTGTCCTAATCCATTTAGCCTGCTATAACAAAATACCATAGGCTGGGTGGCTTATAAAAACAGATATTTATTTCTCACAATTCTGGAGAGTGAGAAGTCCAAGGTCAAAGTGCAAGCAGATTCTGTGTCTGGTAGGGCCAGCTTCCTAATAAAGAGCATCTTCTCATCTCATTTTAACCTCATGTGGAGGAAGGGCAAGGTATTTCTCATAGGTTTATTTTATAAGGGCACTAACCCCATCATGACCTAATCATGCCCCCAAAGGCCCTACCTTCCAATACCATCAATGTGGAGGGAGGATTTCAACATATGAATTTTTGAGAGACATAAGCATTCAGATCACAGCAGATGTCTCTCCATATCAGCATATATAAATATTCTCCATTCCTTTTAAATACTATGCAGTAGTTTTTTGTTTATATAACCATAAAAATTAGTTTACATGACCATAAAAATTAGTTTCTTGTAAATAAACACTTTGATTGTTTACAGTTTCGTGCCATTACAATGCTACCAGGAGGCTAGGCAGTTTAGGGTAAAAGTTGTGTCCAGGCCCTGTATCCATCTGGATGCCCTCATTCTAATTCTGCCTGTGTTAGTGACTAGCTAGGGGAGCAGGGGCAAGATAGGCCACCTCTGCTGCCTGATTTTTCTCATGTGCAAAATTGTGAAAACAGCAGTGCCTAGCTAGCTGAATTAAAATTGGATGTTTAGTGCTCAAAGCAGAATCTGGAACATTGCAAGTAGTCAATAAATGCTAACTGTTGGTAAATTGTTATGGACCTATTTTAACATATTTGTAGGATAAAATAATTCTATTCTTGAAATTACTTTGTCAAGTTCTGAAGGATATTTTAAATTGCTCTTGAAAATTTTCATTGCGACTGTTTCTTCAATCCATTTCAATTTATTTAACTACTTAATTTTTGCTGAATTTGATTAGTGAATTTAATTTTAATTAATTTATGTTAATGTGGACATCTGTTTTATTTTTAATATGCTTAAGTATATTCATATCTTTATTCCTGGTGTGTCTTTCTTGTTCTGTAAATTGCTCTTTCATGACTTTTGCTTCTTTTCTATTGGGTGGTTCATTGCTATCTTATTAATTTGAAAGATTTTGTATGCAAAAAAAAATTACATTATCCAAATAAATCTCTTTGAAATACTCAGAAAATGTGTCTTTTGCCTCATATTTATTTACAGTTTTTAAAATCATACAGATTTGCTTTGTTTTATTTTTTTGTTTCTAGAGTTAGTAGTAGGTTACAATATTTCTGTCTTTTCTGTTGATACTGTTTATGAGTACTTCATTGATTTTAGGTTTTAAGCATTCTAGAGCTTATAAAATGATGTAAGTGATGGGGCAGAGGGTGCATGTGGGTATGGCTACTTCCAGTAGAACACGCACAGAAGGCATCTCTGATGATGTGACATTTGAGCTATGAACTACAGATTGAGAATGAGCCAGCCATATGCAGAGAGAGAGGGGACAGGGGATGCAAAGACCTCAAAGGTCTTTTCTGTCTGAGCAATAGAAAAACCCCAGCATAGCTGAGCAATCTGTGTCTAGGTGGAGAAATTGGCAGAGATCCGCTCTAAAGGAAGCCTAAATCACCACCGTTTTTGTACCTGGACTATTACAGCGGCCTCTGTCACAAGTGACCCACTGTCATGAACCCAGGGACCTACTAGCACAGACTGCACTTTGTAGTGTGAAAAAAAAAAATTGCCTTCAAAATCAAAGTCAAAGGAAGTATAAAGCAAGATTTGTTGATTCTTTAAAATGAGAGAATATTTTTCCCAGTTAATGCAATAAGATGCATGCCATATCACATCATTCCATGAGAAATAATTTATAATGAGAAATAAAATGGCTACCCACTCTGGCATTTACAGGAAAATTCTCCATAACAACTTTTTTCAACAAGTATTTTATGAAAACTTACTATGAAATATAGCATAATTGACCACTTCTAAGAAATACAAAAACTATAATCTTTCTTGGTGGAAAGGTAAATAGTATTGTGTAGCAAAGCACTTTGATGTTTGTAGACTGCAGATATTAATTATGATATCAATAGTGATTCATTAATCGTAACAAATGTGCCACACGAACATGGCATGTGAATCACAGAGGAAACTGGACGTACGGTCTACAGGGACTGTCTGTATTATCTTTGAGATAATTTTGTAAATCTAAAATTATCCTAAAATAAAGAGTTTATTTTTAAAAGACTTATGCACACATCCCACAAAAGACCCATACTTTGCAAACAATTACCAAGAACAAAAAGCTTTTGTGCCTATATTAAAATGAGCAGAACAGACTTTAAGGAAAAGCATTACTAGTGATAAAAGGAACATGTCATTATATAATGACTCAATTCACCAGAAAGAAGCAACTATTCTAAATTTGCATTCATCTAATAGCGTGTCTCAACAGAAAGAGAAAGGAAAAATTACCAGAAGTACAAAAAGAAATGGGCAAATCTACAGTCATACTTGGAGGTTAAAACACATTTCTCTCAGTCCTCCACAGAAAAGACAGAACAAATCAAAAACTAGCTAAAGATACTTACACAACATGGCATTTTGGATAAGACAATTGATTGTGATACACTGCTCTAGTTGTGTGAGAATGTACCGTCTTTGGTTCTATAAACCAAATGAGAGTATTTCCCTCAAATTATGACAGCCAAACTGCCCCACACTTTTACAAATAAGGGAGGACAGCTTCTCGCAATATCCTCTCCCAGGCCCCACACACTGTCTGAACCACAGAGTCATCAGACCTTCTTCCATGATATAGACACCCAATATGTTATCTTGACCCATTCAGGCTGCTATAACAAAATACCATAGACTGAGTAGCTTATAAGTGGTAGAAATTTATTTTTCGCAGTTCTGGAGTTTGGAAAGCACAAGATTCAGATTTGATGTCTGGTAAAGGCCTATTTCCTGGTTCACAGATAGCACTGTCTCGATGGGTCCCCTCACTTGGTGGGCAGGGTGAACAAGTTCCCTTGGGCCTCTTTTATAAGGGCACTAGTTTTATGCATGAGACTTCTTCCCTCATGATCAAATCATCTCCCGAAGATACGACCTCTTAATACCATCACCTTGAGAATTAAAATTTCAACATATGAATTTGGGGAGATACAAACATTTAGACCTTAGCAGCTGTGAATATTTTCATTACAGCCCTTTCAAAGAGTTTTTTAATCTACACAGTGATGTGCCTGTCTTCCACATTAGAATGTAGTAACCCTTTACTCATTGAGCACTGTGCTTACATTTTCTCATCTATAAAATGGAGATAATAATAGTTACTTTATTTTGAGACTTAAATAATGTAATGTATATAAAGCTGTTAGTACCATGCCTGAGAGTATAAGGCTTTGATCAAGTAGTATTATTATTACATTATTCACAGTACAAGCTGGCTCCCTATGATAAAGGAAAGGCAATATTGTAAAAGTCCAACCAAAGAGTGGTATTAGTGTTGGACCAGTCAAAGGGGATTCATCTAGGAGAAAGATGTTTCTCAGGACAGTCTGAGATTGCAATCAGAAGTCGAAACACCATGACTGAGACATCCTCAAATTTTTATCTAGGTGGTGTTCAATATCGTTCTGAGGATAGGATAAGATGGGAATAAATTTTAGAGAATAGTTTGTAAGTTGGCAGAATGGAGCAAGGGTAAGGTGAGTGTGTGGTTCTGAACTGTTGCTATGGTGGGAGAGAGGGATGGACTCGCATTTGTACCATGCATTGCTTGTTCTCACAGGGGGAATAAATACTTCTCCCCCGACCTTGGGTGCACTAAGGATGAAATAAAAAGGAAATCAGCCTCTCTGAGGCAACACAAACTGAGGGCCTCTAAAATATTCTGCCGGACTAAAGCCCTCCTCATGCTTCTTAATGGAAGAGCTGAAAGGGACAGATAGTCTGAGATGCTAAGGAAGGAAAAGAACTCTGGGGATAGAATACCAGAGAAAAAAACCCAAGCTCTTTGATTTTCTTTAATGTCAGTGACACAGAAATAAGGGACAGACTGAGAAGAGCTTCCCTATTTCTCTCTAGGTTATAAGAGTAGTGGCTTGCTAACAGTGGCAGCAATCCCTATTAGCCACCCTTTTTTATTCAAATAGCCAGCCATTTGACATTAACACTAAACGTGTCTCCTCAGTAGCAAGCATTGCCTTCAAAGCTTCTTATGTGTCACCCAGAGGACCACTTAGTGTCAGGGGGAAGTCCAGCTGTGGCATTTTCTTCCAAGTGATGGACAATATTTCTTCACTGTCCCATCCAAAAAATGTGGATTTTTGTGTATATTTGTGCGAGTGTCTGTGTGTGTGTGTGTGTGTGTGCGCGCGCTTTCCAAAAGTCACTGGGCCATGTTCATGTTCATACTGTTCAACAGCAGTCTCAACTTCCCATTTATTTAAAGGCTGACCACTACTTAATGGCAAAATAAGCATTGCACCCACTGTCTAACCAGTCCCAATGAGATGAGCCAGGTATTTCAGTTAGAAATGCAGAAATCACCTGCCTTCTGCGTTGGTCTCGCCAGGAGCCGCAGACCAGAGCTGTTCCTATTTGGATATCTTGCCTGGGAATCCCAAGAAACTTCTTCTTTTAGTATGTAACAAGGCTGAAACTTGACCTTTGGTCTGTTAATCTAAAATCTTAACAATTATTTGATGTAATCTTTAGTAAATGCCATTGCTTACCAACTGTAGCACAGTATAATAGTTATGGCATTTGTGTCAAGATGGGGGCTCAAGCCCTAACTTTGCCATATATTACTGCTAATAGAGGAAACTGTTTTCAGGAGTTTCCATGTGCTCAAGGATTCATGAAGAGGTATTTTGATTGTTGTGGAGTGATGACTGTCATATCTCTGGTTTATATGGGGAAAAGGCAATGGAGAACAAACCAGATCGACTAATGAAGGAGGTGTCAGTTCCCTGCTTCCTTTCATTCTCTTCAAAAGTATAAATGCTTTTGGCATTAAAGGTTGGGAGATTACCTATTCTGAAGTACACAGAGGAGCAAATAATTCCTTTTAGGATATTTTTCTTAAGAAAAAATTATATTTTAATGTACTGTTTACTAAAACTTAAACTTACACTTCTTACGTATTCTAAAGTCTTACATTTTCTGATTTTAAAATGTTACTGAGTTCCATAGGTTTAAATCATGTTTCTTTTAATTAAGAACACTTTTTTAAAAAAGGAAAAAAAGAAGAAGCTTGCTATTTTTACTGTGTTTCCTGAAGTTGGCTCATCTAGGAGGAAGAACAAATAAATTATTCAACATTTCCTAATTTAATGGTCAGAATGAGCTCCAGCACTCCAACATACAAGATCATCAAGAGCGACTGGCGAAGAACATATTTCTCTCTCACTTAGAGTGCAATGGCTTAGTGAAACTGCTTGTGTTAGAACAGGGAGTGGGCTTGGGGTTAGGGACTGGCGGGGAGATGGGGTAGGAAGGAATTCTTAGAGTAGGATCATTTGTCTGATAAAAAAAAAATTACATTTCATTTTAAAGCTGGATGTGACCATAAAAATCATGTAGGTCTATCTTTCATTTCTCCAGTGAAGGAAAGGAGGCCAAGACAGTTTACGTGTGGTAAAATATGACTCTTACCACCTGCTAAGCTGGCACAAAAGAGAATTTGAGCAATAGTCAGGAAGGTTCCTTCTAGGGTTGTACAAGAATCTGAGAGTCCTCCATGAAGTCCCTCCAATGGGATAAGGATGTCTTATCTTCACTCCATTGTTGCTGATACTCTGTTCAAGGACCTGGGGTCTCTTAAAACTAACAAATCTGCTGCAACAGAGTTAAGCTCAGATGTGGAACTCTCTGATTCTGGAGCCTCCAGATCAAGGTAAAGCTTTTGGTGGCACCACAGACTTTCCTGGGTGCAACCAGGAATGTGGCCTAAGTCTGCCCTGTACACAGGCTCCCAAACTCTATCCTTCTCACAGATTGAGGGGAAATATGCCATCTCTCTCATGGCCCATGCTGCTTTTCCATTGCATTATCCAATTCTACACCTACAATAGGCGTCTGTATGAGTTCAGACATGCACAGATAGACAGAATGAATAACATTCATCAGCTTCTCGCTCACACTGTGAAAAAAACATGAAATAGAAAAAAACACGGATCTGACCTCTATGAAACAGAAGAGAAAAAATACAGGAAGCACAACACTTATAGCTCTAACTTGGCATGGTTCTCTACAGCAGAAAAGTAAAACCTAATTAATATGTCAGGAAATGATCACATTGCAAGGACTAATATTATTTCCCATTTAACTTCACATTGAATGTTAAGCTACAATGTGATAAATGTTGTTTATTCAGGCCACCCCTGCAGGTTTCTCCAGGATCCGTGTGGTGGAAAAGTTTGAGAAGCACTGAAGTAAGCCAACACCTTCATTTTACAGGTGAGGAAAATAAAGCCCAGATATGCTTTCTGGGGTTGCATATATCACTGATGGCAGATTTAGGTCACAGTTGGGTGGATGGAGGCCTTAGAGTTTATGGTGAGCTTGGGTAAACCACATCATTTACTTTAATCTATAAAGAAAGCCATAGAGCCCAATATGCTCCTAAACATGAGAGATCCGCACCCCCCCCCCCCCAAGCCCCTAATACTCTTGGCTTAGTCCCTGAGGCCACACCACCACCTGTATCACCAATCCCAATCATACAAAAGGCCAGGCCTGAGAAGGTTCCTCTTGTTAAAACTGATCACTCATCTTTTCCATGGACCACCAGGACAAGCCCTTTAACTCTTACACTCATCACTATCTAGGTCACTGCTGGTTGTCCAAACAACTCAAGCCATCCATTAGGACTCTGAACATTCATAACCTAAGCCAAATTTTTACTCTTTACCAAGCTCCCAAGGCTTTCCATTATGCCTTCTGGAACACTTCAAGTGGCACTGACAAAATTCCCAACTTCCTCAGCCTCTTTTGTATTGAATTTCCTTCACCTCCAGAGCTCATTGACACTTGGTCCACCTCAAGGAGATTGTTTCTTTGGTAACCCTCTTAGTGGTAGCTGTTTCTTTTGCTCACAACCCAAGTACTACAGGGCCTGGAAGACGGTTAGCTATTCTTAATGCTTATTGCTGGATTATTTATCCTCCCTTTTCACAAACCCCCACAAGGAAAATCTCTTTATTTAAAGAGATCTGATGGCACAGACCATCAGATCATCCAATTCACTGCCTTTCATTGTTGATTTTTCCTGATTTCTCATCACTCCCTATTTAGTTTTTAGAAATAGCATATTACCACTGTTACTATAACTATTTTTGAGATTTCTAGATCCCATTAAAATGCAAGAAATCCATAAAATAAGAGAGAGAAAATGGGAAAAGGAGAATGGAGAATAAATAAAAATAGAAAGTACTTTAACTGACATAATAGAGAAGACACAATAACACGTGAGCTGCTGGTGGTGGTTGGGGTATGAATGGCCAAAAATAAGCAAGATAACTCACGCCACAGCCCCACCTCACCCTCAGATATACACATATTTATTACATCAGGTACTTCTGAAGTCAGGAAAGCTAGCTGGAACTGAAAAACAGAAAACGTACTTGAAAGTTTGATTAAGGAGCAGTGAGAAATCTAGATCTCCTTGTCTTTCCTAGAACCCCAAGGACCTGTCCCTTCTCCACCCTGGAAGAAGCCCAGATGTTTACTCTCCCAAGGTCTTAATTGAAAAAGCATTGGGCCTTGGGAATACAAGGTACAAGGAAGGCTGGGAGTGACGTCCAGATACTGAAAATAAGAGATTAACAGAAAATCTGTCTGCTGAAAAGTGAGTCCCCAGCTCTCTCTCTATTCGAATCCTAAATCCCAAAGTCAGGAGATTAAAGACTCCAAGACTGACAGCAATCGACCTTTGGAAGTCCCACAAATAAATGGCCTGGGTTTCCTTCTGATCAATCTATAATGAAGTGCACCAGTTGACAGGGACTACTGCCCCACCACCATCATGACTACCCCACACACAAAATCACATGGAGAGTTGCCAAATATCAGCTTGATGTATGTTCCTCGGAGCCTAGGATGATTAAGCATTTGAGAAAGTATTTAACATGGAGGTCAGAGATAAAATTCAAAAAACAGAGAAAAAAAAACAGAAGAAAAAGAGGCAATATTCTGAGTAGAAGAAAACATAAGAAGAATTAATATCCATAGGTGATAAAAAGCAAAAATATTGCTTTGATTACATTGCAAATGGTTGCAATAAAAGGAAGACTATGAGACAAATAAAGAAATGTTAGAGATAAAAATAGGCCAGGCATGTGGCTTATATCTATAATCCCAGCACTATGGAAGGTGAAGGTGGGTGAATCACTTGAGCCCAGGAGTTTGAGGCCAGCCTAGGCAACATGGAGAAACTGTCTCTACAAAAAAATGCAAAATTAGCCAAGCATGGTGGTACACATCTGTAGTCCCAGCTATTTGAGAGGCTCAGGTGGGAGGATCACTTGAGCCCAGGAGGTAGAGGTTGCAGTGAACCAAGATTGTGCCACTGCACACCAACCTGGGCAACAGAGCAAGATCCTGTCAGAAAAAAAAAGACGAAGAAGAAAAATGAAATATTAGAGATAAAAATGATAATAACATAAATTTTAAAATGTCACACCCATATTTAAAGGTAAGTTATGGAAACCAAAATAAGAAAACAGCGATTAAGTTTTTCTAGTATTTCTATGTCTGTTAAGGATATATAATGATGAATGTATACATACAATGCTATAGCAATAAACAACACAGACATACACACATGGAAAGCATATAATCAACTGAAGAGCAAACTCTGAATAATAATTAAAATAGGAAAATTATTAACTTACTCACTAATTATGCTACTAATCCCATTTATATATTAAAATTTAATTTTAAGTTCCAAGATGGCCGAATAGGAACAGCTCCAGTCTGCAGTTCCCAGCATGAGCAATGCAGAAGATGGGTGATTTCTGCATTTCCAACTGAGGTACTGGGTGCCTCTCACTGGGGCTTGTCAGACAGTGGGTACAGCCCATGGAGCAGGGCAGTGCATCACCTCACCCAGGAAGCACAAGGGGTTGGGCAATACCCTTTCCTAGCAAAGGGAAGCCATGACAGACGGTACCTGGAAAATCAGGACACTCCCACCCTAATACTGCACTTTTCCAACGGCCTTAGCAAATGGCACACCAGGAGATTATATCCTGTGCCTGGCTCAGAGGGTCCCACACCCGTGGGTCCTCACTCACTGCTAGGACAGCAATCTGAGATTGAACTGCAAGGCAGCAGCAAGGCTGGAGAAGGGGCATCTGCCACTGCTGAGGCTTGAGTAGGTAAACAAAGCAACCAGCAAGCTCAAACTGGGTGGAGTCCACCGCAGCTCAAGGAGGCCTGCCTGCCTCTGTAGACTCCACCTCTAGGGGCAGGGCATAGCTGAACAAAAGGCAGCTGAAACTTCTACAGACTTCAACGTCCCTGTCTGACAGCTTTGAAGAGAGTAGTGGTTCTCCCAGCACAGAGTTTGACATCTGAGAACGAACAGACTGCCTCCTCAAGTGGGTCACTGACCCCCAAGTAGCCTAACTGGGAGACACCTCCCAGTGGGGGCTGATTGACACCTCATACAGCCGGGTGCCCCTCTGAGACAAAGCTTCCAAAGGAAGGATCAGGCAGCAACATCTGCTGTTCTGCAATATTTGCTGTTCTGCAGCCTCCACTGGTGATACCCAGGCAAGCAGGGTCTGGAGTGGCCCTTCAGCAAACTCCAACAGACCTGCAGCTGAGGGTCCTGACTGTTAGAAGGAAAACTAACAAACAGAAAGGACATCCACACCAAAACCCCATCTGTACGTCACATCATCAAAGACCAAAGGTAGATAAAACCACAAAGATGGGGAGAAACCAGAGCAGAAAAGCTGAAAATTCTGAAAATCAGAGCACCTCTTCTCCTTGAAAGGAATGCAGCTCCTCACCAGCAATGGTACAAGGCTAGATGGAGAATTACTTTAACAAGTTGAGAGAAGAAGGCTTCAGACGATCGGTAATACCAACTTCTCTGAGCTAAAGGAGGATGTTCGAGCCCATCGCAAAGAAGCTAAAAACCTTGAAAAAAGATTAGATGAATTACTAACTAGAATAAGCAGTGGAGAGAAGTCCTTAAATGACCTGGTGGAGCTGAAAACCATGGCATGAGAACTACGTGATGCATGCACAATCTTCAGTAGCTGATTTGATCAAGTGGAAGAAAGGGTATCAGCGATTGAAGATCAAATGAATGAAATGAAGTGAGAAGTTTAGAGAAAAAAGAGTAAAACGAAACAGATAAAGTCTCCAAGAAATATGGGACTATATGAAAAGACCAAATCTATGTCTGATTGGTGTACCAGAAAGTGACGTGGAGAACAGAACCAAGTTGGAAAACACTCTGCAGGATATTATCCAGGAGAACCTCCCCAACCTAGCAAGGCAGGCCAACATTCAAATTTAGGAAATACAGAGAACGCCACAAAGATACTCCTCGAGAAGAGCAACTCCAAGACACGTAATTGTCAGATTCACCAAAGTTGAAAAGAAGGAAAAAATGTTAAGGGTAGTCAGAGAAAGGTCGGGTTACCCACAAAGGGAAGCCCATCAGACTAACAGTGGATCTCTCAGCAGAAACTCTACAATCCAAAAGAGAGTGGGGGCCAATATTCAACATTCTTAAATAAAAGATTTTTTCAACCCATAATTTCATATCCAGCCAAACTAAGCTTCATAAGTGAAGGAGAAATAAAATCCTTTACAGGCAAGCAAATGCTGAGAGATTTTGTCACCACCGGGCCTGCCTTACAAGAGCTCCTGAAGGAAGCACTGAACATGGAAAGGAACAACCGGTACCAGCCACTGCAAAAACATGCCAAATTGTAAAGACCATTAATGCTAGGAAAAACCTGCATCAACTAACGAGCAAAATAACCAGCTAACATCATAATGACAGGATCACATTCACACATAACAATATTAACCTTAAATGTAAATGGGCTAAATGCTCCAATTAAAAGACACAGACTGGCAAATTAGATAAAGAGTCAAGACCTATCAGTGTGCTGTATTCAGGAGACCCATCTCACGTGCAGAGACACACATAGGCTCAAAATAAAGGGATGGAGGAAGATCTACCAAGCAAATGGAAAACAAACAAACAAACAAAAAGCAGGGGTTGCAATCCTAGTCTCTGATAAAACAGACTTTAAACCAACAAAGATCAAAAGAGACAAAGAAGGCTATTACATAATGGTAAAGGGATAAATTCAACAAGAAGAGCTAACTATCCTAAATATATATGCACCCAATACAGGAGCACCCAGATTCATAAAGCAAGTCCTTAGAGACTTACAAAGAGACTTAGACTCCCATACAATAATAATGGAAGACTTTAACACTCCACTGTCAATATTAGACAGATCAGTGAGACAGAAAGTTAACAAGGATATCCAGGAATTGAACTCAGCTCTGCACCAAGTGGACCTAATAGACATCTACAGAACTCTCCACCACAAATCAACAG